>NC_134808.1:14675256-14677756 GCF_046742065.1 Oratosquilla oratoria | reverse complement strand
GCGAAACATGTACATGGTCCCTGTTACTGGAACTAATTCAGAAATTATCTTATTCCATGAATCACACACTTATGTATTGCTGTTCTTTAGTCCCCTGATGATCACCTTAACCCCACATAGAATGCCAGGTATTCACTATTGTTGGTTTTATGGCTTGTGGTCGCACTCTTGAAGCTTTGTGAGGACCTCTTAGGGGCTCCGTGAAATCTCTGTGGCCTCCAGCTTGAAGAGTAAGCTACCAGCAATTTCCGGCTGCACCCCGCCCCCACGAGTCCGTGACCTCCAGGAACTATTGCACTGATGGATGCAATTTTACAATATATTTGCGAATATCCTTCTTTCTGCAAAACAAAATAGTGTGGTAGCAACAAAAATGAAATAAGTATACTCCAAGTCGTAGGGAAACGGTTCTGAAATATAAGAATATAATTTTTTTTTTTTTCAAGGGCGTTACTTCTGACATTAAAAGAGTGTGCTAGTTTTGCAAACCCTAGATATAATACACAAAATATCAAGACAAATAAAAAAGAATGACCAATTTCACTAGGTCACTGATAATATTAAGATGATACATTGATACTAAGCTGTTGACTTCGGATGGTATTACGTATATGAATATTACATTAACACAAACATGAAGGCCAAAGCTCTCATACAGATCCATGCACAAGCAGAAGGATGAGATATGTTTAAAGACAAATGCACAGAAGAAACGAGTTGGTCGGTGCCTTCTCCACCCTATACCCCATCGAGGAAAATGTGTTGGCATTAGATTTGCTGGAAATTGTGAAATAATATTGTTATTACGGTTAAGTCACTCGTAAGGACAAATGCGACACATCACAAGGACACGAATGTATCAGGATAATTTCAGCTAAAGCACCAGTCCTTCCCAAAACGAAAAGTCAAAAGTCGGATGAATGATTAGGTAGTTAGGTTGGTGGGAAGCGTACACAAGAAGGCGCGTAGCTGCAGTCGAAGTAGTTGCTTTTGTCCTATGCTTTTCTACTGCTGAGGCAGGTAGCAGTTACTACTAGCAATTGAAGGGAGGTGCAGAATTCGAATCTAGGAAAACACGAGACCCGCAGGCTTCCGATGATGTCACAATAGCATATCCATTAATAAGATAGCCATTAAGGTAAATAAAGAAAATATATGTTTGTACGAAATGAATGAGAAAGGAAGACAAGCAATTATGTAATGAATAGTATGTGAAAAACAAACATATAATTCAAGTTTACAAGAAGTTCTAAGCAGATAAAATAGATGTGAGAAAATAAGTTATTAGTAATATATATATATATATATATGTAGAATGAGCCAAGCAGAAGACATTCACAAAAATATCCATTTAAAAGATTGGTTTTGAAAAGACTATCAAATAATATATTCATATAAAACCAAACCAAAAGAATAACTAAACAATAGAAAAGTTGAAAAGAATCTTTTTGTAAATGTAGCCAATGTAAACAAAACACATAATACCAAAATATGGATGATATTATGTGCTAAATACTAATATGCCTTCTCTCAATGTACTATAACATCACATAGGAAATTGGCATAGGAAACAGAATCTACAAAAAATATATATGTGTATCCTAGATTGTCAGCCATAGCTCCACCAAATACGATCAAAACCGTAAAATCAGCTAGCAGAGGGGAACGCAAGCTTGTAAAGTATTCCGAACAGCTTTCTCATGAGTGGTTTGTATGTGGAGAGGGAATTTCATTGTTAGGTTTGGTGCAGAATTTTGATGATTTTCTTGAGTCCTGCCATGCTATGAATTCGATTCATTCTGCCTCGGGCGAGCTATGGAAGGCCCATTATCACCTTTGTTTGTGTTGCTGGCGAATCCAGCGACTGGTCAAACCAAGTTAACCTTGTGTGTGTCAATGTTCCTCTTCTTATTCTGTTATTGTTTGAACCCATTATATTCTCTGTAGACTAAGGGTACGTTTGTATGAGATGCATTATGATACAAACATTTACGCACATGCATGCATACATACATTTATGTATATATAGACATATATATACATAAATCTAAGCATACATGCATTCTTACATATATACATACATACATACAAACATACATACACACATACATACATACATACATACATACATACATACATACATACATACATACATACATACATACATACATACATACATACATACATACATACATACATACATACATACATACATACATACATACATACATACATACATACATACACACATACATACATACCAATATATACATGTTACATTCCTGCGTATATTTTTTACATACACATATTCATACATATACTTATATACTTATCTTAGGATCTTGCACCTTACGCTCCAATTTACTACATTTATCATAGGTAAGGAACCTACGAATGAATACACAAAATAACTGCAGCTGAAGCCGTTATCCTACTCTCTACTATGCATTTGGAATGTTGGGATAGGTACCAGTCACTGCTGGGAATTGGAGGGAAGTGC
>NC_134808.1:14660256-14665256 GCF_046742065.1 Oratosquilla oratoria | reverse complement strand
TCAAAGCAAAAGATAAAAAAAAACGTAAATGATTATCAGTCGAAACCCTAAAAATACAGAATTATCTTAGTTATCGTGCACCAGAGGAAATTCATCTAAAACATATATAATTGAAGGAATAATTAAGAGGACTACTTCAAAAATAGTGTACAGACTAAATAAAGAGTTTAACCAATACTAGAATGACATGGACCATATATACGCATAACTGATTAAGAGACAAAAAATGGAAATGGGATAATTTAGTATCAATTCTAATACTTAAAAAAAAACTCTGGAATCCACGATAAACATTAAAGTTCAATCAATCAAATCTTATCGCGCTATCTCTCGCTCCATTTGCAGGGGGTATTGTTTGCTTCCTTTAGATCAATGTCAGAACAATGCTGACTTATGGGGCATTCGCGAAGAATGTGGAGAATACCTTATGTTGATTATATTATGCATTAAACATGATAGACGAGCATATAATACTGTATATGATGTATCTATATGCTTTTGTACATATGTAAATGTATACATATATACTTATATACATATATATATATATACATATGTACACATATACACATATACTTTTCTACAAAATTTACTTGAATGCTTATTTCGGGGAGGCCATGTTGGATACAAGACTTGAGAAAGTAAACAGTGACAATAGCATCGTTGAATATTTACTAAAGTTTTTCTTTCTCTCTAATAGTACGCTTTTGGGAAGGCGTAAGGATAATGAGAAATTCAAAAGACATTTTAAGCCATTTATCTATTTCACATCAACATACATGGTACCCAACAAGTCACACACCTTGCACAGATATCCAAAGACTACTTAAACCTCAAATTCACCTTCGAGCTACAAAACACAAACGGACTCATCCCATTCCTCGACAACTATGTCAACACCTCTTTTGGTCGTTTCATGACCGAAGTCCACATGGAAAAAACTAACTTGGGTATCTGCCTAGATGGGCCTGGAAAAGAGCTAATTACAGCAGTTAGACTATTGAAAAGAGGCACTTAGAGACAGCCAAGATATTCAGAGAAGGCTCCGAGATCGTCCATCGAACTGATATGTCCCGCTGATGATTAACTGAAAAAAAATACCAGCCCCATCCAATTTATCTATTTTACATCTATGAGTCTTTCGACCTTTCTTTCATGCTCAGAGAGAAGAAATGTTGTAGGTGGTGGATACTTGGGTGGATACAGTGTGTGCACTGGGAGAGGACACATTGCCTGGTTAGTGATACGGAAAATCGCAATGGTATGGACGGCTCTCAATGGCATTTCAATGGTTTATGTGATTTCGTCTACTGTTTGGGAGTATGGTTGCTGGCTTGAGTTGTATGCTAATGGTTAGTTTCTTCCAGCAAATATTTATGGATTTGGCCATCGTATGGCGACAAGAGACGTAAGCTTTGTAAATGATCTTGTAGTTTTTGTTAATTGATGCTCTGGTGTCTTTTGTGGTCTTTTCCACGTGTTTTTTTATGGCAGTTTTCTGGAGATGGTATGGTGACTTTTTCTGATATGGAGCTATAGCGAGAAAATCATAAGCCATGCCAATATATAAGGACATCCGGGGCAATCTTATAATGAGGAAATGGGAGACTAACGTTTGCTTTTTTTTTACTATTAGGTTGTGTGTTTTGGAGGATTTATTGTAGATGATGAGATGGATCCTAATGTCGAACTAAGTGGGTTCGACATTCATTGAGATAATTCGTGAAAAAAAATCTTCCTTGTACCCGTTGTTCATATGTCTACGGTAGTACAAGTCAAGGGATGGGGGTTTGCTGTTGTTGAGGATTGGTTCGGAGTTGACTAGGGGCTGGTTTTGGTTTGGTCAGGAGGCGAAAGAGTTCATCTTCTCCTTGTAGATGAATTCAGTCTTAGGTTTTGTGATTAGCCGTTGATTAATATTAGGGCTCAGATTCTCTAAAACTCGATGGAATCAACAAGTATCCTCAATGATGCAAGGACTTTATCATCAGAACGTACGTCACAAGGACCCTCATTCATTCTAGTAGATGAAGTGCTATTCACCAGGAATTAGATAGAGCTAGCCAAGGTAGCTAGAGGAGAAACAGACAAGTGGTACTACCGCAAAGCGAGAACCCAAAATGGTCAACAAATAAACATTTACTACAGAGCCCAACTTCATCCCGACTATAGGTCAGAGGAAAAATTTTGAAAGAAATTATTAACCATAACATCACACCTACTGGACCTAAGGTCTCTCCTACGTTATTTGTTACAGATATGGAACTACCATGCCTCTTCTTATGAAGAACAGCTCTAATAAACAAATTTCGGGACTGCAGAAGTCATCTTGTGTATGAATACGCATGTAAGTCAGTGAAATGTATATCCTTCCTTTCGTCATATACACAATACTCTACAGTCAAGGTCACCAGTAAAAAAACACTCTTCATCTTCCAATGGTACTAAATCATCCCGTCATTTGCAACAGTTCTCCCACAACGAGAATATTCCACAACGTAATTTTTTTTTTTTTTTTTACAAAAGTTTTGTTTATTGTTTTTCGTGATTTATTATTCAATTTTCTCTACTGATTCCAAAAATATGGCTATTTTTTCTGTATCATTGACCGTTATAGAAATACATCGTCTTTTAATGGTATCCTATATTCGGAATTGTTGTTCCGCTACTAAATGTATATCTAATTTCCTCTTTCAGATCAATTACTAAGTTGTGTTATTTTCAGGATGACTACTTGAGGATGTAAGAATTCTTCGGATACATTTTGCTTTATGTGTGGGTAATACATTGAAAAAAAAAAGCTGGTATTGCAAAAGATTGTGAAAGGTGCAAAATATGGATACCGTACAGACTCTATTTCGAAATTCCCATGGGTGACCAGAACAAACCATGGGCCCCTCACGTGATATGTAGAAGCTGTCGATCTACTCTAGAAGGATGGTTAAGAGTTACAGGAAGGGCAATGCCGTTTGCTATTCCCATAGTATGGAGATAGCCGAAGAGCCATCACGATGACTGTTACTCTTGTATGATTGGTGTGACAAAGTACAGAAAAGTAAAAGGTAGACAATCTCTTCAATATCCTCTCTGCATGACACCTATCTGACCCTGGTGCCTATCCATCTTTCATCATTCCCAATGCTCCTTGTACCTCAGTTTCCCCTATATCCTTCTCTGAAAGACTACTGTATATCCGTCTTTCCCTTACCACCTTCACTTCAATTAACATCTGGCTATCTGAATTTTTTGCCTTTTCCTACCTACCTGACTCACCCCCCATACTCTCTTTACTTCCTTACAAAACATCTTTTCATTCTTTTCAAAAATTCTGCTCTCCTCTTTGCCTCATCTCTCATATGCTTCTCGAGTCCTACCTTGCAACCAATCAACATGTGCTTGCTTCTTCTCTTCTACTACCGCCTTCACCTTATCATCCCACCATTCACTGCATTTCTTTCTACTTCCTTACATTCTCCTTGTTCTACAAACCATTTTTGTACTTTTTTTTACATTCTCCTTGAAACAAACCCATTCCTCTTCTACTCCTACTTCCCTTCAATCCCCCCCCCACTCTTTTTTTCTGCTTCTCCTGGTATTCCTTCTCCTTCTCATTCAATTTGTATAATATTAGTACCCCTCTTACTCCACATATCCTCCAATCTCAATTTCTCTTCTACCAAAAACTAAATTGACGCTCCCCCAGTCTCTTTTAAAAACACGAACATCCAGAACTCTTCCTACACTTCATTTGGATACCGCTACATAGTCCATTAATGTCCTATCAACTATCCTTCCCCAATGTATACTTATACTTGACTCTTCAAACTCTGTGTTTAGTATCATCAACTTCTTTTCTTGACACATTGCTAACATGAAGTCTCCATTATGGATTTTTACCTTGCCCCCAAAATTCACTACTACTCCATCCATTGTTTCATCCCCTGCTCTAGTATTAAGATTCCTTAGCACCACTATATTGACATTCCTCCCAAAACTCTCTTAGCACTCATTTTAATCTATACAAAAAAAAACACTTTCCTCTTTGTTTATTCACTACCAGACTCATATGCATCTCCCTTCCCATTTTCTCCTTCACCGACGTCATTCTTGTGGATACTTCCCTCCACTCCTCCACGTATTTTTCTATTTTGTGTGTGAATCGGGATCAGGAATCGGAAGGATCGGATTTTTTCGGGTATCGGAATTAAAATCGGAATTGGAGAATTTTAATCTAATTCCCGATACTGAGAATGATTCTTTGGAATTCGTGTGTCTGAAACTTAATTTTCCATCCCAGGTAATAATTGATAGTTTAAATTTTGTTTATCAACTTTAATATAATCTGAAGTATCATTAGTTTTTGAAGAACAAGTTGGAAATTTACAGAAGAAATAACTTATTTCAATATTGAATAATTATATAACTGAAAAAGAAAGTGTTTGATTTTTGTAATAAATTGATATGTACGCCTTTGGGAAATTATGAGATGATGTTTTACAATTTTTCTATAAAGAAGTAAAAGCAAGTGGATATAACTTAACTAAGCCCTGGGTGGGTTCAGGGATCAGCTGACTGATAGTGAATTAGTTTTGGGACATTCAAGTAATATACATAGTAACGGAAGCTTATTGTCTGGGAGATTATATTGTAATGAAAAATGTACCCCTTCCTCTCCTCATTCCAAAAAAGCATATATTTGCCAACATATCAAACTTATGATAACTTTTTTCATTTAATTAAGCATATCGAGAAATTCAATTAATGTAAAAATAGTAAATGTATTGGATGAGAAAAGTCCTTGAAATTGCGGCATAAGGAGGTTAACAGCTTACGTTAGCCATTGTGTTGTCTTAGATTTTCTAAGTTGTTCTTTTGTTTTGTCCTTGCTGGTGCTGTTGTTTGTAGGTGTTGTGTTCCTTTCCATAATTTTGATGGGTTTGTGTTTTAATTTCATAAGAAAGCCTAAAGGATATGCTAATTCTTGCTCATCTTGTAAAAAC
>NC_134808.1:14650256-14655256 GCF_046742065.1 Oratosquilla oratoria | reverse complement strand
TAAAGATTGTAATGAGGTCTACTGGGGTCAAACTGGTAGGGACCTCGATACCAGAGTAAAAGAGCACAAAAACTCTGTTAGGTATGCACAAAACAACTCCGCGGTCTTTCTCCATACATCAACAAAGGATCACCGCATAGATTGGAACAAACCAGAAATAATTTACAAATCCAATTGCAGCTTTAGGAGAAAGATAGTCAAATCTTTCCTCATCAAACACTTGCCAAATTTCAACACATCAAAAGGGCAATGGTCACCTGATTGTATAACAACTTATGCTGTGAATAAATTGTTACCATTCCCGAGTCCGCCCCACCTCGGACATATGACTTGAGCCACCTCCCCTTGTTCCCACTTTGTACCTCTCTCATTGTATATATTCTTATACATCTTACCTTGTACCTATTTGCTGAAGAGGATCACAGTAGTGGTCGGAATGTACAGTTCGCCTGTTTCTTTTGCTTTGTTTCTCCAACAGTGGGTTATTTAAAACACACACACACACACACACACACACACACACACACACACACACACACACACACACACACACACACACACACACACACACACACACACACACACACACACACACACACACACACACACACATATATATATATATATATATATATATATATATATTCATATATATATACATATATATGGGAAAGGTGGAGGGGGAAACACGGGTCTTTATCTGATGATCGAGTTTATTCCTGACCGGTTTCGCTTACAATAGCTTCTTCAGAGGAGTGTTGAAATGTTCAATAATCTACCATCTTTAATTCTTTAAGCACAAAATAAATTTATTTCCCTCAAGTCAATACGGAAGAATAGTAATAATCCCAGATGGATAACGGACAGCCTAGAACATGAAATTGGAATTGGATAGGATCCAACCCAAAGGACTTCTTTTATGTCTACAGAACAAAAAGTAAGGAAAGGATAGGCCCAAATAAAAGCGACGAAGATGTCATGATAAAATCGGAAGAAAAAATGAGTGAGGCGTTTGACAAATATTTTCTCTCGGTGTGTACTAAGGAGAGGTTTGATGAAGTACTTGACTGCAATTCGATTTTCAGTAGGGAATAAGATAGTAGATTATGTAATATCAGCTTTAGCACGGTAGAAATAGATAAACAGATTAAAAGACTTAAAGCTACAAAATCCCCTGTTCCAGACGAACATTTTCTGAAAGTGCTTAAAGAGTCTAAATTTCAAATCTGCAACCAGTTAACAGAAATGTTTAATAAGTCGGTGACACTGGTTTTGTGCCTATTGCTTGGGGGCTAGTAAACGTTGTTCCTGTTTTCTAAAAAGGAGGTAAATCGTCCCTATTAGTGGGGTATCTAAGACCAGCCCCGGGGACATTTCGTGTATTTTTGGGTTAAAAGCATGAAACTTGGCACACTTATAGAGTAACCCTGAGTAAACATTTTGGGATATACACAGCAGGAACTAACATCTTACCATGTTGCGGATATCATAGAAATTACTTGAAATGGTCTTAAATATCTTATTTTTTAAGATAGGAATATGAAATTTGGCAGATTTCTAAAATATTAATAAGAATTATCTCTTGATGATAAAAAAAATAAAGGGAACCGTAGTTGATAGATACATAGATAGATATTTAAGTGTACAAAAAAATCTTCTTCTTCTTCTTCTTCTTCTTCTTCTTCTTCTTCTTCTTCTTCTTCTTCTTCTTCTTCTTCTTCATCATCATCATCTTCTTCTTCTTCTTCTTCTTCTTCTTCTTCTTCTTCTTCTTCTTCTTCTTCTTCTTCTTCTTCTTCTTCTTCTTCTTCTTCTTCTTCTTCTTCTTCTTCTTCTTCTTCTTCTTCTTCTTCTTCTTCTTCTTTTTAGGTTCTGTGTTAGATTAAATATCATTGAAAATTGAGCACTGAGTGTAGTCCAGGCCGCATCAGGAGCAGTTATCGGTGGAAAATCCCAAGACCAAGTAGGGGAAGCACCTGTTGTGTATTGAGCTACTGGACTGCAAATACATTAACGGTCGTACACTTTATTTTGATACTGTTGTGCAGTGAATTACTCTAACGATGTTATTTTAATTAATTGATGAACCAGTCCCCAGCACTTAAGGTCAAACAGAACCAGTTATTATGGACTGGAAGAAGTGTTTTCTATGCCAAGCAGTGACAACTAGGCCTGTACAATGTCCTGCTTCTTCAAGGAGTAAAAATAAAAGTGCCGGGTGCAAGTACATGGCTGAAAATATCAAGAAGTTCCATGAAATGAACCAGCTACCTTTCTCAGTAAATGTTGAGCAATTAGATGAAGGTCATGGCATGGAAGAAGCCCTCTTGTTATATACTGCTGTAGTGCATAAATTTTGTCGAGCTAAGATTAAGATTAGGATGTTTGAAAGAGCAGTCAAACGCAAGTGTGAAACAGAAGATACAGCAAGTCCAGTCAAAACTAGGCGACAGTTTGTGTCAACTGAAGACTGAGTCAATATGCTTCTTCTGTGACGAAGGTCTCTATCTGCTCTCGTTACGGGGCATGTCCGGCACAGCAGAGATCGTGAAACCCCAGCTTTAATCTATCTTGTATTAAAAGTGCATGATGAAACCATAAAGCGTAAACTGATGGACACATTTCATAGTATGGGTTTTTGTATTTCATACCCAAGATTGCTCTCTGTGTCTGCAAATGTGGCAAACAGTGATTGCCATATGTACATAGAACTAGGGGTTGTGTGTCCTCCATAACTGTCCAGTGGTGTGTTCACAATAGGTGCTATTGACAACATCGACCACAACCCCAATTCTACCACTTCAATGGATTCTTTCCACGAAACCAGCATTTTCCTAGCACAACATCTAGAAGAAGGTAAGCTAGGTACTAAAAGAGATGATCCCATCATTACTGGGTTGGTGACCAATGAGAAACAAATACCTAGTCTTCCAACAAGCTTCACACATGTTAAACCAGTTGTTCTGTCAAAGAAGGATCCTGTAGTCCCATTGGTACATAGTCCTGCATGTCCCGCAATACTGCCATCAAATACTAGTACTTCTGTGAAATAATGTGCTTGATTGGAGAATGTGAGAAAGGTCCTGGACAAAGCAGACCTGAGTGTGTCAGATGCCGTTTCGTGGGTAGCCTTCCATGCCAGTCTGCATACGTCACGTCTGCATCCCGGCACAGTAGCCTTGATGCCATTTTTTACCAAAATGGCACATTCACCTGCAGTGATTAAGCATGTCATGGATGTTGTAAAGACAGCTACTCAGGCTATGAATCCTGGTCAAGTTCCTGTGTTGGTGATGGACTAACTGCTCTTTGCCCTTGGCAAAATTATTCAATGGGAACTTCCAGACAGTCACGGTGAAGGCAAGATTGTGCTGATGCTGGGTACAATTTACAAGGAGATGACCTTCTTCAAGGTCCTATGAGACCTACTTAGGGACAGTGGATAGACCACAGTCATATCAACTGCTGGTGTTGCAACTGGTGGTGTTGCTGACTCACATCTCAAAGCAGCACACCTGACTAGGACACGTCATGCCCACACTTTTACTGCAGCTCTTCTCTGCCTCCTACAGTGCCAGGCCAATGAAAGTTACGAGCAAAGCATTTCTTCTGACGAAAACATTGTTGAATTTCATAAGTGGGTCAAGAATATGTATGCAGAGCGTCCAGCGTTCCAATTATGAAACTTAGTGCTGCAGTTGGAGATAGATATTCCTCAGTGTGTACAATTACTTTGGGAGGGTGACTTCAAACAGTATATTGAGTTATTAGTTAGATTGACACCCTAGGCATTTTCTATAGATCACACCAACTATGCCAGGTGGTTGCCAATTCATATCCATGATATGTCAGGGGATGCAGCAGTCTCATCCTGCTGTATTTCTGGAGTTCTCTAAATGTGCGTTTGTAGTCCAAAAAACAGATCACAGGGTCTTTGCAATGACACTAGGACAGGCACATGAGCAATAAAATGCTCTGATCAAAGGAGAAGGTGGGACTTTAGGCTTGACAAAGAATCCTTCAGCACTAAGACTTTGGATTGGATGATTGGTGGTCCAGAGATCAGCAGACTCTTCAGCGACTTTGAGAACACTTCGGAGAAAGCAGCCAATGACAAACACCATGCGCAGACACCAAGTGTTCAGAATTCCTTTGTAAAGGAGGTAACTGCTCTCAAGAAGATTATAGAAGATCTTGGAAGTCCTTTCCAAGAGGACAGCAACGATATGTTGACACTTAACAGCAAAGCTGTCACCAGCAAGTCAGTTGTAGAAATCTTTAAGGGTGTGTATGACTTGGGACAGCTTCAATATGAGGCATTTGTAACTAAATGCATCACAACTCAGACAAAGTCAGTTACAAAGCCTATGAGAAGAACAAACTGTCGCTGTTCTCGAAGTCTCAAAGTCTTTCAAAACAGAAAAGTCAGATATCTGCATTGAAGGACGACTGTGCATTGTTCCGCAGGCTGTACATCACCTACCAATCTCGAGAGGGAAAGCTTGAGGAGTTCTTCAAGTTTGAGAACCAGCCATGGCCACCTTCTCTGTTAAAGTCAGAGAAGATGAGATCAGGTAAGAAGTCTGACTTGCTCTCTCCCCTGGAAGGTTTATCTAACTCTGACCACACAGTCCCTCAGGATACTGCAGTTGTGCTGGACGGTGCTATGGCGGTGCACTATCTAGCTTCAGTTGCTTCAAAGACCTTCTCTATGTTACACAAGTCTTTGTGCCCCACATTCAAAACATCTTGAAGAACGAAGATAGGAAACTGTCAGAGATTTCTCCGAAATAATAATAAAGAAATAACTGTTTTTTCTTTTTGCTAAACATGCTGCAGGCATTGAGGAGGACAAAAAACAAGTTCTTTGTACTCTGAGGGAGTAAGTGGTCTGCAACGCAACAGTGACGGACAAGTCGTTCCTGAAACCCTGCACCTAGGAGAAAGCAGACACATGTACCATGCTGCATGTCATGGATGCTGCCAACAAAGGCCACCAA
>NC_134808.1:14612756-14617756 GCF_046742065.1 Oratosquilla oratoria | reverse complement strand
AAAGGCTATAACAAGGGAGATTCAAACACGGTCATCATCATAAAACATAGGGCAGGACTCGCCCGTAATGGGTATACAAAGGACAACTTCAATTTACGCCGGACCTAGGCAAGAATTGGTTTACTAATAGGGTGGTCCGAATGACTGGAATCAAATTGAGTAACCATGTATTAAGCGCCTGAATGAAACTATCAGTGTTTTTTAACAAAATATTTAGTAAACTTTATGAATGGGGACGACAGGTGGTGATGGATACGGAGCTGCCTAGTGTAGGCCTTATGGTCTCTTGCAGTCTTCTTCTTTCTTATGTTCTTATGTTACCCCCATCCATCCATCTCATCCCTGGTCGCCCCCTCATGTTCACTCCCTCTACCTCTGCCCTCCACACCTCTTTTACTGATATTTCTTCACTCATTCTTTCCATGTGTCCAAACCATCCCAATACTCTTTCATCAACCCTATCTCCCAACTCCCTTTCCACCCCTGTTTTCCTCCTTACCTCTTCATTTCTCACTCTATCCAGCCTAGTTACCCCCAATCATACTTCTCACGCACCTCATCTCAAACACATTCAAACTTTTCCTCTCTTCCTCTCTTATGTTCCATGTTTCTGCTCCATACACTGTATGTATATATATATATACATATATATATATATTATATATATAAATATATAGTATATATATATCTGCGACTAATCAGATGAACTCGTGCTCATAATATGCAGAAAAAAATAATAATACAAAAAAATAAATTGATGACCTAGCGCTTTCGTCTATTTAGACATCCTCAGAGTACATACAATGGTGAAACAATCATAAGTATATATACAAAGTGGGAACAGGAAAAGGTCGTGAAGGAGTCTCTTGTGTTTAATCCATACCGTTTGCGGCAGTGGACGTTAGGGCCACCACTTTTTTAACAATAAAATTATCAAGTACATTCCTTGACTTAGATTTAAGTTGTTGACAGATGTATTCCTAATCAGACTGGATTTTATTTTATTTCTAGTCAAATATGACTTATTTCTAGCAATTTTTGGCACCCTCCTAATTAATGAACATATAATGCGATAGACATTTGACCACTCCTGATAATGGGTGATTTCAATTTTACTGACATTGATTGGATGACCCTTGAACATGGCCAGTCGCTTGATAGATTTTCTCAGTGACAAGTACTTAGTTCATCATGTAAAAGAGCCCACAAGACATTGAAATTTACTTGATTTATTGATCACTAGCCGCGAAAGCATGATAACCGATGTAGAAGTTGGTGAAACTAATACAAGTAGCGATCACAACTTTGTTAGATTCAAACTGTATACACAAACTTTCGGCAATCGATACATGTGTATCTATTCCCCTCTACATTACAGACCCAGCTCAGTTCATCGGACTACGTCAGGCTGTTCAGCTAACAGACTGGGGGGCAACATTAACCGACAAGGGACTGTAGGATATTTGTGGGAAATAATTACACAATGCACTACCTTAAGGTGGTTTATACTTACATCTTGTTTAAGGACAGACGCCCCCCAGATCAGGCTCGCCCAAAATGGCTTGACAAAGAAACTGAAAAATTAAAGCTAAAAAAGAGACAGGTTTATAAGAAATACAATTGCTTGGCAGCACCTAATGACTATCGAAGTTATGGAATAATACAGAGAGATTTTAAAAAGACAATAAAAAACGAAGGTGAAAATACGAAATGAATATCGCTGATAAATTCAAAGCAAATACCAAAGAATTCTATAATTACATCAGAGATAGAAAGGTTATTAGGAATCATATTGGCCCACTATTATCTGCTGACGGTCAACTTGAATATTCAAATGAAGGAATATGTGATATTTTAAACAACTAATTTAGCTCAGTATTCGTAAACGAAACACCTCAAAGTAGACTCTAAACTGAAACCTGCGAAAAGTCGAGGGTGAAGTTACTACGGCAAATATAACAAAAGAAAAATTTAAAGGTATATAAAAAATTCAAAGTTAATAAAACACCAGGGCCTGACGGTTGGCATCCAAGAATCTTAAAGGAAATGAAAAATGAGATTGTTGTTCTATTAGAAATTATTTTCAAGAAATCCGTCATATCCGGAGATGTCCCCAAGAGAATGGAAGCTAGCTAACGTTACTCCTATATTAAAAAAAAAATGACAAAAAATAACTAAAGGCCTATAAATATAAAAAATAAATCATACGAAAATCGACTAAGATATATGAATCTGTTTTCCCTACAAAAGCGTAGACTCAAAGGTAACTTGATACAGGTCTTTAAGATTATAAAGAGAATTGACAACATCAAAAGTGAAATTTTTTTTTACATTGAATAAGAATCCGACAAGAAATAATGGTCTCAAATAGTCAGGAAATAAATTTTATTTGGAAGTGGGTAGATACAACTTCGCCAACCGTGTAGTTAATGAATGGAATAAACTTCCTGCAGAGACAGTGCAATGCAGTTCAGCTCGAAGCTTTAAGATTCGTTTAGATAAACACCTAAGCAAGATGCTGTAATGCCTGTAATTTATTTTATATTATTTGTTTATTTGTTTGTTATTATTTGTCTGTTTGTTTATTATCTAACTATATATATATCTATATATATAGATATAATATATATAAATATATTATACATATATATCTATATATATATATTTATCTATTTATTATTATTTATATTATTATAGTTTTTATCTATTCATTTATCATTATTATGTTGTTGTTTTTTCACATCCGACCTAGTTACGGACCAAAAGCTCTCCTATCGGCCTGCTCCTCCTTTATAATCCTTTGTAATGCTATTTTAACTTTACTTTTAATTCTTTTCCAGTCTGACTTATATAGCATTTGTTACATTTTTTTTACATGGAAATGAAACTACTACGCTCACACTTGCCCCCCTTTCCCTTGTAAAGTGGAACTATACATGCACTCCTCCAGTCCTCCGGCACTCTACTCTCTCTTAAACAAACATTAAATGACCTCACCAGGCAGTCCACCATAACTGTACCTCCTTTCTTCAGACACTCTGCATGGCATACATCCAGACCAGGTGCCTTACCTGCTTTCATCATCTTAACAGCTGCTTTCACTTCATCCTTCCCTATTTCTCCTCCATTTTCTTCACTCATCATTTTCATTTTCTTAGTGCTTCCCACTGCAACTTCCTTTCCCTCACCTATCCTCCTTTAAATTTAGTAACTCCCTAAAATACTCTGCCCACCTTCCTCTCACTCCCATCTCTTCCATTAATTATCATCTCTCCATCTGCACCTTTTACCTTTTCTTCTCTACTTGATTCGCCTCCTCTTTCTCTTTTAACTTCCTTCCAAAACATTTTTATTGCTTTCAAAAATTTCTGTCATACTCTTACCCCATTTCACATCTGCTCTCCTCTTTGCTTCCTTTATCTTATGCTTAACTTCCCTTCTCTTTACTTTGTACCTCTCATACGATTCCTCGTCCTAATTTGTAGCCAATCTATGAATGCCTGCTTCTTCTCTTCTACACCTTTCTTTGCTTCCTCATCCCCAACTCACTCACTATCCCTTCCTTCTCATTTCACAATATATATATATTATATATATATATATATTATATATATAGCTATATTATTATAAAATTATTATATATATATATATATGTATATATTATATGTAATAACACATGAATATATATAGTATGCATATTTATAACACACATTATATAATACCGTCATATGTATATATTTATATATAATATATAACAATATATATATATATAATATATATATATTATACACACATACATGCATATGATTTATATATATATACAAATATGTATATATATACAGTACTATATATATATATATATATATATATATACATATGTATTATACATATATTATAAGTATAATATACATATAATAGTATTATAATATATATGTATAGTATATATATGTATAAATAAGATATATATATACTAATATATATAAAGATATATATAACATAAATGTTATGTATATGTGTGGTGTGGAGTGTGTAAGTGTGTGTGGCTGGTGTGTGTGTGTGTGTGTGTGTGTGTTGTGTGTTGTTTGTGTTGTGTGTGTTGTGAGTGTGTGTGTGTGTGTGTTGGTGTTGTCCTGTGTGTGTGTGAGTGTGTGTGTCGTGTGTGTGTGTGTGTGTGTAGTGTGTGTGTGTGTGTGTGTGTGTGTGTGTGTGTGTGCTGTGTGTGTGTGTGTGTGTGTGTTGGTGTGTGTAGGTGTGTGTGTGTGTGTGTGTGTGTGATGTGTGAGTGTGTAGTGTGTGTGTGTGGTTGTGGGTGTGTGTGTGTGTGTGTGTGTGTGTGTGTGTGTGTGTGCAGTGTGTGTGTGTGTGTGTGTGTTTGTGTGTGTGTGTGTTGTGTGTGTGTGGTTGTGTGTGGGTGTGTGTGTGTGTGTAGTGTGTGTGTGTGTGTGTGTGTGTGTGTGTGTGTGTGTGTGTTGTGTGTGTGTGTGTGTGTGTGTATGTGTGTGTGTGCGTGCATGAGTTTGTGTTGTGTGTGTGTGAGTGTGTGTGTGTGTGTGTGTGTGTGTGTGTGTGTGTGTGTGTGTGTGTGTGTGTGTGTGTGTGTGTGTGTGTGTGTGTGTGTGTGTGTGTGTGTATTGTGCTGCAATTTTCACTTCATTATACTTTCACACACCCTCCTAATATTATCCTTTACTACTTCTCTTATATTATATTTCCATTTTTTGCCTTTTCTGTGATAGTGGGAAAAGGATACTGCCACCGAGTTCCCACTCGGGTCGTAAGGGTGGCTAAACGGGAACTTGACATCCCGCTCTCTGTAGCCCTAAATGGGACATTTCTGTGAGAAGTCAAGGCATAAGAGGGCCTGGGAAGAATTTTCCAACCAGGACCCTAAGGTTTTGGTCTAGTAATGTGCGTGGTTGTTGTGCAGATTAGAGGTAAAGGGAATAGATAGGTAGAATCCTTTCGCGAGAGAAGATTGATGTGTGTTCCACTGAGTGGAC
>NC_134808.1:14606642-14609142 GCF_046742065.1 Oratosquilla oratoria | reverse complement strand
TATACTATTTGGGAATATTACTTTTCTGTCACTATTTCTTGTTTTACCCCGTCTGAGGTATTGGCTGCACGTTATCGTGGGGTTAAAAGCAGCTCAGTAGCATGCAGCTGATACTTTAGGGTCTATATGGGGCGCCCCTACGAACCAGAGCCACACATCATTTTGTCTGTGAAAGAGGAAATCTCTATTCATATAGAAATGATGATATATGATTGTACTGTGACTGTCCCTTCATTATGCTGTCCTCCACTCTTAATACTGTCCTGTACCACGTCCCTGAATGTTCATTTCTTTTTTCATCAAACCCTGTGATGGGGGAGAAGAATACTGTGGGGGGGGGGGAGCTTTCCAACCATAACCCTAAGGTTTGGTCGTTTAACATGCGCGGATGTGGTGCAGATGAGAGTATAAGGGAAGGGATAGGCAGCATGTTTTTGAGAAGAAAGGTGGATGTGCTGGCATTAAGTGAAATTAAGTTGAAAGGGAGGGGCATGTTTAAGTTTGGGAGGGTGTCAGGAGTAAAGAGATGATGAGGGAGAGAAGGGGTGACTATACTAGTAAGTAAGGAGATATGTATACGTGTGGCGGAGTGGAAGGAGGTTTCTTCAAGATTAATGTGGATGAAGGTGAAACTGGGAAGAGAGATGTGGGTTTTTGTAAGTCGCTGGTAGTGAAAAGAGTGTAGAGGAAAGGAAGGCTTTTTGAATAGACTTAAACGAGTTCATAGAGGGTTTAGGGAGAAATCTCAATGTAGTTGTATTGGAAGAGCTTAATGTTAGGGTAAGGAATGAACCATTAGACGGAATGGTCGGGGAGTGTGAAGTTCCAGGGAAAAAATCGTAGTGGAGAGTTGATGGTAGAGATATGTCGAGAAATGAATTTGATGATAACAAACATAGTGTTTAGGAAGAAATTCAAGCATAAGTACACATGGGAGAGGGTAGTGAATGGACGGTTGCTAGATAGGGCTTTAATGGACTACATAGTGGTAACCAAGAGAAGAGTAGGAAGAGTTTTGGATGCACATGTTCTAAGGGGAGAAAGTGGTGGAATATCAGATCATTTTTTGGTGGAAGATAAGTTGAGAGTGGAGGATAGATGGAAAAAGAAGAAGGGGACAGAAGGTAGGGGGGTGTTTAGAGTAAACTGCTTAAATGAGAAAGAAAAGGAGAAGGAATACAAGAAGAAGCTGATGAGGGAGTGAAAGGAAGTAAATGATAGAGTAGAACTAGGAGTGGAGGAGACATGGAGATGGTACAAGAAGGGAGTCACAAGGTGTGCAAAGTTGACGTATGGAACAATGAGGATGGAAGAAAATAGAAGGTAGGGTAGTGAGTGGTGGGCTTAGGAAGCAAAGAAGGCTGTAAAAGAGAAGAAGCGAGCATTTACAGTTTGGCTGCAAAATAGGGCGAAAGAATCACATGACAGTTTGTGACCCTCTGTGGTCCTCTTTCACCACTCTGTTGTCGTTTCTATGGGCCGTCTTTTTTTCGTCCATTTACTTTATATTTTCCTTTCAACGCTGTCTTTGTTACATATGATTAATTACTCACTATTTTCATCTGTAGGAAGCCCCTTTGCTTCCGATCATCCGACTTAGTCAAGTTCCACTTAGTATTACCCTGTATAAGAGAGGGGAATTAAACGGAGCTTAATTTTTCTTTCTTTTCTTCCCGAATATTATTACACTTGGTTCCTTAAGTTACACCAAGGGACTCCCGTCTGGAATCTTCAATTTTGGTACTAGGTCAGTTCTGCAATGACTTCATGATTTTAGTCCAATGATATTTACTGTTAGATATAAGAAACTCCCCTAATGACGTGATCTTACAATCGTGAACCAATTGAATTTCTTCCTCCCCCACCCTTTCTCCAATCAGAACAACTGTTACAGTCTCGCAAGCAATACTGCTTACTCAAGCAATCTCGAAATCAATGCACACACAGACTTAGTTTACTTATTGTTACACCAGCATAAAAATGAACATTATACATAAGTGAAATCGAGTTCCCGGCAACTGTTTGTAAACATTAGGCAAAGAGCGAGCTTCTGCAAATTCCTTTGCCTACGGACTGTTGCTTACCAAACACCCAACTCATACAAATTAAACTCGCGCCTCCTACCCCTGTATCTACTTAATTTGTCTACCTCTATCAACGAGCCCTCATCTACGAGTATCTTACAGAGGTACAAAGAAAAGAGAAGAGAAGTAGACCATAAAATAAAGGAGGTAAAGAGGAGAGCAGATGTGAAATGGGTAGGAGTACGACATAAAATTTGAAACTAATTAAAAGATATTTTGGAAGGAAATTAATAGAGGAAGAGGAAGCGAATCAAGTAGAGAAGAAAAAGTAAAAGATGCAGATGGAGAGATGGTAATGGAAGACGGACAGAGTATTTTAGTTGCTAAATGTGAAGGAGGATAGAAAGGGAAAGGTAGTTGCAGCAGAAATCGCTAAAAAAAAATTACATTAATGAATGAGAAAAATGGTGGAGAAT
>NC_134808.1:14589142-14596642 GCF_046742065.1 Oratosquilla oratoria | reverse complement strand
TACACACACACACACACACACACTATATATATATATATATATTTGTGTATACATATATATGTATATATATATATATATGTATACACAAATATATATATATATATATATATATGTAACATATATATATGCATACATAAATTCGTATATACGCACCTTAGTTCATACTTTACATTTTTCATCAGTACTTACATATGTTCAAGCATATATGGAATAAAAATCCCCTCACCTCCTCTTTCATAATTCTTATCATTTTTTTCTTTGCCCCTCCTCCACCTCCTTTCATCCCGTCCCTCTCTCTCCTCTTACCTGTCTCACACTCTTTACATCGTTCGCCACCAAATGTACGTCAACAGCAAGCTAGTGACGTCACGTCTGCTGATTCGGACGGCAATTGGGTCTAATGGTGCTAATGTTGGTTTGCCTCGACCCAGAATAAAGAGCGACGACGCCGCACGGGTGAATGGAGGTGCTAGAGAAGGGCGACCAAGATGAGGGATGAAGTTATTATTTAGCAAGACGTTCTTGAATAAATAAATAAATAAATAAATAAAAATAACATAAATAGATGATCCAACATATTTTAATTTTTCTATTCTGGTTAATCTCATATGGCTTCATTCACCAATGGTCAAGGCTTTGAATGATCAGGGGAACGATATCAACGTTTGTTCATACCCGTCGCTAGTCGTCGTCTACTAAGAAGCCTTTTACGTAAACAAAATAACCGAGGTTGAGTGCCTCTTAGCACGTCCTGTTTATTTTAACTTTTTATTTATATATTCTTGTAATTGTTTATTTATCTATTACTTATTCAATAACTGAATCATATTATATTTAATTATTTATCTTTTTATTCATATGATCAATTATTTATGTACATATTTATACATTCATTTACTACTTATTATTTCATTGATCTATTTATTCATTTGATCAATTAATGGTTTATCTATATATTCATTTCTATAATAATTAATTTGTTAAATATCTATTTAGTTATTTTAGTAGTTTACACACCTATCCATTTCATTTCTTATCTATATATTGAAATAATTATTCATTTAATAAGTCATATATTATATTTGTATATATGAGTATATATGTATGCATATCAGATTATTTCTATGGCCGTCATGCACAGGATGTACATGTATATATACATATATATATATGTATATATATACATATATATGTATATGTATATATATACATACATATACATATATATTTATATATATATATATATATATATATATATATATATATATGTGTGTGTGTATGTATGTATATACATTTTAACAACCACAATGCACTTTAATTCTAAGCCATCAATATCGGGAGACCCAATGGGGCCACATGCAGTATACACTGGACTCGTCGTTTGCCAATTTATTCCGACGTTTCGAACCCTGTCCGGGGTTCGTCTACAGGGTGATACAGTAACCGTTACATTCCAGAAACAAACGCAAGTAGAACATATCAAAAATAAAAATAAAGATTATAATACAGAATGTATAAAACATCCATAAAATGAACACGCAAAGAGTCTACAATAAAATAAATAAGAAAAAAGAAAATAGTGAAGATTGAAATCTCTACACGCTGCACGCTTGGACGCACCATAATGCACCCGATAACCTACAACGCACCACATGAATCAAATGTTTCGCGAAGCATGCACTGCCACAGATCAAAGAAATTGGAACAATAAGGTGGACAAAAAACTATCCCTCACCGTTAATAACTCACATAAATAAAATTATGATAATACAAAACACACACCAAAAAGACAAATACCGCCGTAATAATACAAATAAAACACAACGAAAAACAAATTACGATGAATGTTTCCTCTCCAATCTGTCTTTCGCTCCCGTTGCATTCCAGAAACAAACACAAGTAGAACATACCAAAAATATAATAAAACATAATAAAAACTATAATACAGAATGTATAATACATCAATAAAATAAACACGCAAAGAGTTCACAATAAAATAAATAAGAAAATAATGAAGATTGAAAAATGCCACCAAGATTGGGTATAACGCTGCACGCTGGGACGCACCACAATGCATCCGATAACCTAAAACGCACCACGTGGAACAAATGTCCCGCGAAGCATGCACTGCCACAGATCAAAGAAATTGGAATCATAAAATGGATAAAAACAGTCCCTCACCGTTAATAACTTACATAAATAAAATGTTAATAATACAAAACACACCAAAAAAATAAAAAAAATAAAAAAATACCGTCTTAATAATACAAATAAAACACACAACAAAAACAAATTATGATGAATGTTTCCTCTCCAGCCTGTCCTTCGCTCCCTTGTAAATTGGATTTAAAGTAATGCACCTGTTGACACTATTCTCATCACTAGACCAAGCTTCTAGGAATAACCTGACACTTTTTCCGCTTCCTCCGTATTTGACTTCCGCATTCTGCCAATCCATCTCATGACTCGTTTCCTCGCAGTGTCTTAGAATAGCTGAACTCATATCCCTCCTACAGACAGGCCTCTGGTGTTCTTGTAATCTGGTCGCTAATCTCTTACTAGTTTCCTCAACATAATGTGTCTCATAGTCCTTACACCTTACGTCATACACCACACTTATTCGGCCCGCTCGGTTCTCTGTGTCCTTAACTTTGGTCAGGGGTTTGTGTAGTGTGTTTCTAGGTTTGTGTGCCATTTCCACACCGTGTTTTCTCAGCAATCTAGCCGCTACCTCAGACGTCCCTTTCAAATAAGGGACCGTAACATGCGGGTGGTGAGTCCAGCGTATACTTTCTCCAAAAATGGTTCCTGGACTAAAGCTATTTACGAATATATATATATATATATATATATATATATATATATATACATACATACATACATACAAGTGGAGTTGAAAACGACAGCATTATTGTAGTTATTCAGTTTTTTCACTCGTATTCTCTATTTTCCTGATTAGAGTTTTGCCATTAACCGGGTGAACTGATACTAGGTCACTATTCTTCCATTTCTTTTCATTATTTGAGCTCAACGTTTCGTCTTAATGAAGACATTTTCAAGAGTAAACTGAAATAACAAAAATTACATAATTACAGTAATGGTGACAATTGTGTAAAAATAAAATATACAAGAACAATACTGGTAAAATATGGGGATACAATATAAATGCATACAGATACGGAGATAAGTTACAAAAATTATGTATAAAATTCAAAAGAAGAGAGTGATAAGGAAGCAAATACTTACATTTAAAGGGAGGTGAGAATAAAAAATGAAAAGTTAGGGATGTACGGCATATAAGTGGTCGAACAATGCGACCTCAGAGGTCACAGAGTAAGGGGGTAGGAGTGGGTTTTTTTTTTTTTGGGGGGGAATGAAGTATCACTCCCACGGGCTTTGTTTGAGCCCCTGCGGTGGTGTTTATGTAAGACACACCTTGTGGAGAGGAGGTGGAATAGTGTAGCTATTCAGAGGGGGATAGGGGGCAGTAGAAAAGAGAGGCTCCAGCTGTTAGAGCGGCGGCGGACGTTCATAGGGGCTTTGGAGGCGACAGAGGCGGCTCACAAGACCTTCAGGGGGAGCCGGTGGTCCCCGTCTGAGGAAAGTGGCGGCGGGGCAATCGCTCAGGTAGCGGAGGAGGTCGGCATTTTCTGCACGGCAGTGGTTGCACCAGCGGTCTTCCATGGTGCTCTGGGGATTAAGTTCCCAGAAGCAACGGTCCTCAAGACGCAGCCTGAAGAGAAGCTTTTCTCTCCTTCTGGGAGTGGAACGTGGGAGGACTAGAGGTTCATATGCTGTCATCTTTTGGTACCACCCCGCTCGTTGGGAAATCTGCGCCTCCAGACTGTGTTGGAGGTGCCACTGCATGTGTGCTAATGCCCTAGTACTAAGTTGGAGCTGGCTCTTGCTGGGAGGGACCTGGACGCCGACACTGACTCGCTTGAGGTGCTGCGGCAGCTGCCGCGTCTGCAAGGTCGTTTCCATGCACACCGACGTGAGTTGGAATCCAGTTGATGATGACATTCCGTCCAGCGCGGTGTAATTTGTGCAGGAGCGCAATGATATTGGTAAGGAGGTGGACATTATCTTCGGGCTCTGCCTGTTGTAAGCAGCCTATCAGGTTCAGAGAGTCGGTGTGGATGACCACGGAATTGGAGTGGGATACAGGGGCATGTTCTAGGGCCCCCTGCATCGCCATGGCTTTGGCTTGAAGAGAGGACGCGGAGTCACTGACTCTTCTGCCGAAGATGTATCCATCGGTGACGAAGGCAGCTCCGGCCGTGTGTGGGCTGTTTTGTTCTACAGAGCCATCTGTGAAATATACAGTATGACCAGGTCGCGTCGGTGCCCGGATGCCGTTGTTTGCCGAGACGCGCGTTCTGTCTGAGTGGCGTGCTCCATTTTTTCTCGGGAGTGACGTAAAGTTAAAGGTTCCGGTGCCCACGGCGGCGGGCATTTGAAGTCCGGGTGGGATTTTGGTATGCCCTTCTCGAGGAGAGGTTGTTGCCGCAGTTGGAAGGAATCCAGGAGCTTGACCGCGTGTGAGAGCCAAGTGTTGTGGCGTTGCAGTGTGTCTGCGCGTGCAAGTGAGGTGTAGATGACCCGACCTAGACCTGTCTCGTCGCGGGGGTGGAGGGCACGGGCAACAAAATCCGCCCCGAGCATTCTGATCCTGAGTTGGGGATGAGGAAGCGAAGCTTCCCGCTGGAGGTTGAGAATTTTGTACCACCGTTGTGCTCCCATGATGACTCTAGCCGCTTCCTTCTGGCATGTCTTAAGCCTCTGGAGTTTATCCGCGTCCACAGTAAGGAGAGCCGGGGCTGCGTAGACGGCGATAGAACGCACCGCTTGTACGTAGTACGTGCGTAGGACTTGATGTGTGGCACCAAGTGCTCTTCCGCACATGGCCCTAACCACTGTGGCTCTGGCCGTCATTCTCTCTCTAAGGTAGGATATTTCCCTGTTGAAGGTGAGGCCCTTGTCGAGCCATACTCCCAGGTACTGGAATTGTGTGACCCAGTCCAACGCGAATCCCTGAGTAACGAGGGGTCCCTTTCCCCGCCCGAGACCGAATACCATGGCTTTGGACTTCCGAAGGGATATTTTGAGCCCGATCCTGACGCATTCCGCTGCGACGGCGTCGAGGCAACGCTGTGCCCTGTCGTGGCATCGTTGCTTCCCAGCAATGATGAGAGCCAGATCATCGCCGTAGGAAATGATTTTGCATCCGTGGGGGAGGGGGAACTCCAGTACATTGGAGATCAGCACGTTGAAGAGAGTTGGGCTGAGGACCACTCCCTGTGGTGCACCATTCTCTAGCACCGTAGGCTCCGACATGTGGCCTTGAAAACGCACGCGCGCAAATCTGCGTGACAGGTAGTCGCCTTTCCAGGTGAGAAGTCTTCCTCTCACACCTTTGCAAGCGAAAGTGTCTTGGATAGCTCAGAGCTCGTATGACCGATCTATGGGTAATGCTGTGACCTTACACCCACACACACCCCAAACTTCCCGCCCATGAGTGTCGGAGTAACGACTCGAAGCGCAGCGATGCTGAAATTATTTCAGCCCTGGGCAGGATTCGAACCCGGACCATCGTAGTGATAGTCTGGGACTCTACCACCCGCGCCACCGAGAGAGAGAGAGAGAGAGAGAGAGAGAGAGAGAGAGAGAGAGAGAGAGAGAAAGAGAGAGTGTGTGTGTGTGTGTGTGTGTGTGTGTGTGTGTGTGTGTGTGTGTGTGTGTGTGTGTGTGTGTGTGTGTGTGTGTGTGTGTGTGTGTGTGTGTGTGTGTGTGTGTGTGTGTGTGTGTGTGTGTGTGTGTGTGTGCGCGCGCGTGTGTGTGTGTGTGTGCGTGTGTGTGTGTGTGTGTATTCACCTTCACCTTGGTCTTTGGATCACGTGTTGGACCCGTGATCGATAGCTATGTATACATACATATGAGACCATAAGGCCTACATTAAACAGTTCCATGTTATTTACCCTCTTTTCATCCGTATCCTAATTATCTAATCTTCTCTTAAATCAACCAATTGTTTCAGCGCTCATTACATGGCTACTAAGTGTATTCCATTCGTTAACTATTCTCTTGGTAAACCAGTTCTTGCCTATTTCCTTTTTCAAACCTAAATTTGTGCCATTTAAATCCATTATTACGAATCCTGCTCTTCTGTGTTAGTATTATGACCTTCCCTGCATCGTCCTTGTTAAAACCCTTGTCAAAGCCTAAGTGTGTCTTTGTATGGTTAGTTTCTAAGCCATGGTATTATTTTGATAGTCTTCCTCTGTATTGATTCTACTGAATCAATATTTGTTATATAGGATGAAAACCAAAAATGTACCGCATAATCAAGGATGGTTCTAGCTATTGGCAGATAGTTTGATGGTTACATCTGTATTTTTGGTTGCAACCGTCCATATAATAAATTTTAATGCCCTCTTAATCCTATTTCTTGCATTAATGCAATGTTTATTCAATCTAAGGTCAGGACTCACTAACACTCCTAAGTTCTTTTCACATATTGTTTTTTTATGGCATTAGATATTATATATTATCAACAATTTGAATAAGCAAGAGAAAAGCAGTTAAAGCACGGATTCTATTTGGGTGAAGATTATAGGCAAGGATAAAAAACTTATTATTGGTATCCTATATAGACCTCGTAATCCTACAATTGAGCAGACTAAACCGCTGACTCAAAAAAAAAAAAAAAAAAATGCAGGGCGTCATTGACTGGAAATTTTTAGCTGGAGATCAGGAAAGTAATTCTTTTTTAGCTGTGGTACAAGATAATCTCCTAAAACAAATGATTACCAGTCCAACGAGGGGAGAGAATACTCTAGACTTACTCTTAATCAAAAATAAAGATCTAACAAGAAACGTAAAAGTAGGAAATGGTCTAGGCTCTAGCGATCATTAAGAAATAAGATGCAATATTATATGAGAAGAATTGAATAATAAGAATAACGTTCTAATACCTGACTTCAGGAGAGCCAATTTTCAAAAGCTGAGAAAATATATGGGTCAAATGGTCACATGCGAGGCCTGCTCGATTATGAATGCGCAAAATAAATTCATTCCCCTCAAAACAATAAGGTAGAATACTATTAAGGGCTTTACGCCAGAATAAAAAACGGGGAAGCACACCTTCGATCTACATATAACGATATAGCTGGACTGGTTAGATAGAACACACACACAACCAAACGAAACTACGAAATTAAGGTTGCCGGACAAGCGAGATCCAAACTAAAAGGCTTCTTTCATTTCTACAGAACAAAAAATAAGGAAAGGATAGGCCCAACTGAAAATGACGAAGATTTCATGTTAAATTCAGAGGAAAAAATAAACGAGGTTTTTAACAAATATTTTCTCAAGGCATCTACAAAGGAGAGGTTAGATATGGTACCTGACTGCGACCCGTTCTTCAGTGGGAATGAGGAAAGTAGATTTACTAACAACAGCATTAAAAAAACAGAAGTACTCAAATAGATTAATTGACTT
>NC_134808.1:14564142-14574142 GCF_046742065.1 Oratosquilla oratoria | reverse complement strand
TGTTGGACACAGGGATCCCCAACGTACAGTCATGAACATATTTCCATATGTGCGGTGTGCCTCCCAGGGCATCGTTGATGAGTATTAGGAAATACAGTGGCCCCATTCTTGTTCCCTGTGGTACCCCACAGGATAGGTGCTGGACTGCAGAGACGTGTCCCTGATATCTGACATTTTGATAACGGTCCATCAGGAAGTCAGATAGTCAAGCCACCAAGAAGGTAGGAAGTCAATGAACGCCATTACAAGTAAAGTCTTGCGCTGCTCGAATTTTTTTATAGATACATTCAAAGGAGCAAATAAGATAGTGAGTAGTGGAGGATGTTTTCACGTTACCAAACTGCTGGGGATCAATGAATTTGCTGATCTTAGAGTATGCCCACTCGAAGACAAAATCCTCACAAATATAACTAGGAATGGGAGTGATAATAATGGGTCTGAGATCACTAGAGGATCAGGGATTGGAAGATTTGGGGATGGGAGTAATGAAGCCTGTCTTCCAATCCGTGGGACATTTGCTCTGCTTAAGTGAGGCATTAATTATTGAACAGATTGGGATGGCAAGTTCTGTGGATGTTGAGTAATCCATTGTTCAAGTTCACGCAAGTGTGAGTCGGGCATGGACCTGTGAAAGCGAGTGGTGGTGCTGTGTGCTAACGAAGTGGTGCTGGCCGGCGACCACAGGATGGAAATGTTGGTGGACCGACCGATTGGGGGAGGTGTTGGAGGGGAAGGTAAAGTTCACTCATGTAACTTAGAATGAGGTCAAGCGTGTAGGCGCCATGTATGGGAAATTTGACGTGTTGTAATATATGTAGATGTTTTTTAATATCAATGGTGTTTACCTCATTGAAATCCCCACATAGAACAAACCTAGCATCGGGGTATTTGGCCCTGAGACTGTCTGCCGTGATAATGTATTCCACCAGAGCGTCGGCCGAGGGAGCTCATGGGGGGTAGTACACTACACACAAAATGATAGAGGCTGTTTGGCGAGGGTGTGTGGGGGGTTTAACCGCAACCATATGGTTTCTAGGCCCTCAGGAATGCCGACAGGTAACTGGGAGGCACACAACGCTTTCCGAGAGTACAAGGCCACTCCACCTCCACGCTTATCACTCCTTAGGTTGTGATGGAGTACGTATCCCTCAAATTGTCATATTTCGGGCACTATTTGCCATTCTTCTGTAATTGCAACTACACCCACTTAAATGACAATAACATAGCAGTGTGTGTGTGTGTGTGTGTTTAAGACAGACTGAATCTTTAGAAGCTCTTCCGAGGGATTTGAACCCTGACCTATGCGTGCATAATCACGAAGCCAAGTAACTGGGCCCTGTACGATGCTACAAAAGAATTGTATAAGTCCCAGAGAACACCACATAGCTACAGCAGGCGTAGACTCATTTTCATCGATTTCTCTACTTAGGCAAGTCGGAGGGCTTGCCTAAATGGGGGACGGGGATTAGGACTAGGGGACATTCCTTAAAAAAAAAAAAAAAAAAAAAAAAACATAAGTGGTTCTTGGAGTTTTCCAACCAGTACCCTAAAGTCCGGGTCTTTAAAGTGCGTGGATGTGGTACAGGGAAGAGATAGGCAGTATGTTTGTGATAAGAAAGATAGATGTGTTAGCACTGAGGGAAACAAAGTTGAGAGGGAGGAGCGAGTGTGAGTTTTGGGAGTGTAGTTGGGAGGTTTTCAGGAGTGAAGAGAGGATGAGGACTAGTAAGTGAAGAGATAGGTAAACGTGTAGTGTAGTGGAAGGAGGTTTCTTCAAGGTTAATGTGGATGATGGTAAAATTGGGAAGAGAGATGTGGGCTTTTGTAAGTGCATATGGTCCTGGTAGTGAGAAGACTGTAGAAGAAAAGGGGAGCTTTTCTGACAGATTTAAATGAGTGTATAGAGAGATTAATGAGAAATGTCAATATAGTGATATTGGGAGACCTTAATGCTAGGGTAGGAAATGATCCAATAGTCGGAGTGGTTGGGAAGTGTGGAGTTACTGGAAAGAGTCGTAGTGGAGAGTTGATGGTGGACATGTGTCTAGAAAGAGAGTTGATGATGGCAAATACAGTGTTTAGAAGAAAGTCAAGCATAAATACACATGGGAGAGGGTGGTAGATGGAAAGGTGGAAGATAGAACGTTAATGGACTATGTAGTGGTAAATAGGAGTATAGTAGGAAGAGCTAAGGATGTATATGTTCTAAGGGGAGAGAGTGGGGGAATATCAGTTCATTTTTTTGTGGAAGGTAAGTTGAGAGTGGAGGATAGATGGAGAAAAAGGAAAAGGACAGAAGGTAGAGAGGTGCTTAGAGTGAACTACTTAAATGGGAAAGAAAAGGAGGAGTAGAAGAAGAAGCTGAGAGAGGAGTGGGAGAGAGTGAAGGATAGAGTAGAGCTAGGAGTGGAGGAGGAATGAGAATGTTTCAAGGAGGGAGCCACAAGGTGTGCAAAGATGGTGTGTGGAACAAAGAGGTCGGTAGGATTAGAAGGAAGGGTAGTGAGTTTTGGGATGTGGAATCAAAGAAGGTTGTAGAAGAGAAGAAGCGAGCTTTCACATATTGGTTACAAAATAGGACGAGGTAATCATATGAGAGGTACAAAGAAAAAGGAAGAGAATTAAAGCATAATATAAAGGAGGCAAAGAGGAGAGCATATGTGAAATGTGATAAGAATATGACAGAAAATTTTGAAAGTAATAAAAAGATGTTTTGGAAAGAGATTTAGAGAGGAAGAGGAGGCAAATCAAATAGAGAACAAAAAGTAAAAGGTGCAGATGGAGATATGATAGTGGAAGAGAAGGCAGTAAGAGAAAGATGGGCAGAGTATTTTAGGGAGTTGCTAAATGTGAAGGAGGATAGGGAGGGAAAGGTAGTTGCAATGGGAAGCGGTAAAAAAAAAAAAAAATTGGAGGAGAAATAAGGAAAGATGTGGTGAAGGCAGTTGTTAAGATGATGAGAGCAAGTAAGGCACTTGGATTGGATGGATGACATGCAGAAGGTCTAAAAAAAGAAGGTACAGTGATGATGGACTAGTTGGTGAGATTATTGAGTGTTTGTTTGAGAAGGTAGAGTGCCGGAGGACTGAAGGAGTGCCTGTACAGTTCTACTTTATAGGGGAAAATAGGACAAGTATGAGTGTAGTAGTTTCAGAGGGATCAGCTAGTTAAGTATAGGTGAGATGGCTTACGGACGGGTCTTGATTGAAAGGATTAGGAGAGGAACAGAGGGAGTAATTAGAGAGGAACTGTGTGGGTTTGAGATAAGTAGGGGTTGCGTAGATCACATTTTTGTGGTAAGACGTATATGCGAGAAAGCTATAGGAAAAGGTAATGATGTTCTATGGGCTTTTATGGATTTGGAAAAGGTTTATGATAAGGTAGACAGGAAGGCGCTGCTGGAGGTATTACATATATATGGGATAGGAGGAAATCTTTTATGAGCGTTTTATATGTATGTGTATATATATATGTATATATACATATATATAAGTATATATGTATAAATGTATGCATATATTTATATATATGTATGGATGGGGTGAAGGGGGCTTTGGGGAAGAGGGGAATGTCTGTTGAGGAAGGACGGGAGAGGACAGAAGACAGGGGTGAATGGAGAATGGTTGTATATGGATGATGTTGTGATTGCATGAGGTGAAATGGGCGGGGGGATGGGTGGTGAGGTAGTATGTGTGAGCAAAATTTGACGCAGCCCGAAGGGATTTCTCCCCGTCCTCTCCTTTTATGCAATGGGGGGACGGAGAGGGTGGGTCGCCGATTTAATGAAGCGGCCATGCTGTGGATGTGCTGTGTCTTGTGACACTGCTTCTGGCCCAGGGCAGTGGACAAGGTGCAGGGATCACCCGTCATCCAGGAGGTGCTCAGATAAGAGGGAGGGTGGAGGGGTGTGGAGTGTATTCAGGGATGGAATTGGTGGAAATGATTTTATGCCTTTCCCTTTTTGGCTACCTCCCTTGTAAGGGGAAAAAAGACTTGGTATATGTATGTATGCACATATATATATACATATATTTATATATATATACATATATATGTATATATATATGAATATATATGTATATATATATACATATATATATACATACATACATATATATATATATATATATATATATATATATATATATATATATATATACAATAATCACGAAGAACCCACTGTCGTAATATAAGGAAACTTTAGAAGAAAGTGTAACTTCTATATTTCGGCTAATAGCTACCCCTCTTCAGAAAAGTACCTGAAGAGGGCTATAGCTATTAGCCGAAATATAGAAGTTACACTTTCTCCTAAAGTTTCCTTTTCTTCCGACTGTGGGTTCTTCGTGATTAATATTTACAAATGTGCTACAACATTTTGTCTAAATACACACACACACACACACACACACACACACACACATATAAATATATATATATATGAGTATACACATACATATCTATATCTATCTATCTATATATATTTATAAATATATATGTATATTGTGACGCCTATGAGGAAGGGCCAGGTTCAAAACTAGAGTTCTGTTTAAGAATGATTATTTCCTTCAAAAAATATAAAGATACAAATAAACAATGATCGAAAAATAGAAGTCGCCAAAACTAGCGAAAAGTGCAATGTCCGTAACACGTAAATTCACAGAACATAAAAGGCTAGTTTTGCCAAGACACGTAAATATACAAGTGTCGATCAAATATCGACAATCAATAAGAAACAAAAATAGTCTTAAAGACAATAAGTGGTAAGGTCGAGAAATATCGACCATCAGAAATGGAAACTAAGTCCTACGTAATAATTTACGTAAAGAAAATAACAAAGTCGAGAAAATTCTACGACTAAGTCCGACAAAATTGGACACGAGCAATGAGGCTCCGATAGGCAGAGTCCACAAAGATTCGAGAATAAAAACGTCTAAGTGCCAAACGTAGAGGACACAGTGCAATGGGGGCTCTGAGAGGCAGAGTCTGGAATTCTGGAATTCAAGAAAAGACCACCTCGCCTGCGCGGGATCGGGTTTTGTGGGAGGGGAAGAACGTCTGTTAGAAAATGAAAAGATAGTAGCGTATAAAAGAGGGCTATTGCCACCGGGCGAATCGCGAGCAATTAGGGGCTAGATTGTTGTCATGGCTTAGGAGGACTTGACCAGGAGCTTGGAGGGAAGCGCCTGACGCCGGAGGTTAGGAGCTTGGGATTTCCAACGGGGTTAGGATCACCAACGAAAGTTTAGAGTCCAGCTTGACCGTTACAAGCAATGATATATATAGACTCTTCTCCGTAAGATCCGGAGAGTTGCCAAGTGTCGCTAGACGCGACGATTAACAAGAGTGTTTAGGAATATTTCCAAGTACATACACGGATATTCTTTACATCAATGAATAGATAATAATATTTGATAAAGTTACCTTGTCAATCTTAGATAAGCAGAAACTTAATAGTTTTTATATGAATATCTATACGTACGTAAATGTAAGTTAGGGACGCAGTTGCCACAAAATTGGTTCACACGCAAATTTCTTTAGTGCGCGCTTAAGCTAGCATGCCCACAACGGCGTTTACGGCGTCAGAGAACGACGAAAATATGCAATTACTTTAATCTTACGTAAATCAAATCCTAAGATTGACAAGATAGATCCACAAGGTAATACACATACATAAATTCATATGCAAAGTATGGAATAGTTTGTCAAAGCACAAAAAGGAACGAAATACAATCCGATGAATAGAAATCATCACTTTAAGAGTCTTTAGACGTGGATACACCTCACGTAGGCACAGAACTTTCTCACCGGCGTCCGAAGATTAAGAGAATATGTAATTTCTCTTATCTTACGTAAATCAACTCGTAAGATTGACAAGAGAGATCCACAAGACAATAGACATACATAAATCTATATGTAATGTATAGAATTTAGTTAACAGTGTACAAAAGGAATGGAATACATCATATAAATATAATTCATCACTTTAACAGTACTCTTACATCGATCACTGACAGTTGGATATCGAGAAGTCCACCAAGCCTAACGTGGAAACGGCTAGCATAGTCCGAGTTACACATACGTACATGCGCGCATGTGCGTCTGAATGAAATCTTCACTACGACGAGCCTGTAGTCGTAACTATATATATATATATATATGTGTGTGTGTGTGTGTGTGTGTGTGTGTGTGTGTGTGTGTGTGTGTGTGTGTGTGTGTGTGTGTGTGTGTGTGTGTGTGTGTGTGTGTGTGTGTGTGTGTGTGTGAGTTTGTGTGTGTGTGTGTGTGTGTGTGAGTTTGTGTGTGTGTGTGTGTGTGTGTGTGTGTGTGTGTGTGTGTGTGTGTGTGTGTGTGTGTGTGTGTGTCTATGTGTGTGTGTGTGTGTGTATGTGTGTGTCTATGTGTGTGTGTGTGTGTGTGTGTGTGTGTATGTGTGTGTGTGTGTGTGTGTGTGTGTGTGTGTGTGTGTGTGTGCGTGTGTGTGTGTGTTTGTGTGTGTGTGTGTGTGTGTGTGTGTGTGTGCGTGTGTGTGTGCGTGTGTGTGTGTGTGTGTATGTGTGTGTGTGTGTGTGTGTGTGTGTGTGTGTGTGTGTGTGTGTGTGTGTGTGTGTGTGTGTGTGTGTGTGTGTGTGTGTGTGTGTGTGTGATTGTGTGTGTGATTGTGTGTGTGTGAGTGTGCGCGTCTGTGTGTGTGTGCGTGTGTGTATGTGTGTGTGTGTGTGTGTGTGTGTGTGTGTGTGTGTGTGTGTGTGTGTGTGTGTGTGTGTGTGTGTGTGTATTCACTTGGTCTTTGGATCACGTGTTGGACTCGTGATCGACAGCTATTTCCCTCCTGGAAGAGAGCTCAGAGCTCGTAGGTCCGATCTATGGGTAATGCTATGACCTTGCACACCCACACACACCCAACTCCCCGCCCACGAGAGTCAGAGTAACGACCCGAGGCACAGCGATACCGAAATAATTTCGGCCCTGGGCAGGATTCGAACTGGCTACTGGGAGCACTTCTGCTTCCCAGTTCAGCGCTCTACCAACTGTGTGTGTGTGTGTGTGTGTGTGTGTGTGTGTGTGTGTGTGTGTGTGTGTGTGTGTGTGTGTGTGTGTGTGTGTGTGTGTGTGTGTGTGTGTGTGTGTGTGTGTGTGTGTGTGTGTGTGTGTGTGTACGTGTGTGTGTATTTGTGTACATGTATATATATATATATATATACATACATATATACTGTATATATATACATATATATATATATATATATATATATATATATATATATATTACTGCTTAAAAATGTACCACATTTGTCGATCACGTGAAAAAAATAGATCGGATGACCGTAATCGACCAGATGTCCGTGATGGGGGAAATGTTAATTTTGATAGGAGAAATGTTAATGAGGCATTGAATGTCAATGAAGGACCAGATAATAATAATATAGAGCAAGGCATAAATAAAAAACAAAATGATAATATAAGACATGATATTGAAACTCAAAATGTGTCAAAAAGAAATAATCAGGAGTTTCTTAAAACTATGTACATTAATGCTCGTAGTATTAGGAACAAATTTCAAGAAATACAGGCGTATGTCAAAAGCGAAAATCTCGATATGATAGGAATAACTGAGACATGGTTAAATGGTACAGAGTTCGAAGCTGAATTTAATATTGCGGGATTTAAACACTTTCATCAGGATAGAAACCACAAGAAAGGTGGGGGTGTTCTATTGTACGTTAAAAACAATGTTCATGCTTGTGTTTTAGAGAAAATGAAACAGGATGCATATGACAGTTTGTGGGTTGAGTTAACCCAAACAAATGGACAAAAAATGAATATAGGTGTAATATATAGGCCAAAGACATTATCATTAGCAGACGACAAACTGTTATTTCAAGAACTGTCTAGTTTCTGCAACCGGGATTTATTGATAATGGGTGATTTCAATTTTACTGACATTGATTGGATGACCCTTGAACATGGCCATATAGGTAGTCGCTTGATTGATTTTCTTGGTGACAATTACTTAATTCAGCATGTAAAAGAGCCCACAAGATATGGAAACTTACTCGATTTATTGATCACTAGCCGCGAAAGCAGGGCAACTGATGTAGAAGTCGGTGAATCTGTTGCAAATAGCGATCACAACTTAGTCAGATTCAAACTCCTAAACAATTTTAGAATAGATACTTGTGCTTCTAAAATACCCGATTTCAGTAAAGCTCAGTTCATAGAACTACGTCAGGAGCTTCAGCTTACAGATTGGGAGGCAAAATTAAACGAAAGACCTGTAGATCAGATGTGGGAAATATTTCAAAATACGCTCACTCTAAGATGATTCAAACTTACATTCCTTTTAAGGACAGACGTCCCCCAAATCAGGCTCGCCCAAAGTGGCTCGACAAAGAAACTGAAAAAAGTATTGCTAAAAAGAGACAGGCTTATAAGAAATATAAGTGCTCGGGTGCATCTAATGACTATGAAAGTTATGTATCAATACAGAGAGATTTAAAAAAGACAATAAGAAAAAGAAAACGACAATACGAAATGAACATCGCTGAGAAATCCAAAGAGAATCCCAAAGAATTCTATAGTTACATTAGAGATAAAAAGGTTGTTAGGAATCACATTGGTCCACTATTATCTGCTGACGGTCAACTTGAATATTCAAATGAAGGAATGTGTAATCTCTTAAACAATTATTTTAGCTCGGTATTCGTAAACGAAACACCTCAAAGTGAATTCCAAACTGAAACCTGTGAAAAGTCTGGGGTAAACTTACTCACTACGGTAAATATAACAAAAGAAACAATTAAAAGGTGTATAGACAAACTCAAAGTTAATAAAACACCAGGGCCTGACGGTTGGCATCCAAGAATCTTAAAGGAAATGAAAAATGAGATTGTTGTTCCATTAGAAATTATTTTCAAGAAATCCATCATATCCGGAGATGTCCCAAGAGAATGGAAGCTAGCTAACGTTACTCCCATATTCAAAAAAGGTGACAAAAAGAAACCAAATAACTATAGGCCTATTAGTTTGACTTCGATCGTAGGAAAAATAATGGAAACTATCATCAGAGATGCTATCGAATATCATTTAGAAAGTAACCGTTTGATAAATGATAGCCAACATGGTTTCAGACGGAAACGTTCTTGCGTGACTAACTTACTTGAATTCTACAACACAGTTGTCTCGAATTATGACAAAAGAAACAATATAGATTTAATATATCTAGACTTTGCAAAAGCTTTTGATACCGTCCCACACGAAAGACTACTTACTAAATTAGCTTTGCATGGAATAAGTGGTAGCCTATTAGGTTGGACTAGTAATTGGTTGAAAGGTCGAAAACAGAGAGTTGTTTTAAATGGAAAAACTTCTGGATGGAAAAGTGTTGCAAGTGGAGTTCCTCAGGGTTCCGTTCTTGGGCCACTTCTATTCATAGTATATATAAATGATATAGACCATGGACTAAAATCTACTGTTTCCAAATTTGCTGATGATACAAAACTGTGCGGAGTGGCAAATGATCACTCAAACCAATTAGATATTCAAGAAGATTTAGATCAATTACAGCAATGGTCTGAAAAGTGGCTAATGAAATTTAACACAAGTAAATGCAAGGTAAAAATAACAGCAAGTACGATTACAAGTTATTTGGAAATTCGTTAACAAAAGTGGATAGTGAAAAAGATCTCGGCGTAATTATCAGTAACGACCTCAAATCATCCAAGCAGTGTATTTCAGCCTCTGAGAAAGCAAATAAGATTCTGGGATTGATTGCGCGATCTTTTGATTTCAAAAGTCCATCACTCATTAACAAGCTATATAAATCGTTAGTTCGTCCACATTTGGAATATGCTGTTTCCGTATGGTCACCGAATCTCATTAAAGACATTGACAGACTGGAAAAAGTACAACGGCGAGCCACAAAACTGATTCCAAATATCAAAAATAAATCATACGAAAATCGACTTAAGCACATGAATCTGTTTTCCCTAAAAAAGCGTAG
>NC_134808.1:14546642-14559142 GCF_046742065.1 Oratosquilla oratoria | reverse complement strand
TTCAAGATATTCTTTACTGTGAAATATTTAGACACCAGAACGTGAGAAGAAAGTCCGTGCGGTAGCCCAGTGGATACCGTGTCGAACTCATGAGCAGGTAGTCGTGCAAAAAAAAAAAAAAAAAACAAAAACAAAAAAACTGTTTACCGTAGCTGACAGTGCTTGCCCAGCCAGGGGTTTCTCACTTCCCACTGCGTGGGAGTGGGACGGTGAGTTTTAAACGTGAAAAGAAACGCACTATTCGGGTTGATCCTAGGTCAATTGCTTCCAACGTTTCCCCCGTTAATGACCCTCCGGAAGAAATATAATGATCTTTCTGACTGCAGGGTCTGTTGATGTCTATGAAAAAAGAATAACAAAGAAAAACATCCCACTGCCAAGACTGGCTTCATAAGCTAATTTCATAGTTATGCCTAACCTAATGGCGATTTATTGACACTGATACTTTCAGTAAAACATGCATATAAAAAATTAGATAGGGGATTTTATCTCGAAGACCGGAGTAGTCTGGTTAGATTCGAAATTAACTAAATAAATTCTGACATGTAATGTGTACGGAATGGAACCACCATGATAGATAATACTGGAGAAACCTGGACAGGTTGCTGGAATTTAGAGAAATATGTGTGATTATTTTTTCAGTGTAAACCAATGGCAGGAGTTTATCTGAGGAATATAGTATCGTAGATGGAATACTCCTTCCTTAGCAAATCACACAAGTTACGTAAGTTACCACTGAGTTGATAGGAATTGGAAAAGCACTTATTATAGAGCATAAAGGTTTTGAGGCAATAACCTAGGTAAGATTGTTCAGAAATTAAATTGGTTAGCCCCTTTCGTGCTAAGGGGTTTAATCGTGGTTTTATTCTAGTTAATATTGAACGGTTTTATTCAATTGTATGGTGCCCACCCAGTATGCCTCGTTGATACGGGGTTACTTTTGTACCCGCTATGCCAGCTACAAATTAACTTATCCGGCAAGTAAGTGTTGACACTAGGATATTTTGGCGACAAGTTTACTAACTTTCCGTTGACATTGGGCAAGTAGAGGGGTAGTTTACAAGTCGCTAATACTACCGGTACTAAACTAACCCCCGTGTCAAGGGCTTCCACGGGCTTCACCAACGCCGAGCGTTGAAAGTTCGTTTGAGTAAAAACGATTTCAGTCACAATAGTTTATTTTTCAAATATCCAAATATCAAATTATCTTTTCCATATTGGTAGCAAAGCTGAATGATGAACTAAGATATCATAGGCCTATACGAATGTTATACATACTGTTGAAATGTTCTTAGAGAAGTCTAGATTTCTGTAAGCGAAGTCATATTGTAATTAATCAAATGAAGGTTGGAGGTAGGATGTGATAGGAAAAATAGCCCAGTGTGATAACTCCTTAGGGAAAGGAGTAGTGAAGAAGAGTTATTTTGGGGGGAAGATACCCAAGGACAAGCCGGTGCATATATTCAGGGCCGTCCTCATCTGGAGAGCTCGCATATTTTAAATGATATTGTGGCATCTGGCCCCACGAAAGTAGCTCATAGCATTTTGCTGCAAATGAAACACGACAATAACTCAAGTACCAAAGGTGTGAGGGGGTGATGTATATGTACTGTAGATGGTGATCAGACTGAAACAATGAAACAATAAAGGCCGCTTCACACTAGGACGATTCTTGTCAGCTGTGTTATATTCGTTTGAGTAGAAATGACTTCAGTAGCTTTTTTTTCGAATCTGCAAATGTCAAATTACCTTTGCATCATATAATGAAATGTTTGTAGGAAAGTCCAGAATATTGTAAGCAAATCTTCTAGCTATCTAAATTCACAACAGACTCGGCCTAGTGTAAAATGTGTTTAAACCTAATGTACTCCTGATAGCTTGGAATTGATGATTTTTATTAATTGAAATTCTTCGAACAGAAATGGCCAAATGAACTATTGTACGAGTCGAAAGAAAATCGGTTCAAATTCAGCAACTCGACAGAAGAAGCACGAGTACGGCTGAGCGCTCCAACATAATCTGTAGATCATATTTTGGGTGAGTTTGTTCAGCTGAGAGGCAGACTGTGGCTCAAAAAGCTATTATGATTCTGCTCTTAAATCAGATAAAAAAAAAACTTTGATTATGTCAACAGAATTAAATATCCTAAGGACATCCACGGTTTTTGAAGGGGTTGGTGGCAAAGATGTTGATTTTGTTCACCTTAAAAAAGACTGAGACTGTTTGACTTTAGCAGGAGAGGTTGGAGCTCCTACAGTAGAGACCTTGAGAACGTCTTCTCCAAGCAGCGCTGTTTCTACATAGAACACGCAGTTTAACAAGAGTCACCTCAGAAATTAAGCTGTCAGGAGGGATTCCCGAAGCATATTCTTCACGTCATCAACAGGACACTGACAGCTGAAAATATTTAAACCTGTTGTGTTACTATCCTTATACCGTCTGCTCACCACGGCCTTAAACCCTCATCATGGCACTGGTATAATTTATGGAAAATGTTTTCTCATGTATCCAATACTTATTCATTACTGTTTGTTAGTCTATTGTAGACCACTTTAACATTGACAGAATCGCCATGAATACTATCCCTAGTTCTAGGCTTATGACCACACTAAAAGATTATATGGCTCCCTTGTGGACCATTGACCCATTGATCTATAGATTTGCCCAAGTCCACTCCAAGCGATTTTAATTTGTTAATGGGAGGGTCCCGATTGAAGGGCCGTTCGGTTTGGATTCTACCCATCGGCTGAATGACACTGTGGCCTGGCCAAAATCTGTAGAGGTCACCTTGGTCAAAGGTTACCATAGTTACCTTACCTCCTTTTCTAGTTCAAAGTCTCCGAATGCCCCAGTGGTAACGCGTTTGCTGCACACGAGAAACACAGAGTTCAACCAAATCAAAGTCGAACGGCACACACACAAAAATGGGGGCTAATAGTCAGGCTTCATATTCACGTATATTTGCAGCCCATCAGGCCCACCTGATGGATTATTCAAACAATACGTATTCATAAATAAAGTCAGTCCAACACCTTGCCACCACATACACATTCTGCTCTTACACTAAAGCTTTCTATGTATCCACCCAAACATGATAAGGAATGTCTGGGTGTAAGTAGGTCATACCTGTGGGGCAGTAGAGAACACCATCGGCTCTTAGATCACCCCTAAGGCTCCCCAAGGAGCGATGGTGGGCTGAACAGATCAACGTGACTGACTACAACTAACTAGTTCACCAACATTTTTTTTTTTAGTTTACACTTAAGTTTCAAAACAGATTTACATGTGTAGAATTGAGAGGTGCAATAACATGCGTTGCATAAATGATCAGATCACGCCATAAGTATTTATGCTCAATAAATTTTCATCGACGAGTTGAGCATACATAACACATTTTAGATATTATTCAGCACGACTTAAGTTAAGGGGTTATCACACTAGGCTATATTTCCTCTAACTCATGGGGCAGATTTGCAGCCTGCACCTTTCGGAAAGAAGTTTGATATGCTGGAAGAATGTACTTGTCCTCCAGTATATCAAATGACATCCTATGTATTTTCGTTGAGAAAACAAAATAGCTTGCCATGGTGATTTTGCGGCGGATTTTTTTTTTTTTTTTTTTTTTGTGGAGGTGGGCGGTATCGCCGATTAATCGGAGGTTGGAGCAAAAATAGCCTAGTTTGATAACCTATTTAGACGTCAAGCCAATATAAGAACATCGTGAAGGAGAAACAGAAGAACAATAAATTGACAAATTCCACCAACATGATAACGTTTTCTTGCCTGTCGACGATATACACCAACCGAAGCCTCCATTATCATACTGGGCTATTTTCCTCCAACCTCCAATTAATCGACGGTACCGCCCACCTCCAGAACTTTTTCCGCCGTAAAATCACTTTGCCAAACAACTTTGTTTTTTCAACAAAAACATAAAATATAACTTGTATGCTAGAAGAAGATGGTTTCCCCCAGTATGTTAGATTCCTTCCCGAAACCTGCAGGTTGCAAATCTGCTCCAACAATTGGAGGAAAAATATCCCAATGTGATAACTCCTTCAGACTGGACTCTGCTTATCAATACGATATCAATCAATCAATTAGATATTTCGAGTTTACTGCTGAACAAAAACCTCTCTCATACCATTCCATGATTCGTACGACTGCGCCAACATATGCCACGTCACTCCTACAAACTTCTCTATCTTATCCCCCACCCCCCTACCTTCTCTCTGGTCTTCCATTTATTCCTTCCCATGAATCCCATCTCCCGGCGTCCACTCAGTAACACCTTTGCTTCATCGCCCACATTTTTTTTTTTTGTGCTTATTGATATACCCACCTCCATTCCCTCTCTTTTAAGGTTTTCGCAATGTATTTCACTTCAGTCTGCTCTCTAGAAAAAAAAATGCCCTCTTCCTTTCTTTCAGTGATATTCCCATCATTAGAGATCTTCTTATACTTACCAAACATTTTCCAGCCAATTGTAATGCGCATTTTTATTCCATTATCATGATTTTAGTCAATTTTATCCATCTGGCCTAAACAATTACACTCTTCAGCTTCTTCAAGACTCTCACCATCAATTATAATTCCCTTACCTTGAAATTCCATGTGGAACGTTAGTTTTACTCTCAATCATCTTTTAACCTACTTTGAGACTTTCCTATCAGCATATCATGTAATACTATGCTCTTTCTGAAATAAGAATGTCATCCACAAATCTTAACTGATTAAAGTATTCAGTTTTCTCTTCCCAATTCAACCTTCTGAAAATATCATCCAGATATGCTGTAAATAGTTTGTGTGAAAATGCATCCCCTTACCGTGCTCCTTTCTCGATTTCTATCTCTGTAGTGTTATGTAGTCAAATTACAAAGGTATATTTTACATAAATTATTTCTATTCCTGATTGCATAGCGAGTTTAATATTGATACCTGTTATGCTGAGTCAAATGTTTTCTCGTAATCTACAAATGATAAACAAAGAGGTACATTGTATTCTGTCGTTTTCTCCAGTAGTTGGTCCATCGTCTGCAAATGGTTTAGATTCGAATATTCGCTTTTAAAGCCTGTCTTTTCTTCTGGTTCGTTTCCATTTAAAACATTATTTATTCTATAAAGATCTTAGAAAATACTTTACATACACTTGATTACAAGCTTGTTGAAAAGGTTTTTCTGGTCTCTTTTTATGTGAAGTAAAATCACTATACGAGTAGCATTGTACCTGGTTCATGAACGTTTTCCTGGCGTAAACACTTGGTATATAACTGAGCTAAATTACAATGAACTTCTCTCCTTACGTATCTTAAAAGATCTATCAATGTGTCACCTTTCCTTGTCGTTTTTCCTCGTTTCATACATTTTTAGAGCAAATGCTACTTTTTCCTTTGTAACATATGGTACATTACTAACGTCTACAGATGAATTTACTGACTAAACTACGACATTTGACGAGTAAAGCTCTTGGTAGTTTTTTTTTTTTTTTTTTTTTTACTCTTTTTACCATTCTTTCCAAGCAATTGATAAACTTTCCGTTTTTATCTTTCAGATTTATTATTTGCTGGGCCCCTAAAGCTAGTCTGCTCTTGGTTCTTTTAATACTTTTCTTTTCTCTGGTCTCTACATTTTGTTGATAATCTTGTTCAGTTCTACTCTCACCATTTCGTTCCTCCTACTTTTAATCTGCATCCTTCTTCTATTTATTAGGTTATTTGTAATCTTATAAATTTTCTCCGGTGATTTTTGTATTTCCTACTTTCTCTGCCGATTTCCTAACAATATTGACTAAATTCATATTCATATTTTTATGGTGTTCTTGCTATTTCTTCATTCTAAATATATTTTCAAGTTCTGATTGAAATTCCATTTTGTTATCCTAAACCTTCGCTAAGCTTATTTTCTCCTTCAAAACTAGTTTATTGCTCTCGGCTCTGAAGTTGGATTTAGCTGTGCAACCTACAATTACTTGATCACTACCTATATTTACTTTACAACCTTGCTAACGCCCTTGCTCTCATTTCCTAATATGAATTCTATTTCGTTCTATTTTGTTCCGTTTTAACTTCTCTAAGTCCATTTATGACCTACACGCCTTCGGAAAAAAGAAAGAGGTGTACAAACAAGAGAGATTAAGGTGAGAGAACTACTTCTTCAAGTTCAAGAAGAACCAAAGACTGTCAAGGACTTTGGCAGCACAGACAAGAGTAATGGTCTGAAGAGACACGCCACCTTGAATGCAATTTGAAGAGACATGCCGCCTTGAATGCATTCACACTGATAAAAGGAACTGAAGAGAAAGATAGCTTTGATCGAAAATCAACGAGAACCCAAGGTTCAGGCGAGTGGCTCATGGGAGAAATTGTTTAAGTGATTGAGAAATATAACGTCAAAGGTTTAATCCCTTGGACATTTTACCTTTATTTACATAATTTTGTATTGATTTACTCATTAATTGTAGGATATTACAATAGGAAAGGGGTCTAGACGAGCGCCTAAAATCTGTCTGAACATTAGATTTATCATTCATATGGACAAGCTGAAATGTGATATCAAAGAAAACTAGGGCAGAAATTAAAGTTTTTAATTTTCTGACCTGACGTTTTGTCATAAAATTCTCCATATGCAAGCTCTCAGGAGATGAAATTTGGGCTTCTTGGTCACAGTTCCCTTTGCCATTAGAGTCCAACTTGTGTGAAGAGAAGCTGCATGAGTACAGCACTTCTGATCCTCAACGCCGTAAGAGATTATCATCTTACCTCCAGCCTCCATTTTGAATAACTGGAATATGGCTTCTCTTACAGAAATCTAAACTTCTCTAGGACCCTTTCAATAATATGTATAACATTCGTATATGATTATAAAATTTTATTTCATCATTCAGTATGTAACGGAAAAATAATTTGATATTTGGAGGTTTGAAAAATAAAATATTGTAATCGAAATAATTTTTACTTAAAGGAACTCTAAACAATCGGCGCTATGAAGCCCGTGGTAGCCTAGTGTGATAACCCCTTTAGGAGTTCAAGAAACCATAACCGTGGTAGATCGAATGAACCCAAGAGTGGAGACAATCACCCAAGTGCCGCTATGTTGTTCGTGGTCATTACTCTCTATTGAGATGCACGGTGTTGCATAAGTCGTCTTCAAAGCTTGAAGGAGTCTCGCGCTGCTCAGCCAAGAGCTTGGGCTAAAGGTACGTTTTGCTCGGTGCAGCTATTTATTTGCCTACCACGGCCAATGGCTGGTGACGCGCATCCTCCTACCAGGCACTATATTTGGAGAAACTCGTTCGTAAGTTCGGTTCAAATTATCAGCCTCGTACTTTGCAGCTCGAAGAAAACCAGCCTAATCCATAAACAAAGAATTAGTGCTCTAAACAATCGTTTGAGAAAAATAATTGAACAATGAACTACCATCGTTGAGCGATAATGCCTTAAACTCGACTCGAACTTCTTCACCAACTGTATCTTTTGGGTTGCTAAAAAGTGAATAAGAATAGGAAGGTGGAGGATAAGTAGATAGAATAAAGGGAATGGAGGAAGAAGATAAAAGAAAGTTGTCAGTAATCAGTGACGTAGTTAAAGCAGGTGCTAAGGAAACAAGAACTCTCAAGTATCTTTAGCACATATTTGACAGCCTTTGTTCTCACAAATTCTCCACACTCTTGACACGAGTAATTATACCCCCAATAAACCTAATATCTTTATTGTATATTTCATAGATTTTTCTAACAAATTTTCCACTTGTTTGACCTGAGAAGCAACACCTAAACAATTATGATAAAAATATTTTATTTCAGTGATATATTTTGTACATTTTTCTGGCTACTACCAGGCGATTTTGCACAGTTGAGGTGCGACCCCAGATTGAATGGTTGAAGTAAAACCTTCCCTCTGATGTTTACATTCGAGTCTTTATTTTGTTCTGCCTGCCATCAGGTGATTTTATTTTTACATTAAGGTAGTGGTTCCCAAACTTTTTCTGATCGAGTAACACCTGGAGGTTCCGTACAATCGCCGCGTACCACCTGATTAAAAAAAGTAGAACACAAATGAACCAACAACAAAAAACAATTTTTGTTCATTAAATTTTAATGCGAGGGATACATCTGTTTCCTCTCCACCAGTTGGTCGATGCGTGGCATAACTTTGCTCACAGCACATCGGAAATCATCCCCATCAACTGAAAATGTCATATAATCTCAGAAGTGCTTCGTACCAACTGTAAGGCCCTCGCGTACTACTAGAGGTACGCGTATTACAGTTTGGAAAACATTTCATTACGTCAACCCCTCAGTGACTTCAGAGGAATGGGAGACCAAAGCTACATCTTGTCACGCATAACTATGTCCACATGGATTTTCCTGTACCTAACATGGGATTGGTTCTACGTGACAGTTTTCGAATGAATGTAACTTCCAACATAAGAACATAGGAGTGGAGGAGACAGCAAGAGACCATAAGGCCTACACTAGGCAGTTCCATGTCCCTTACCACCACTCATCCCTATTCATAAAGTTATCTAATCTTACCTTAAAACAAAAAATTGTTTCATCACTCACTACATTGTTACTAAGTCTAATGCATTCGTTAAACACTCTGTTGGTAAACCAGTTCTTGCCTATTTCCTTCTTAAACCTAAATTTGCCCTGTCCTGCTGTCTTGATATAATGACCTTGCCTTCATCACCCTTGTCAAAGCCATTGAACTACTTGAACACCTCTGTTAGATTACAAGTAGTAATCTCTTAAATCAAATTTTATCACTTATTCTTACTTTCCGGTATGTATATATCTTGATTGGGATAGAAGAGAAACACAGGTTGAAATGTATTCTTCTGGGGAATGTATAACTGAGAAATTAAAGTATTTTGTATGTGTCTGTCCACAGCTCTTCTTACTCTGTTTGACTCAGCATATTTAGATCTTCCTTTATGATGTAACACCTTATTTTGCTACCAGTGCGTTAGGCGTCTGTATTTGTCAACAGTGATAAACAACAGTTAGGCAATATGCACACTAGCCGTTTGAACTGTGCGGGAACTGCGGTGGTACCGCAAAATCAAGGAAAAACTGCTCGGTTGTGTGTGAACTCTCCATTAACTTACATCGTAATTGAACTGCCGTAGTTGAAAACGCTAGGGTGAACAAGGTCTTCGGTGATTCTTTGCGTTAAGGACACTAATATTTTCCTTTTTTATAAATCTTTTTCAGGAGAAAATCTCTTATATTTCAGTACTTCTACGCTCATTTTGGCTGACAGTAAGCAATCCTACTCAGCTAATGAAATATGATTTCCCAACAGTTTAAATACTGATATATTAACTATTGACATATGAGGTAAGATCTAATTACCCAGTACATAAAAATACCATCAATAGAATAGAAATATATGACATGAATACTCAGTCCAGGGTGGCTGTGATGTCTGCCACATACTTTGTTTAAAATTATGAAGATCTATGATATGAATTTATGACAAAGTATAATAAGGCGATCTCGCTTGGTTGACGTTCACTGACAAATGTTATTGTGATACATGAGGACACGGGAGGACAAACAAGGAAAATTGTCACAGGACAGATCATGCCAAACAAGGATGTGATTTAAAACTAAAAACATGAAACTTATATATTTTTCACCAACATGGAAAAAGTGTGATATGCTGTCCGTGGCCATAATTCTGAAGACCAAGAAATCAAATTTCGTTCAGAGGTATTATGATTTTTGTGCAAGTCACTGAAATTTTCACGAGTCAATACTTAAACTGACTTTTATGGGACATCTATCTATTTATTTATTTTTCTTATTTATTAATTTTGTTTCATTTTTATTCTTTCAAAAGCCTCCGGTTATTTCTCCTCCCTCTTTTACAAGGTCGTCAATAGGACCTCATACACCAAGATTCGAGGTGACGCCTTCATCATCCATACACTCATCCATCCATCTGTTCATTAATTCATATATCCACCTACCCATCCATCCATCCATCCATCCATCCATCCATCCATCCATCCATCCATCCATCCATCCATCCATCCATCCATCCATCCATCCATCCATCCATCCATCCATCCATCCATCCATCCATCCATCCATCCATCCATCCATCCATCCATCCATCCATCCATCCATCCATCCATCCATCCATCCATCCATCCATCCATCCACCCATCCATCCATACATCGGTCTACCCATTCATCCATCCATCCATCCATCCATCCATCCATCCATCCATCCATCCATCCATCCATCCATCCATCCATCCATCCATCCATCCATCCATCCATCCATCCATCCATCCGTCGGTCCATCCATCCATCTATCCATTCATACAACCACCCAGCCCATGATCCAAGACCATAGTGAATCACACGCCCGCACGCATGCACGCGTGGAGACTATTTGGTTGTGCAGGATTGTGCGCTGTCCTGTGGCCATCCTTACTTATTTTGCTGCTAGGTCATTTGAAGGATTGCGTATAATTGCGAAATTCGGATGATCCACTCTTTCTTGGAGTTCGTAATGAAAGTTACATAAGTTTCGTTTTCGTTTCAACCGCATACAAAGATGCGCATTGCCAAGTCTTCCATACTAAACATAACGTTAGATTGCTCATTAATGGTCTGCAACGTATGCCTCATAGTATCTGTGATTTTATGAGCAGTATTCTTAAATGAAACCATGGAAGCCTAGACCACACTTTGGTGCAACAAACGCCCTTAGGCTTATATGTAACAAGGTCGACATTTGTCATGACTTTTTAGAATCTCCAGGTTGTTTAACGTTTAAGAATATTATGTCCGTTTATTTATTTATTTTTGTTCTGAACGAGGTAACTGTAATGAAAGTCAGCAAATAGTGTTTTTCTAGTTATCTTTCAGGCATCGTAAACTGTCTAAGTTATAGTTCATAAACCAAACAATAGATGTTGATAATTAGTCGATTTACAAGCATTGTGTGTAAAAATAACGTATGTCTTTGTCTTGTAATTTAAACACTGCAAGAAATGTTCTGATTTAGCTTTGATGATAATCTATTTAGTATTTTTCCATTATGCACCTTCAATAACATAGTATACAGTTCGTTCATATAAAACAGTGTAAGATCACTGAAACTGACGGGTGGTGGTCAGACGAGACCGAGAAATTTGCAGGAATGACACGGCAGAGGCTTGCGCAGTCATGCATGTTATGGACTGGTATGAGTGAGGTCTTTCCTCAGCAGTGGACTCGATATGTCTGATCTATTGATTGACTGACCATGGTGACATACCCTGGCCGAAGCGACAGGACGGACGGTGTACTCAACTATCTTCCTCGATGCGAGGGAAATTTTCCGGGCTCTTCCGACTATCAGCCGGGTGTGGGATAGCAGAGTAACAACAGACAGGAGGACCGGCCGGCCGGTGAGCAGAGGTAAGAAAAGAAAAACCGGCCGTTCAGGGGTCGTGCACAGGGGAAAAGCCGGCTGAATGGGGTGCATGGAAAAAGGAGGACCGGCCGGCCAGGTGCGCGCGGCCGTGTATTTATCTGGCAGTATGTAGGGTTGGAGATGTTCATGGGGTCCCGTCTCTTTGGCTCCATTCATCAAACTTTGCCTTAAATTCGTTTATGGTGTTTGCTTAGGTTATATTTCCATCGAACTTGTTCTATTAGTCTACACTTTTATGTGGAAAGATATACTTCCTAACATCTTACAAACAAATGTGTACACGTGTATATGCGCGTGTGCGTGTGTGAACAGCCATTAAAGATAATATCACGAGTTCAAGTCTGACGGGACAGAGTGCCATCAGATCTACAAAATCCGTCACAATGCTGTAGAGACAAATACAATGCCACTTTACTGTGTCTAAATATTTGACTAGAATTACTACAATCTAGAATAGTTTGTCTAGTTCCCTGTTTTTTTTTTCTCTCTCTGCCTGTCTTTTTCCTGGTTTTCAAAATTCCTCTTTTTCTTCTCCATCTCTCTTTTTCTTCTTCCTTTCTTTTCTTTCTGTCACTTCTGTCTTCTTCTTTCTTCTTTTTTTTCTTTATCTTTTTTCTTTTCCTTCTTCCTTTTTTTCCTAATTCTTTCTTCCTGAACTTCTCCCCTTCTTTTCTTCTTTTCTTCCTCCTTCTATTCTTCCTCCTTCTTTTTCTTCCTCCTTCTTTATTCTTCTCCTTTCTTCTCCTCTTTTTTTTCCTTTTTTTCTTCCTCCTTCTTTTTCTTCCTCCTTCTTTTTCTTCCTCCCTTCTTTTTTCTTCCTCCTTTTCTTTCTCCTTCTTCTTCTTCCTCCTTCTTTTTTTTCCTTCTCTTTTCTTTTCTCCTCCTTCTTTTTTCTTTCTTCCTCCTTTTTTTTCTTCTTTTCTTTCCTCCTTCTTTTTCTTCCTCCTTTTTATTCCTCCTTCTTCTTCTTCCTCCTTCTTTTTCTTCCTCTTCTTTTTTCTTCCTTTTTTCCTTCTCTTCTTCCTCCTTCTTTTTCTTCCTCCTCCTTCTTTCCCTTCTTTTTCT
>NC_134808.1:14536642-14541642 GCF_046742065.1 Oratosquilla oratoria | reverse complement strand
TTTTAGGACGGTGTAGCAATGTTATTTCTCTGGGGAAAACTTTTGTCGTTTAACATTTGGTCAGTGCATGAGGCCCTTTCATTAACATCACGAGTCACCAAAATACGGCCCGCGGTCCGGATCCGGCCCTCGAGGCCAGTTTATCAGCCCCGCTAGCGATAAAAAATGTCAAAAAGTTGATCAATTATATGGTAAATGAATCTATTGATTATCTTTATTTTTTGTGTATTATTGGTAATGTAGTGAACAAAATTCCATGAGGTCCGCGCTCGTCATTCACTGTTACGTGGTCTACTGTGAAAAAGGTTTGGTGATTCCTGATCAAGGTTTATGACCTTTGCGATGTCTAAAGTACAGACTACACCGTGATTTCTGCGTCTTAATGTATTCATATTGGTGACTTATATTTTATCTTTAGTGGTGGTAAATACCAAACGAATTTGTTGAATTGATTATTGTACCATTAGTCCAGGAGTCTCATTCAATTATGATCTAGTTTAGCCCATGGTGTAATCCCTCACTTGAATAAAACCAGCCTATGTTTTTTTCACAGGATTCCTACAGTGTATTACCGGACCAAAGAGGCTGTGGAAGAAATGTTACCGGACCAAGGAGGCTGTAGGAGAAAGGTTACCGGACCAAGAGGTCGCCGTCGAAACCCCACCGGACCAGAGATTGACAGATTGACAGATTGACGGAGGAGTTTTTGCTGGACCAAAGAGGTTCACGGAGAAAGGTTACTGGACCAAAGAGGCTGTGGGAAACAGGTTACCGGACCAAAGAGGTTAACGGAGTGAATTTTTGCCGGATAAAAGAGGTTAACAAAGAAGTCAACTCCAACTGCAGAAACCGCCTGTGATGGAATGATTGCGTTTTTTGCGTTGTAATGGCTACTTAACCACCAGTCAATGTCATTCAGCAGAGGGAAACCCCCATTACACCGCTATTCATGACTTGCGAATTTCTTCTGACTGCTGCCATGTGATTTCATTCAGCCACGCAAGGCCTCATCAACGAGAATTCATGATCTCATTTTTTTTTTTTTTTTTGGGGGGGGGGATTGACGAATTACGAATTGTGAGCTGCGTCGGGTTCTCCTCTTGCAGAACCAGACGTTTTATGACGCTGCTGTATCATGATTGTCAAGCCTGTTCCTAGCGAGATGACGTCAAGAAATCTATGGGATTAATCCCTTTAGATTAATAAAATCGTAAAGTCCGCCATCAAATTAAGTAGTCAATCACTCCGCTACAATGACTCTTTTTATATTTCATTCTAACTATGACCACGCGATTTTATTGACCCATGGCGGGACTCTCCCCTGCTATAAGGATTCAACTCTTTTTTGATTAACCTCTTCACTAGAACAACGCATTTTCCATTTATTTTCTGGTTAACGCCAGACTCTTATTTAGCTAAAAGGCTATTTTTCCTCCCACATTCTACCTCCAACCTCCATTTGAATAACTGAAATATGACTTCGCTTACAGGGGGTTGTGTAAGGCTTTCTTGAAGTCCGTCCTCAGTAAGGTGGCCGAGGACTCTCCCACTGCGGTTGTGATGTAATGGTGACATAGCAGTGAGACGTAGTTATGACGTAAGTTTGCTTTAGTGAAATCAAAACCATAGTTACGTCCCTTAAGCTCAATGAAGTCATTTGATACTGACCAGAATAGAATTTGTATAATTTGACATTATAGGAAAGAAGTTATGTTAGATTGTTTGGACCCCTTTACTACATGTCATTCCCTGGGCAGAATAAAATCAATTGGAATCTTGGAGTGGCGACTTTTGAATATCCTGACCTTTCTATGACCGCATGACAATTCTGATATTTCTTATTCTAGGGATCTCTTACCAATCATAAGGAATCACTTACCAATACTCACAATAAGATTTACACTTTATGCCACTGAGGTGGAAGTGGTTGAGCCAATGTCCTTTCCCTACACATAAGTTTCTCATACCTAGGGGGTACTCCCCTGGCAGGAGTGAGTCTGACAAGACTTGGCGCTGATTTGCAATGCCGCGGCCTCGGAGGAGAACCGCTGTTGCCTCAAGAGCTTCTGGCGCAACATGACTGAGATGATTGGGCAGAAAATGGGGTTCTGGTCTTCGGCAACAACGAGGTTGTTGTGTAAGGTAAGGACATGAACATCGTCCCTTCTCTTCTCTAGGACACTTACAATGACATGATGCACAGCTTTATCACCTTGTGTAATAAAGCAACAGAATATCAGTTCAATTGTTGGTTGAGTTTTAGCCTTGGTGTGTGTCTGGCCAGTAGTACATAGTATGAAACTAGCATAAAAGGTACCGAGGTGCTAGAGGTATGCTGTGCGCTCCAAGGAGCATTCAGAGTGTGGCATACGTCGTGCCAAATTAACCTTATTTCCATCTATGTACTATTTGAAATATTTCTTAAATATTCAGTATACAGAAAAGGAAGCTGAATAGTACAATGAGTGTAACTCTTTACAATTATAACAATAATTGCCCACCCCATCCCACCTGTGTCACATGTCATAAAATTGATCAAAATCGTTGTTATAATCCTATAAAAATATACTCTGAGCACTGTAAAGTTTATTTTACCATATAAAAATATAGAAAAAATAGCACATTTGGCAGACCGGTTAGTGGTGAATCACGACGCATGCAACACTCTGAACGGACTCCTTGGAGCGCATAGACTACAGACAAATACTTGCTAATCCCTAGCGGACCAGAACTGAATAAAATCATGTTGCGCTTGCCAGAACAAAGTTATCAAATATCCCTGGTCCATCTATTTGGGCAACAAAAGAATCAAAACAGTTTCACAAGACTCTAGAAAATGGAGAAGACAGTCTCATTAAAAGGAGTGTTTGTCAACAATGCGCCATGATGAATGTGGCGGTGCTCTTTTGCAGTGAACACCCAGACATAAACAAATTGCCACCATAAGGATCAAAGTAGTGGCCAAATGGACACACACACACACACACACACACACACACACACACACACACACACACACACACACACACACACACACACACACACACACACACACACACACACTCACACACACACACACACACACACACACACACACACACACACACACACACACACACACACACACACACACACATATATATATATGTGTGTGTGTGTGTGTGTGTATGTGTGTGTGTGTGTGTGTGTGTGTGTGTGTGTGTGTGTGTGTGTGTGTGTGTGTGTGTGTGTGTGTGTGTTTGTGTGTGTGTGTGTGTTTGTGTGTGTGTGTGTGTGTTTGTGTGTGTGTGTGTGTGTGTGTGTGTGTGTGTGTGTGTGTGTGTGTGTGTGTGTGTGTGTGTGTGTGTGTGTGTTTGTGTGTGTGTGTGTGTGTGTGTGTGTGTGTGTGTGTTTGTGTGTGTGTGTGTGTGTGTGTGTGTGTGTGTGTGTGTGTGTGTGTGTGTGTGTGTGTGTGTGTGTGTGTGTGTGTGTGTGTGTGTGTGTGTGTGTGTGTGTGTGTGTGTGTGTGTGTGTGTGTGTGTCTATTAATAATAATCTGATAGTTTGAAGTGGGTAACGTTCTATTTGACACCTCATTGTATGACATAAGATATAAACTAATTAATAAATAGTAGTATACTTTATACATAAGATAATACAATATGAACAAAGCAAATGAAACATAATGAAAACTAATAATAAACAAATAGATAAATAAATAAATAAATCTCATCGTATTTGTTGTATGACATAAGATATAATTTGATAAATAGTAATATAATTTAATTTCTAAATTTTTACGTAAAATAATGCAATATAAAATGAAACAAGAATAAAACAATAAATGAATAAATGCATGCAAATAAATAAGTAAAAATATGTATATTTATGAACTGACCGGCCTCAAGCCCTCAACCTAGGAAGTGTGGACGTTTGGGCACCGGATGGAGTTCGTCATACTATGTGGGCGCTGTTCTGGGGCAGGTTCTTATGGCTGCGTATTGAGCTGTAAATTTTTCCCATCTTATATCCCTTACTTTTTTATTAATGTTGGCATTGGTTGTTATATATAGGGCTTCAATCACCTTCCTTTGTCTTTTTGATAGTCCTTTCTTTATTACCTCTGCCTGTTGCCAGTCGGGAAGATGTCCTTCCTGCTCCACGTGGCCCACCATCGCGTTTGAGAGGCGGTGGTACCTTAGGTCCGCCTTGTGCTCTCTTATTCTGGCCTGTAGGCCCCTGTGACTCTCACCATAATATGACTTATCACAGTTGCCACATGGGATCCTATATATGACGCTGAGGTCGTTTGTTATTTCTGATTTTCCTTCCCATACTATTCACTATTTCTAGTCCTAGTGGGCGTACAGCTTCCCCCAGTGCGCGTGAAAATTCCAAGTCCGGTACGACTAGGTATTGTTTGTCCTGCCTGTTTACTGGTTCTCTCCGTTGCCTGATGTTTTGAGCTTTACTTAACCCATTCAACTCCGATGACAAGATGTCTTGTCATTTGGTCAAATAAAACAAAAAATCATAATAAAACAACAAAATGTTTGATGATCAAACAGCACCAGAAAAATATGACGTCATCAGTCCTCCTCCTCGAGGAGGAGGAGGACTGATGACGTCATATTTTTCTGGTGCTGTTTGATCATCAAACATTTTGTTGTTTTATTATGATTTTTTGTTTTATTTGACCAAATGACAAGACATCTTGTCATCGGAGTTGAATGGGTTAAGGAAGTGGATAGTAAGCCCTCTGGATAACCCAGTGATTTGAAGGTGTTTGTGACGCGGCGAATTTTTTCCTCGAGGAACTCCTTGGTACTGAAATGCACAATATACATAGGCAGAACGAAGTTATCCTTATATGAGCTAAATTTATAGTAGATGCGTAAAGGTATTTGAGACAAAGGGAGGAATGAAGGTTTGGTATTCTTCGATGCAATGTGCATTCTTATGTCGTTGAAAATTCTATGTTTCGTCTTTACTTTAGTTTGGTATTCCGGTTCCCCTCTCTA
>NC_134808.1:14529142-14531642 GCF_046742065.1 Oratosquilla oratoria | reverse complement strand
TGTGTGTGTGTGTGTGTGTGTGTGTGTGTGTGTGTGTGTGTGTGTGTGTGTGTGTGTGTGTGTGTGCGCCCGTGCGTGCGTATGTGTGTGTGTGTGTGTGTGTGTGTGTGTGTGTATGCGCGCGTGCGTGTAGGAATCTTATGAAGTGTGGGTATAGGTGAGCTTGTGGGTATAGCGTCGGGTGTAATGTTGGTGAGCGGGTGGATGCGTCCCCATAAATTGTCATTTGCCTGAGGTCCTAAACGTGGTGATATTGAGACTACTTGTATTCCTTCTAAGGTCAACTAGTGCCTGGTCGAATAATAATTCGTTAAAACATGCTGGGACTGTCACTATTACCATTAGTGGTCTTCGCTGAAGACACAACGTTCCCTGATCTGCTCTTCATTGTGGCCTACTACTTCCCCTCTTGTTCTGGATAATGCTAGATTATTATTTTTCCAGTTAAATAAATTTGGTATTTCCTGTGAAGGAATAAATAGAAATAATTATTTCTCAATTACGAGGATATATCATGAAATAAAGACTCAGAGGTATAGTAAGATAATGACAATATAGTCAACGCCGTGATCCCTGGCGAAAGGAACCACGGCCATGCTATTTCCTGGTCAATCACAGCCTTCATCGCAGACGCCATAAATCCTATTCACCCAATACGCGTCACATAAATGTGATTCTAACTGGTCAGGGAGAAAATGAGGCGTAGTCTTGTTTCTCCTATGACTCTTATGTTCATTTGAGTTGATTTGAATACCCCAAGGTAGTGATCATCGACACTCGCAGTTTGGCGATCTTAAGGTGTTATGACACTGGGCTTCCATGGGCTTCACCAGCGTTGACCGTCGAGACTTCGCTTGAGTAAAAACGACTTCGATTACATTTTCAAATATCTAAATATCAAATTATCTTTCCGTCATATATAGCAAAGATGAATCATGAACCAAGAGATTATAAACCTATACCAATGTTAGACATAATGTTGAAATGTTCTTATAGAAGTCTAGATTTCTGTAAGTGAAGGCATATTCTAGTTATTCAAATGGAGGTTGTTGGTGAGATGTGGAAGGAAAAATAGCCCAGTGTGATAACCCATTTAGTCATTGCCGCGGTTTGACCGTCATTAATATATTCTAGTAATATATGTATATATATATATATATATATATATGTATGTGTGTGTGTGTGTGTGTGTGTGTGTGTGTGTGTGTGATGTGTGTGTATATGTATATATATATATATATATACATATATGTATGTATAGATACATATATATATATATATATATGTATATATATATATATATATATATATATATATATATATTGTTATTCATCTTTGTTCTTCACGGTTACCCAGAAGTGGCAGGTGACGATGGTGTACCATACAGTTACCATCATTCCTGGGCACTTTCCTTGGTGCAAGAGCAAGAGCAAAGGGAATGGGACAGTATCAGTTAACATTACTCCTGACCAAATGTCTTTGATACTTACATGAGTAAGGGGAGTCGCTGGGACTAAGACACAGTGTCATTCATCAAACCCAGATGCACGACTGAAACCCAAGAAGAGGCTTGCGTAGGCAGCAGCTGCGCAAATGGCGTCCGTCTATTCATTACAAGCATATTTGTTTGTGTCTAAAGCATAGCTCTTATCAACAGGGTCTCTTAAGCTTAAGCGTCTGATCAACGCTTTTCTGTGTTTTGTGAATAACTGGTGGTCTTTGGTAAGCAAGGTGTCTCTCAACTGAACTCTGGGTACCGGAGTCTCTTGACATGCAATGTCCGAATGACACTTTTCTGTAATTTCTGAAAAAAGGTAATCCTCGGAGAGTAGTGAGTTTCCTCGTCCTCTTGGAGGAAAAAAAAAAACATCCTGCGCTTCATCTTAGGCCCTGTTCACACCAGCGGTCTGAAACGTGCGGACACCGCGCCGGTACCGTATAGTCAAGGAAAGCTGCGAGATTGTGTGAGAACGCCTTCATTGACTTACACTGTTTAAACCGCGACGATTGAAACCGCTAGTGTGAATAGGGTCTTGACATTAACACTTTCGCTACGGATTATATTCTGGTCAACATAAGATGTTGTTCAGGGCTGCTCCATTTCCTCTGGATTTCGCTGTTCCTCCAAATGCTCTCGATCAACGCCTCCACCGAGGTATGCTTTGGATTATGTATTTAAACAAAAGTCTCTACTCATGGGCCCTTTACTTTCACTACTTATATCACGAAGCCTAGTGAGGACATCAAGCAATAGTGGGGCCAATTGTTCCAGTGGACAACGGCATTATCACAGTGGATCGTTTCTGTCTGTTGGAGCAGATTTACAGCCCGCAGCTTTCGGAAAGGAATCTAATATACTGGAGGAAATATATTTTTCCTCCAGAATATCAAATGACATTCTATATAAATTGTTGAGAAAAGAAAATACTTTGCCATAGTGATTTTACGGAGGAAATAGTTCTGGAGGTGGACGGTGCCGCCCATTAACCCATTCAACTCC
>NC_134808.1:14524142-14526642 GCF_046742065.1 Oratosquilla oratoria | reverse complement strand
CTCCCTTAGGCTGTACCTTCGCAGATTTCTACATGTGCCACTTGGAAAACAAGGTTCTTCAAAATCCCGACTTACGGCCTTTCACATATTGTAGATACGTCGATGACATATTCGTAGAGGTGAGAAGTGAGTCTCACCTTATGGAATTACAGCAAGCCATGGAATCTTCATCTGTCCTGAAATTTACCTATGAACTCAGCTTACACCACAAGATCCCTTTCCTAGATGTCCTAATTTCTTCTGAGGACGACCAATACCAGACCACCGTGTACAGGAAGAAGACTGACATAGGCAGATGCCTGAATGCCGCTAGCGAGTGCCCTCAACGCTACAAGTTGAGCGTCATACGCGCATAACTCCGTCATAAGAACATAAGAATAAAGGAGACTGCAAGAGACCATAAGGTCTACACTAGGCAGCTCCGTATCCATCACCACCTGTCATCCCCATCCATAAAGTTGTCTAATCGTTTTTTAAAACAACTGATAGTTTCAGCGCTTACTACATGGTTACTAAGTTTATTCCATTCATCGACCACCCTATTAGTAAACCAATTCTTGCCTATTTCCTTCTTAAATCTAAATTTGTCCAGTTTATACCCATTACTGCGAGTCCTGCCCTGTTGTTTTATTAAGATTACCTTGTTTGCATCACCCTTGTTATAACCTTTGATCCACTTGAACACTTCTATTAGATCACCCCGCACTCTGCGTCTTTCCAGAGAGTGTAAGTTAAGGTGCCTAAGCTTCTCTTCGTAAGGCAAATTTCTGAGTCCATGTATGATTTTGGTCATTCTTCTCTGTACTGATTCTAGTGAATTTATGTCCATTCTGTAGGACGAAGACCAAAACTGTGCCGCATAGTCTAACTATCGCTAGATAGAGTTTAATGATTACCTCTGCACTTTTATTCGTCACCGTCCTAGCAATGAAGCCTAATGCTCTGTTAGGTTTATTTCTGGCGCTAATGCACTGTTTCTTGGTTTTAAGGTCCGGACTCACCAGAACTCCCAAGTCCCTCTCGTACCCAGATTTTTCTAAAAACGTATTATCTAAATTGTATCTATTTTCGGGGTTGTGTAGCCCTACGTTTAACACGCTACACTTAGAGATATTGAAGTTCATTTGCCATTTCACCGACCATGTTAACAATTTATTAAGATATTCCTGCAGGATCTCTGCGTCGTCTCCTGACCTAATTAGGCGTCCTATTTTAGTGTCGTCCGCAAACTTAGTAACATCACTATTTATCCCATCGTTTAAGTCGTTTATGTACATAATGAACAACAAGGGACCCAAAACCTAACCTTATTCCACCAGGAACTATCTCGCATCAAGTAGATACTCTCCAACAACGGATATTCTAACACAATCATAGACAATGAGACGATGATATTCTTGACCCGCATTTTAACACAAGAACAAAAACACCCACCCACCAAACACTTAGTCTATTACAAAAATCAAATGACACATGCTTACAAAACGGATGAACGCGTCATCAAAGAAAAAATCATACGAAATACCACCTGAACCAACCCACAAGACAAATTAGCCATGATTACTTACTACAAAAACCCCAAGGTCTCCAAACTCCTTATCATGAACAACTTGTCTAAAAACAACAGTCTCCTCAAGCAAACCAATGTAATATACAAATTTTCTTGTCCCGAAGCAAACCAATAATGTATCTTACATTGGTGTTTCGACGACTTCGCTCAGCAGGAGACGTGCAATGCATGCTCGTGAGGGCAGTATACATAAACATATGAATCAAACTCACAACAAAACCCTTACAAGACAACATTTGGTGGATAACACGAAAATACTTAGACACTGCAGCAATCACAGAAAACAACACATTTTTGAGAAAGTCTACATTTCACAACAGACCCATCTCATCAATATACAGACCGACACACTTGGTACCTTCCACCTGCATTAGAACTCTACTGTTCAAAAACTTCTTCCAAGCATCGTAGACCCAACAACTCCAAACAACAGAGTTCCATCAGACATCCTCCCAGCACCACGGACATAATCCCACGGAGTACCAGCAGACATATTCACAGCACGGCAGACATAATCCCACCAAATAGCAACAGACCCACCCTACGCAGCTCCATTCGGCGCCGACCTAGTTAGCAACTGTCCCTTTCCACGGAGCGCCGCGCTGGTATATGTTCCCTCTCCCAGTACCATGTATACTACAAAAATGTTGTACTTAAAGTGTTAGCATCCTTTTCTGTATTAGCTCCTATTCTCGCCTGAAGATGGTTGAATGCATCAACCGAAAGCTCGCATTTTGTATAGTATTTTCTTTACAATATACTATGGATCTCGGTATCCTCGTGTTTGACCTCCCTTCTGATTATAAGAAGACTATTCGGAAGATAGAGAAAACTACGAAGAAGTTAGTTGATACTGAATTAGCGCTGGTCTTTAACCAAACTTGTTTAAAAGAGAACTTACTGCCTATATATTCTACTATATATATGTAT
>NC_134808.1:14516642-14519142 GCF_046742065.1 Oratosquilla oratoria | reverse complement strand
AGGAGTAAAGACGTTATCACATTGGGCTATTTTTCCTCCGATTGCTGGAGCAGATTTGTAGCCCGCAGCTTTCGGGAAGTCACTTGTTATGCTGGAAGAAAATAATTTTCCTCTCGTTTATCAAATGACATTCTGTGCAAATTGCTGAGATATCAGAATTGTTTGACATAGTGATTTTACGGCGGAAAATTTCTGGAGATGGGCGGTAACGCCCAATGTGATCATCCCATAAGGCGATAGTAGAGGATTTAAGGAAGGTAGTGGGGGAGATAGTAGAAATTAAACGTGATCAGCCCACATACACACACACACACACACACACAGACACACACACACTCTCTCTCTCTCTCTCTCTCTCTCTCTCTCTCTCTCTCTCTCTCTCTCTCTCTCTCTCTCTCTCTCTCTCTCTCTCTCTCTCTCTCTCTCTCTTTAGACAGAGATTAGTCCCCAGTTATAAAGGAATGATGTATGACTGATCTGCAGGAATTCCACGTAAGTCCCTACTATATTAATTACACAAAACTTCTGCAGCCAGCACCCCGTAAAGGGTTGGATGAGCATCTCCGCATCTCCCTGACTCTTGCAGGATGTGTGCAGGGAGTAGAGGAAAAGTCCTGCTACAGTGATGATGATGCATGGCCATACTAATGGCTGCTGGCAGTGTCCAAGGGTAGCTACATTGGTTTTATACGCTATCGTCCGCGTGATGTCTTTTTCTCCAACCTTTTCAACTTCACAATGCTTTCAACCCACGTCTCCAAAGTCGGGTTCGGTTTTGACTTAAACTGTAAAGATATTCATACTGTAGGAACTTTAGAAATTCTTTATTTAGTAGATAAGGTAGAAGTGGATTTTGCCTTGAACTTAAAAAGAAATAAGATATATTTCAAAGTATCTAGGAACTTTATATTTTTTACTGGAAATTTTGTATATCTACTCTGTAATTTGAAAACTTAAAACTTAAAAAGAAATAAGATATATTTCAGAGTATCTAGGAACTTTATATTTTCTACTGGAAATTTTGCATATCTAATCTGTATCTTGAAAAATTAATTCTAAGCCATCAACATCGGAAGAACCATAGAGGCACATGCATAAATTGAAACGTGGTACGCCCGAGGACTCGAACTACCGGCAGCGAGCACGTTACCAGTGCCGTATTGACTTAGACCAATACACCATCAAGAGAGATATAAGTTGAGCGCAACTTTTCTCATATATTTGTATGCTCGAGTTACATACACATACACGAAAGTTTGTGTTCAACCCATCTCCACTATGATAGTACATTGGTAAGTATAAGAACGCGGGAAAATGTTTGTACAACACTGAATGGGTCCCAGTGATTAGAGATACATTTTTATCAGCCACAATGCATTTTAATTCTAAGCCATCAACATAGGAAGAACCGTGGAGGCACATGTAGAAATTGAAACGTGGTACGCCCGAGGACTCAAACTACCAGCTGCGAGCACAGTGTTGTACAAATACTTTCCCGCATTCGTATACTTACCAATGTACTATCACAGTGGAGATGGGTTGAACGCAAACTTTCGTGTATGTGTATGTAACTCGAGCATACAAATATATAAGAAAAGTTGCGCTCAACTTATATCTCTCTTGATGGGGTATTGGTCTAAGTCAATACGGCACTGGTAACGTGCTCGGAGTCGGTAGTTCGAGTCCTCGGGCGTACCACATTTCAATTTCTGCATGTGCCTCCACTTTCCCCCAATATTCTGGATAGTTCTAATATTGGGGAAAAGTTAAGATATCCCACTCATATTCTTAATCAATGTCACAATACCGCCAAGAAACGCTTTTACAGAGCTTGCAATCAAGAACAAGGAGACCATAAACAACTTAATACACTTGTTCTTCCTTTTCTTAATATTGTCAGCTTACTCAGGAAATTGGATATCAAAGTAGTTTTTAGATATGATCACACCATCAAGAAAACTTTAGTTAAGAACAGCCCTCCTAATAACAACAGTATGGTCTATAAAATTCCTTGCCAGGATTGTAATAGATTATATGTTAGACAAACTGGGAGTTACTTGAAAACAAGGATTTCCCAACATAAATAGAGTGTGAGATCTGCCCAGGAAAATAATGTGTTATTTCAACATAAAATATTTTACAACCATCATATTGATTGGTCTAAGGTAAAAATTTTAGCCAAAAGAAAAAGCCTACAAGAAAGAAATATAATAGAATCCTGCTTAATATCAGGCACGTTTGATAGAAATATAAACTTAAGCTATGGACATTTTAAATGTGATAAATTGGTAACCCAAATGGTCACCAAAATCTTTCCGCCAGATTGAACCTTATGTGTTGGTCAGGTCGACAGAGGTAAGGTCATCCCCCTTCCCGCATTGTATTGTCTCCCCTTCCCCTCCCCCTATGGTTGCTACCTGATACTTACATTTAAACACAACTCTGTATCTCTGTCATTTAGTTTGAAGATGTAATATACGAAAGTTCTTACTGTCTACAA
>NC_134808.1:14499142-14501642 GCF_046742065.1 Oratosquilla oratoria | reverse complement strand
AAAGAGCGTAAGCATAAGTCAAGGTCTTTAACAAGGGTGATGCAGATAAGGTCATCATACTAGGACAGCAGGACAGGAGTCGTAGTAATAGACTTAATTAGAAAAAATATATATTTAAGAAGGAAATGGGTAAGAACTGGTTTACCAATAGAATGGTTAATGAATGGAATAGACGCAGTAACCATGTAGTGAGCGTTGAAACTATTGGTTGTTTTAAGAGAAGGTTAGATAACTTTATGGATGGGGATGACAGGTGGAACTGGCTAGTGTAGGCCTTGTGGTCTCTTGCAGTCTCCTTCATTCCTATGTTCATAGCCACATGGGTGACAAAAACCTTAGTGACAATTAAAATGTGATTTTTGGCAACAGAATACAATGAGATATTGAAAAGATGCAACATTAGAGCATTTGTTCATGTTGACTGTGGCTTCAAAATCATGATAATGATAATAGTATTAATGACACAATAAAATGAAAATAGAAATAAAAAAAATGAGCGAGAGGATGTGACATGTCGACCCACACAACTAAATCTCAAAACGAATGAATTGTCTCTGAACTTTATTTGTAGATGAGGTTTGCCGAACTATACTGCCTGTCAATTATCATAAAGCAAGAATGATTTATCCTTGAGCTGAGGTTCCTTATGGGTGGAAGATGAACCTGAACTATGTTAGAAGTGGGCGACCTTAGGACGTGGGTAGTTTTTGGTCGTGGGACGATAATCAATGATGAAGAATTGCACTGAGGTACACAAGACTACCAAAGACTTGACCCTCAAGGAGAGTACATCCTACATGCTATCTCGGTTGGCTCTTCGTTGTCGTGGCATAATTTACGTAATCTACTCTAAAAACCGGGTGATCTTAAGATATTTGCTCGATTTGATCATCGCTCAACGATGATCGTTCATGGTGCAATGATAATCGTCAAATGATTGTCTCGAGCACTTTTTTTTTTTTTTAATGGAGCTGCTTTGCTTCCAGCTGCAAAGAACGGGTTTGATCATTTTAACCGAACGTACAACCAACGCGTTTACCCAAATATGCCAGGATGACGCGCATAATAATGCGCGTCACCCGTCATTGACTGGTTAATTTATATAATCGCACCGAGAAAATCGTACTTTTATTTAGATGACGGAAGGCAACCATAGTAAAAAGGCTGAGGTGATGGTGAGCTCTTTAAACAATTTTGAGTCTATAAAGAGAACTGTTATGGTTGAGAGAAGTATGAGGATTTTATTATTCATTTCCGTAGTTGGTGTAACCGTTAGACCCTATTAACACTAGTGGTTATAGCCGCCGCGGTTCAATTATGATGTAAGTCAATGGAAGCGTTCACACGTAACTGTGTAGTTTTTCATTGACTGTGAGGTGCCTCAGCGGTTTCCGAGCGGTTCAAACCGCTAGTGTGAAAAGGGCCTTAATCATTGAAACACATATGATTTCCGGAAAACTGGACAACACGATGAAATACAAGACACCATCAACATATATATTCTTTTATTCACATGATTGATCAACAGTCACTAGGAAATGATAATGTGATTACTGGAATCATGAATCATTTTTTCCTTTCTAATTTACTTAATTTGAAACTACATTATTAATATTTTCAAAGTTATACATAGGCCTCAAGAATCAAATGACTCTAAGTAAGAAAATGCGAACAAAATGTTAAGGGGGATTATACGGTCTAACGGTTCGACGAACGCGGTTCGACAGACACGTGATGTCTGAACGTGATGTCTGAACGTGTGAACGGAGTATTTGGTTGACGAACAACGTGTAAAGGTGTTATCACATTGGGCTATTTGTCCTACTGTTGGAGCAGATTTGCAGCCCACAACGTTCGGAAAGGAATCTGATATTTTGGAGGAAGGTAATTTTCCTCCAGCATATCAATTGACAGTCTATGTACTTTTGTTGAGAAAACAAAATAGTTTGCCATAGTGATTTTACTGGTGGAAAAAGTTCTGGAGATGGGCGGTACCGCCGATTGATCGGAGGAAAAAGAGAGGAAAGTGGTAACTCCTGAAGGGGAGCAGTTATGACCAAAATATTGTTAGAATGTACTTCCCTGTGTCTAGTGCGCAATGCTACAGTCACGAGCAAAAGTTTTGACCCACCCGGATTTTTCCATCATGTGAAATTCGAATTCTTTATATGACATTTTTTCCTATTCAAGAAAATTACCTAACTCCTCGGCAAAAAAAAAACATTGGTGTTTTAAGAATTGTACTGTAGGTAAAAGAAATTGTTCGTGACTGCTCTCATGTGAGAAAAGAATATTAAAACAACAAAATTAAAAACTTGTCACACCAAACAAACCGTTTGTATGAACCATACTAAGATATGTTTACCATGACAACAGAAGATCTCAGGTGTCTTTTTCCTTGAAAATTTGTTATAGATGGACACGGATAATTTACAGACGTGAATAACTCTATGGTGTTATCGGTTAGCAGTAGACCCTGAGGTACACAGCAACCAGTTGC
>NC_134808.1:14491642-14496642 GCF_046742065.1 Oratosquilla oratoria | reverse complement strand
AAAGACTACTTACTAAATTAGCTTCGCACGGAATAAGTGGTAGCCTATTAAGTTGGACTAGTAATTGGTTGAATGATCGAAAACAGAGAGTTGTTTTAAATGGAAAAACTTCTGGATGGAAAAATGTTACAAGTGGAGTTCTTCAGGGTTCCGTTCTTGGGCCACTTCTATTCATAGTATATATAAATGATATAGACCATGGACTAAAATCTACTGTTTCCAAATTTGCTGATGATACAAAACTGTGCGGAATGGCAAATGATCACTTAAACCAATTAGATATTCAAGAAGATTTAGATAAATTACAGCAATGGTCTGAAAAGTGGCTAATGAAATTTAACACAAGTAAATGCAAGGTAATGCACATAGGTAAAAATAACAGTAAGTACGATTACAAGTTATTTGGAAATTCGTTAACAAAAGTGGATAGTGAAAAAGATCTCGGTGTAATTATCAGTAACGATCTCAAATCATCCAAGCAGTGTATTTCAGACTCTGGGAAAGTAAATAAGATTTTAGGAATGATTGCGCGATCTTTTGATTTCAAAAGTCCATCACTTGTTAACAAGCTATATAAATCATTAGTTCGTCCACATTTGGAATATGCATTGACAGACTGGAAAAAGTACAACCTCGAGCCACAAAACTGATTCCAAATATAAAAAATAAATCATACGAAAATCGACTAAAACACATGAATCTGTTTCCCCTAAAAAAAAAAAGCGTAGACTCAGAGGTGACTTGATACAGGTCTTTAGGATTCTAAAGGGAGTTGACAACATCAAAAGTGACAAAATGTTCACATTAAATGAGATTCCGACAAGAAATAATGGTGTCAAACTGTCAGGAAATAGATTTAATTTGAAAGTAGGTAGAAACAACTTCACCAACCGTGTAGTTAATGAATGAAATAAACTTCCTGCACAGGTAGTGCAATGTAGTTCAGTTCGAAGGTTTAAAAATCACTTAGATAAACACCTAAGCAAGATGCTGTAATGATTGTAATTTATTTCATATGATTTTTTTTTTTTTTTTTATCATTTGTCTGTTTTGATTTTCATTTATTATTAGTTATATGTCAATTCATTATTATTTACTATTTACCTGTTTGTTTATTATCTAACTATACTTATCCTTTTATTTATGTATTTTATTTGTTATTTACATTATTACAGTTTTTATCTATTAATCTATTATTATGATTTTTTTCGCATCCGACCTAGATATGGACCAAAAGGTCTCCTGTCGGTATACTCCGCCTTTGTAATCCTTTGTAATGTATGGCAAGAAGTGCATGTGGAGTTTTGGTATGTTGGAATGCCTTTGGTTGTGAAAGAAGTCTGAAATCAGTGTAATCAGCTCGATCGTATTGATTAGGTGCTAGCATACTATACTGTATATACGACACTGATCTACCGCATCTCTGATGTTCGTCGTTTTGGAGAGAGAGAGGGGTTGGAAAGTCTTGAGAGGGAGTTGCACTTACGAGGATCGAACTCGAACCTTCCGTGTTCAGAGGTAGAAATGTTACACTGCGTCCTTGTAGTATCCTTCATTTGAGTTTTTTTTTTTTTTTACCAAAAAAAGAACATATTCAATGCCAAATATATTCAGTGTCGAGTTTATATGGAATGTTTGTTGCTTACTTAGGAAAGCAATATTATGTTTAATGTCTTTATAGTGAATGTTTAAACATCTTTAAAAAGGTACTTTCATTTCAGAAATAAGTAAACGTTCTGTATCGTTTGAGACATATATTCACGCTAATCTGTAAGGATTGTGAGATACTGAAGTGATGACAGTATATCCCGCGACACTAAAGGTGCGTTCAAGTGTACATTCCCTACGGCGTAGAACGTACTTCTGTATGTGAACAATATTTTTACATGTAGAAATCGAGATATTAGATACCATGAGTATTCAAAAGAGAATGGAATTAATCGAGTGTATTGTCATATATGGTATGCATACCAATTAAATTTTTCACAAGTGTTCAGACTTGAAATATTGTAATGTATAAGAAACAAAATTGTAAGGGTAAAGATTTTTAATCTATAGTCAAAGGTATTACGTAAAACCTGCTTTTCTTTTAAGGTTTTCATTCCAGGAGGGCTGCACGATTCATGATGGGAGTATGAAGTGTCCACGTAAGGAGAACATTTCAGTCGGAAAGTCTAGTAGAAGAGAATACTTCAACCAGGGAAGAACTGGTGTGCCTTAACTCTGAGAGTCAAAAATCGCTTAACATAAGAACATAAGAATAAAGGAGACTGCAAGAGACCATAAGGCCTACACTAGGCAGCTCCGTATCCATCACCACCTGTTATCCCCATCCATAAAGTTTCAAGGGAAACATAATGAACGAGGTGATTCTTTTTGTAATAATGCAACGACGCAAAAATTGATGAACATTAACCAACCAGGACACATAAGTTTATCATTGATATAAAAAAGTATTACCTAGATATTTTACAGTGACTAAATAATTGGAATATGGAGTTAAAGATATTATTGAAAAAATAGGGTTCTAAAATGGATTTTTTTTTATGAAATAACAATCACTATAGATAAGTTCTATCGGCTGAGTAGCTCAAGACATCGGCGGTTAAGGTCATCACAGTACAAACTGAAAGTCCTCGAATTGAGGGAGGTAAGAGGTACTCACGTGCTATTGAAACCAGGAAGAACACTTCTTACCTTCTTACCAGATACCTGTTGAGTAAACCTGTCAGCTACTAGTGCCTCGTTTTCACAACAAGTTGTATTTCACGAGAAAAGGATTTTCACTTCACAGGATTGACAAAACTTTCGCAAGAGCCCTGCTCGTCTATCCAGCTATTATACCGGCATAGTACTGGTAAGTACAGTTACATTCATGGACATCATTCTTTCGTTGTATAAATTTCTTGTGTTGACACTCATCAGTCGGGGGTATTGGCTGCATGTTGTTATGGCAAAGTAGCATGCAGTTTATATCTTAGGGTCTATATGGGGCGCCCCTACGGACCAGAGCCACACATCATTTTGTCTGTGATAGAGGACTCTGCTCACAGAGAAATGATGAAGCTTTTATTATACTGCTACTGTCCCTCCGTTATTCTGTCCCCAACCCCTTGTTCCTGCTATGTATCATTTCTCTGAATTTCATTTCCTTGTTTCGCCTACCCTTTGGTGGGGGAAAAGAATGCTGCCACCAAGTATTTCCACTTGGATCGTAAGAGGCGGGAAAAACGGGACGGGGATTGGGACCAGGCATCCTTCTCCCTGTTGCCCCACAGGGGACATTCCTAAAAAAAAAAAAAAAAAAAAAAAAAAAGGAATAAGAGGATCTGGGAGTTTTCCAACCAGAACACTAAGGTTTGGGGCTTTTAATGTGTGTGGATGTGGTACAGATGAGAGTAAAAGGGAAGAGATGGGTAGTATGTTTGTTAGAAGAAAGATGGATGTGTTGGCTTTGAGTGAAACTAAGTTGAGAGGGAAGGGGGGGGTGTGAGTTTGGGAGTGTAGTTGGGAGGTACTAAGGAGTGAAGAGAGGATGAGGGAGAGAAAGGGTGACCATACTAATAAGTGAAAAGATAAGTAAACGTGTGGTGGAGTGGAAGGAGGTTTCTTCAAGGTTAATGTGGATGAAGGTGAAACTTGGAAGGGAGATGTGTTTTTTTTTGTAAGTGCATATGGGCCTGGTAGTGAAAAGAGTATAGAAGAAAGGGAGGTTTTTTGTATAGATTCCAATGAGTGCATAGAAGATTTAGAGAAAAATGCCAATGTAGTGCTATACGAATACCTTAATGATAGGGTAGGAAATGAACCAATAGACGGAGTGGTTGAGAAATGTGGACGAAGGAGTCATATCAGATAATTTTCTGGTAGAACGTAAGTTGAGAGTGGAGGATAGATGTAGAGAGAAGAAAAAGACAAAGGGTAAGGAGGTGCTTAGGATAAACTGTTTAAATGAGAAGGAATAGGAGGAGTGTAAGGAGAAGCTGAGAGAGGAGTGAGAGGGAGTAAAAGATAGAGTAGAAATAGGAGTAGAGGAGGAATGGGCATGTTTCAAGGAGGGAGTCACAAGGTGTCCAAAGATGGTATGTGGAACAAAGAGGACGGGAGGAAATAGAAGGAAGGGTAGTGAGTGGTGGGACGATGAAGTAAAGAAGGTTGTAGAAGATAGGAAACGAGCATTCACAGATTGGTTATAAAATAGGACGAGAGACTCATATGAGATGTACAAAGAAAAGAGAAGAGAAGTAAAGCATAAGATAAAGGAGGCAAAGAGGAGAGCAGATGTGAAATGGGGTAAGAGTATGACAGAATTTTTTTTAAAGTAATAAAAAGATGTTTTGGAAAGAAATTAAGAGAGGAAGAGGAGGCGAATCAAATAGAGAAGAAAAGGTAAAAGGTGCAGATGGAGAGATGATAATGGAAAAGAAGGCAGTAAGAGGAAGATGGGCAGAGTATTTTAGGGAGTTGCTAAATGTGAAGGAGGATAGGGAAGGAAAAATAATTTCAGTGGGAAGTGCTAAGAAAATGACCGTGATGAGTGAGGAAAATGGAGGAGAAATAAAGAAAGATAAAGTGAAGAAAGTTGTTAAGATGATGAAAGCAGGTAAGGCAGCTGGGTTGGATGGATGTCATACAGAATGTCTGAAAAAAGGAGGTACAGTGATGGTGGACTGGCTGGTGAGGTTATTTAATGTTTGCTGGAGAGAGGGTAGAGTGCTCGAGGACTGGAGGAGTGCCTGTATAGTTCCACTCTGCAAGGGAAAATGGGACAAGTGTGAGTGTAGTAGTTTCAGAGGGATTAGCTTGTTAAGTGTAGTTGGGAAGGATCTTGATTGAGAGAATTAAGAGAGGAACAGAGTGGATTTAGGACAGGTGGAGGTTACGTAGATCAGATTTTTGTGGTGGTAAGACAGATATGTGAGAATGCTATAAGAAAAGGTAAGGATGGTTTTTCGGCTTTTATGGATCTGGAAAAGGCTTATGACAGGGTAGACAGGAAG
>NC_134808.1:14479142-14484142 GCF_046742065.1 Oratosquilla oratoria | reverse complement strand
GCATATATATATATACATATATATATATATATATATATATATATATATACATATTTTTATATATATATTCCCACACACACAGACATATATATATATATATATATATATATATATATGTATATATATATATATATGTGTATATATATATATATATATATATATATATATGCATGTATGTATGTATGTATGTATGAATGCTGATAAGAACACGGGTACGTGTGTTCACTTACGCAATGTAGATCACTTGTAAAAAGAAACTAACAAAGCAGAGCACTTTCGTATATTACATCTTCAGTGCAAAAAGTACATAGTTGAATTAATTAATAAAGGTTTAATGTATAAAAGATGTACAGAGATATATACATTAATATACAATGCGGGCAACTGCCCGCCAGTGGGGGAGTTGTCGTGCCCTAGTGGGTGGAAGGTGAGGGGGTGGGGAGGTCAACGAGGAGAGAGCGCCGCCCCGAGCACCCCAAGCATCACGCCCATGGGCGTGTGGCGGACAAGGAGGGCAGCTCTTGTTGCCCGACTGTTGAGGAGGCTGCCTTCTGCAGAGTGGGCGGGGATCTGCGGAGCTAGTCGGGGGCCTCCGTGGCCGGGCAGGACAGTAGGTAGTGCAGCAGCGGGTGGCTACTGTGCCTTCCGCAGTGATCGCACAGTTGCCCCTGGAAACCGTCGTACAGCTCCTCCCTGGTATAGTAGCCCAGCCTGACACTCTGCAATAGTACGCCGTCCGCCTTGGGCTGTTGATAGATGGCGCACAACGTCTGATAGTCGGTGGTGGCGGCGTACCAAGCAGCTTGTCTTTTTGTTCCCTCTAACTGCTGGTGAGTCTGGTGGGCGCCGTGGGCTGCGGCACGCCTGGCTCGCGCCTTCATGTACGACAGGCTAGGTGGCACGTGCCTGGTCACGTGGGGACGCCAGCGGCTCTTCTTGTAGCAACGTCGGCGGACTCATTGCCTCGCACGCCCACGTGGCTGGGCATCTAGTGCAGCCTTACCTGACATCCCTGTGCGGCAAGGCTCTGCAGGCTGCCTAGGATGGCGGTGACGAGTCCCACGTTGTTGCTGGGGTGCGGCTGCCGGAGGACTTGCCACGCCATCCTGGAGTCTGTGTGTAGGACCACAGTGGCCTCCTGGCGGTTTTGGGCGTGCTCCAGGGCCAGGTGGATGGCCACGAGCTCCGTCTGCAGGGTGGAGCAGTAATCCGGCGTCCTCTCGAGCAGTTCGATCCCAGCAGTGATGGCAACGGCGCCCGTCCTGGCACTTTCGGGGTCGACCGAGCCGTCGGTGTAGTATATGGCACCGCCCGGCTCAGACACCCGCGCCACCACCATGAGGGTGTGCTGCCGCAGCTCCTCGGTAGTGCAGAGCGCCTTGCTGGCCGGTAGCCGGGTGGTAGAGAACTCTGCTGTTAGGGTCTCCCACGGGGGTCGGGCCCGGTATGTGGGGGCCGGGAGGTCGGCATGTTGCCAGCGCCAGCCGTCAATGTGGGCGAGGCTGTGGGTGGCCAGGGTGGACTAGAGTAACCACGGGTTGCGGTGGGGAACATCGTTCCCTTGCATCATTGCAAGCCGTAGTCTTCTCTGTGCTCTAGTCCTTCGGAGTCGTGCTGCAGGACCCTGACCACGTGGCAGTCCACGATCTGTTCGACTCTGGTGGTGAGTGGCACCAGGCGGGTCTCGTTCTGCATGACACACGCACTGGTCCATCTCGGAGCTCCCAGCATTGTCCTCATGGCGGTGTTTTGCAGCACCTCGGGCCACTCCTGTTGGCTACGGGAGAGCGATATGAGGACTGGGGCGCTGTAGTCCACCAGGGAGCGCACTACAAGTACGAAGTACAGTCGAAGGACGGAGAAAGTGGTCCCCGCTGTGGGTCGTGTCATGGCTCGCATTACGTTCAGCCTGGCCTGGGTCCTTTCCCTCAGGTGGGCGGCGTGGGGTGTAAAGGACAGTCACTTGTCCACCCATGCCCCGAGGTACTGGTATGAGTTGGCCCAGGCCAGTCCGACGCCCTGGACGCAGAGCTGACCTGCCGGGTCGGCAGCCCTCATAATCATGGCGCGGACTTCTCTGCCGAGATTTTTAAGCCCAGCTCCTCGCATTTCCCGCTGATAAGGTCGAGCGCCTGCTGCAACTTCCTGAGCTTGTTGCCCATCCCGGTGACCACGAGGGCGAGGTCATCGGAGTAGCTGAGGAGGACGGTGCCATTGTGGAAGGGCAGGGTCATCAGCTGCTCCATCAGCAGGTTGAAGAGGAGGGGGCTAAGGATGACGCCCTGGGGCGTCCCGCTCTCCAACATCTGAAAGCTGGACTTCAGGCACTGGAATTTTACCCTGGCGCGGCGATCCTGCACATAGTCGCGGAACCAGGCTAGCATCCTTCCCTAACAACCTTTTTATCTCTAATGTAACTATAGAATTCTTTGGGATTCTCTTTGGATTTATCAGCGATATTCATTTCGTATTGTCGCTTTCTTTTTTTATTGTCTTTTTTAGATCTCTCTGTATTGATACATAATTTTCAGTCATTAGATGCACCCGAGCACTCATATTTCTTATAAGCCTGTCTCTTTTTAGCAATACTTTTTTCAGTTTCTTTGTCGAGCTACTTGTATGAAGAAATGGTAAAGAAAATTTTAGTTACACTGATAACACCAAAATTGGAATACGGAGCATCTCTATGTACAACTAGTACAAAAAAAAAATAGAAAAAATTCAAAGAGAAACGACAAAGATGGCACCAACAATTTTCAATTTAACATACGAACAATGATTGGACAAATTGAATTTACCACCCCTAAAAGAAAGAGGAGAAAGATGCGATTTAATAGCCATTTACAGACTTATGAAAGGGATGGAAATTCTTGATGGGGATGACCTACTAAAATGAGACAAAAGAGCTACAAGAGGACACGAGAAGAAACTTAAGAAAGACAGTTACAGAAGAGATCTGAAAAAGAATATCTTTCCACACAGAGTAATAGATATCTGGAACAAACTGAAAGAGACAAGCGGGTGCCCTGCGGAGCAACCGCTGGCTCTAGCCAATCGTTTTGCTCTGATGGAGGATGAAGTAGCTGAAAATCAGGAGTTCTTGGTGGTGGGGGACTCCATGGTGTGAGGCTATGACGACATCCTGCAGCGGAAGACCAAACGACGTTGCAAACTTGTATGTCAACCGGGACGTGGGATCGCCGATTGTACCCAGATCATCATGGAGCAAATATGGACGAAAACGGTTACGATTGTTCATACGGGAAGTAACGATGTAAGTACGGTGAGATCAGAGGAGCTTGTTCGGAATTACAAGGTCCTCCTTCAGGAGATGAAGGAACGTTGGAGCCGTCACGTACTCCGTGGGATTCTCCTAAGGATCTACGCAGGCTCGTGTTGGAACAGTAGAGCCATAGGGATTAATGAGAGGATATCACGGTTATGCACGCAACTTGGATACCACTTTCTTGATCCTTGGTATCTCTTTTCCAGGCGTCATGACCTTTACGCTTCTGATAGGATCCCATTGTGGGAGTTTGTAATGAACTAGTTCCTTTTTGGGGTGGTAAAAACCCAAAGGGAAGGTAAAATAGAGTGTACTGGGGAAAACAGAGTAGAGTATAGCATTAATGTAGAACAATATGCCAGTATAGGACAAAATATAATTTTAAGATATAATGTCGATAGATGACGAAATGTTACATTAGAATGTAATGTCAAAAGACAAAATATCACGATGGGATATAATGTCAAAGGACAAAATGTCACGATGGGATATAAAGACAGTGGAGGACAAAATATCACGATGGGATGTAAGGACATTGGAGGACAAAAGATCACGATGGGATGTAATAATAGTGGAGGACAAAATATCATGGTAGGGTATAATGTCACTGGAGGACAAAATATAATTTTAGGAAGGGATGCCGGACAGAATGTCAATGAAGGACAAAATATCACGATGGGATATAATGACAGTAGAGGACAAAAGATCACGATGGGATGTAATGATAGTGGAGGACAAAAGATCGCGGTAGGATATAATGTCACTGGGGGACAAAATATAATTTTAGGAAGGGATGCCGGCCAGAATGTCAATGAACGACGGGAGGCCGATGTTAAACGCGGTGACGTAGGGGGATAAAGTGTACAAAAGAAATCGGATGACAATGAGCGACCAGATGTCCGTGATGGGAGAAATGTTAATTTTGATGGGAGAAATGTTAATGAGGCATTGAATGTCAATGAAGGACCAAATATCAATATAGAGCAAGGTGTCAATAAAAAACAAAATTATAATGTAAGGCATTATATTGAAACTCAAAACGTGTCAAAAAGAAATAATCACGAGTCTCTTAAAACATGCATTTTAATGCTGGTAGTATTAAGAACAAATTCAAAGAAATACAGGTGTATGTCAAAAACGAAAATCTCGATATGATAGGAATAACCGAGACATGGTTAAATGGTAAAGAGTTTGAAGCTGAATTTAACATTGCGGGATTTAAACATTCTCATCAGGATAGGAACCACAAGATAGGTGGGGGTGTTCTGCTTGTGTTTTAGAGAAAGTGAAACAGGATGCATATGATAGTTTGTGAGTAGAATTAACCCAAACAAGTGGACAAAAAATGAATGTAGGTGCAATATATAGGCCAAAGACATTATCATTAGTAGACGCCAAACTGTTATTTCAAGAACTGTCTAGTCTCTGCAACCGGAATTTATTGATAATGGGTGATTTCAATTTTACCATATAGGGAGTCGCTTGATTGATTTTCTCTGTGACAATTAGCTCAGTATGTAAAAGAGCCCACAAGACATGGAAACTTCCTCGATCTATTGCTCACTAGCCACGAAAACATGATAACCGGTGTAGAGGTCGGTGAAACTGTTGCAAATAGCAATCATAATTTAGTTAGATACAAACTACTAAATTTTGTAGAATAGATACTTGTGTTTCTAAAACACCCGATTTCAGTAAAGCTCGGTTCATAGGA
>NC_134808.1:14461642-14471642 GCF_046742065.1 Oratosquilla oratoria | reverse complement strand
AGAGGGGAAGAAAGAGAAGGATTAGAAGTAATCGAATGGAAGAAGGAAGGGAGTGGAAAGAGATGAGGAGCAGTAGGCAGGGAGAGGAGGAGGAGGAGGAGAAGCATGGGAGTGGAAGGGTAGAGGGTGGAGGTGTTGATGTTTCCGTTGGGGAATCCTAGGCCGACTGCGAGAGATCTCCTCAGATGTCGACAGCCGTCGTCTTCAAACGGATTCCTGCTGTTCTTCACCCGGTTTTCGATGAGATAGGTTCCAGTTTGTGTTTTCTTTATACCGCACGCCTGATGAAACGTATCACTAATAGTCAGTTCAAGAGGTGCTCGGTGTTCAATGGTCAAGGTGAGGATAATGAATGAACTCAGACAGTTGTGCGTGGCGGCAATTGCACATCACGAGTAGCTTTCATATATTTTTTTTTCTGCTGTCGTCCTTCACATCAAGGTTTATATTCGCCTTTGTAGTCAGCCTTGGTTCGTTTCGCAGGAGGAGCAGCATCACTGAGACACGATTACATGCACTCACCATCCCACTCACACGCAGTGGAAAATGAGAAACCCCTGGTAAGGCAAAGACGCTTTTTTTTTTTTTTTTTTTTTTAACCTAACGTTTGGTTGCCTTCCCGCCTAGCCAGGACTGTCGGGAACCAACATAGCAAGCCCACAGCGGGTCCCGGGACTAACTCACGACTATCTACTCATAAGTTCAAGATGGTACCTCAGTGCACAATGTATACAACAGAAATGTGCTTATCTGATCATGAAATTACACTGTTTCCTTCTGATAACTGATTGAATTTTGCTTCTGGAGTAAAGTCCGAGCAAAGATGCCAAGTTTCCAAGTTGAATTATTTTTGTCAACATTTCCTGGAAATGAAGAGGAGGTAAATAAAAAGAAAAAAGAAAAGATAAAGGAGAGGAGAGGGTATAAGAAACAGGATATCCCAAGAATAAGGGGAATATAAAGGAAAGGAGTAATAAACGGAGTGTGAAGGCGAACGTGGTAATTAGGTGGGAGCGATGGTAAAGATGAGACGGGGGAAACATAACGCAAACTTGAGTCATGGCGACAGCGTCAAAATAGTGGAGACCTCGCTATTGGGAACACACAAGACAAACGAAATTGATCGAATTGGACCTGGTATGCATATGAAATGAGGGACATAGAAGATGAGACAGACAGAGGAAAATGGAACAGGGGAAACAATCAAATTAAGAATATGTAAAACTCGACAAAAACCCGTATTGAAAGCCAAACACATTAACAATGACATCACAAAAGACAACCAGTCATAGTTGTTTTTGTTTTGTTTTGTTTTTTGCAGACTCCTGACCAACCATAGTTTATTTGTGAGTTTCTGTCTGGAGTGTTGTTTGGCCCAAAAAGAAAATATAAAATTAAATCACATCAACCATTGACCATCTGCAAATATTGTGATGTATTGTGACGATGGTAGTGAGAGCGATAAGTTGTTGCTGGTGATGTTGAAGGTGCTAGTGAAAGTACGGAAGTGGCGGTGGTGGTAATGTTAGTGGTAGTGTGGTAGCTTTGGTGATAATGGTTTGATGACGATACTGATGCTGATAGAAGCATTTGCATTACATTTATCTAATTGTAATATAATAATAGGAGTTACGTTTGAGAGTTTCCATCACTGTGCTTCCATCGATAGGGATTGTGATGGTTGTAATATGGTGGTCTTGTGGTGACGGTAGTGTTACTGTGTTGTTGTTGGTGGTGATGGCGATGATGTTTTTTCTAATAGTATTATTACGATAGTCAATTGGTAGTACAGTTCTTTTTTGTATGTCACAATTCCATCATTATACGAAGTTGATTTTGTACTATGCATTACTTATTCTACAAATAAAACTAATATCAAAACTTATTTTTTATTTATTCCTACATGACAAAAAACATCAAAATATATATATGTATAAGGAATTGTATTGTTCTTACCACAGACGAAGTGTTAGTTTACACTTGTGACATACCGTTCTCCTTCCTGTGACGTCACTTATGACTCATGGGCCTGCTAGTCACCAGGTGGTCAATATGTATTAATTCTCCTGAAGAAAAGTGAGAGTTGGCAACCTTGCACAGGATCTGTGGCTCAAAGTTTCCTCCCTCAACACCCACCCATCCCCACCAACCGGGATTGGAAACCCGTGACCCCACATTACTCGCAACGGCCATAAGAATATAAGAATGTAAGAGACTACAAGGAAACTATAGGGCCTACACTAGGTAGGTCTATATTCCTTGCCACCTACCATTCCTATCCATAGTTATCTAATCTTCTCTTAAAACAAACAAGTGTTTTAGCGTTCACTACATTGTTTCTAAGTCTTTCTCCAATCGTAAATCACTCGGTTGGTAAACCAATTTCTTCTTAAACCATCCTTCCCAATGATCTCGGAGAAAAGCGTTGGTCAGTTGTCTGCATTGTGCGAGTCTGTGAAGCTTCCATGCCACCAGGTAGTAGGACAAAAAAGGAGCAGTCGCAAGATATCAGCAGCCCCTCTTATGGAAAAAAATAAATACAGTAGATAAATAAATAGAAAAAAATGGTGCAAGTTGGTTGAATTATTGAGTCCAGTCAGGAGGCTGAGAACCAGTACTCCGGTATTGCATATTCGGATGTTTGCAGCGACACAAATCCAGACCTCTCTCATAGAGGATACTGTAGGTTTGAAAGACATGATGTATTCTACAATAGAACTTTTTGTTGTGATAATTATCATGGTTATGGTTATAGTTATAGTTATGGCTATGCATATAATCATGGTTATAGTTATAGTTATAGTTATAGTTATAGTTATAGTTATGGTTATGGTTATGGTTATGGTTATGGTTATGGTTATGGTTATGGTTATGGTTATGGTTATGGTTATGGTTATGGTTATGGTTATGGTTATGGTTATGGTTATGGTTATGGTTATGGTTATGGTTATGGTTATGGTTATGGTTATGGTGATGGGCTACCGCTACGCCTGCGTCTATAGTTATGGTTATGGTTATGACTACTGTTATGGGTTATGGTTATGGTTATGGTTATGGTTATGGTTATGGTTATGGTTATGGTTATGGTTATGGTTATGGTTATGGTTATGGTTATGGTTATGGTTATGGTTATTGTCATGGTTATGGTTATGGTTATGGTTATGGTTATGGTTATGGTTATGGTTATGGTTATGGTTATGGTTATGGTTATGGTTATGGTTATGGTTATGGTTATGGTTATGGTTATGGTTATGGTTATCGTTATCGTTATGGTTATGGTCATGGTTGTGGTTATGGTTATGGTTATGGTTATCGTTAAGTTTATCGTTTCGGTTATCGTTACGGTTATCGTTACTGTTATGGTTATGATTATAGTTATGGTTATGGTTATGGTTATGGTTATGGTTATGGTTATGGTTATGGTTATGGTTATGGTTATGGTTATGGTTATGGTTATCGTTATCGTTATCGTTATCGTTATGGTTATGGTCATGGTTGTGGTTATGGTTATGGTTATGGTTATGGTTATCGTTAAGTTTATCGTTTCGGTTATCGTTACGGTTATCGTTACTGTTATGGTTATGATTATAGTTATGGTTATGGTTATGGTTATGGTTATGGTTATGGTTATGGTTATGGTTATGGTTATGGTTATGGTTATGGTTATGGTTATGGTTATGGTTATGGTTATGGTTATGGTTATGGTTATGGTTATGGTTATCGTTAAGGTTATTGTTATGGTTATCGTTACTGTTATGGTTATGATTATAGTTATGGTTATAGTTATGCTTATGGTTGTGGTTATGGTTATGGTTATGGTTATGGTTATGGTTATGGTTATGGTTATGGTTATGGTTATGGTTATGGTTATGGTTATGGTTATGGTTATGGTTATGGTTATGGTTATGGTTATGGTTATGGTTATGGTTATGGTTATGGTTATGGTTATGGTTTTTGTTACGGTTATCGCAAGGTCCATGTAGACTGGTCAGCCAGCCGAGCGGGCCGAGCGCGGGCGAGGAGGGGTGATGACGTCATCCACGCTACACCTCCCAGCCACTCACAGTACTGACTTGAACTTGACCACCCTTGGAGCCTGTTATCTCTTCCCCTCCCCCTTTTTTTTAACTGCATTACATATTACCTACATGCATTACTAATTAGATGAACACTTGGTATATTAAAGGGTCTATTGTAAGCACAAATATATTCATAGTAATTATGGCAAACAGTAGTCATAATACAAAGAAAAATTAAGTTCACACCATTCATAATGTTAGCATAAATATTCAATATTTGTTATTGAATATAAACCAATTAATCATAATATAAACAACAAAGGAAAACAGGTAATATGGTCCTAGTGAAAAAGTAAACTATATATCATTCATGTGGTCAGTTTCATTAGCTTTCTGTTTTGACCTTTGCATGACTTATGTTTTTTTCTTATTTGTCTTAATGTTATTAGTTAGATTCCTAATTCTAAAGTACACATATATTTTGGCAAAAAAAATTATATGACATCATGAGGTACATCAAGTCTAACATTTTCTAATTCACGAACAAGTGTTTTCAAGCACTCTTTTCCTTCCTTGAGACTGTCACCGTGTTAATTGGGAAAAGAAGGTGTCAGCAGGAGCATACAATCCACCTCTGTTTACTCCATCAATCCATGTTTTAGCCATGGCGGTAGGCCTACAGTCACTTGCTTCGTATTGATAGATTATCTTAGTCACTTTGTTGCGATAAAGCCCTACAAATATCAACGCCATTATTCAGTATTTCTTGTAATCAGATTTTCTTCCGGTCTTTGGAGTTCGCTCAGTCCTACGATATTCCACTTGCTGTTGTCTAGTTCTTCCATTAAACTCTCCAGTCTGTGGTCTTCTGAGGGAGTTCTTTAGTTGTAAGTATAGATCTTCATTTTCTTCATATTGTTTAATGTCCAAGACTTGGATTTGCTTGAACAGTGCTCACTCACATTCGGTGGCACACTGCCCGTAAGTATATGAGGCAATGCAGTTGGATCTTTAGGAGACGATGATCCAACAGGAATGCCCGGTTAGTCACCACCTGTTTTACTATAGAGGTAAGGACAAAGAAAAATCTAGTGAAATAGGATTCTTGATAAACAGAGAGGTTGCTACTAACGTAGTCAAGTTCAGCAGTTTATCTGACAGGGTAGCTTGGATTGTGATTAGGTTATGTAAAAAGTACACTCTAAAAAAGTTCAAGTTTATGCACCAACTTGACAGAATTCAGACGATGAAAATGAGTCCTTCTATGACGATTTAAGTCAGATAATGGATCAAGAAAAAAGTAAGTACACGTTGGTAATAGGCGACTTTAATGCTAAAGTGGGGAAGAAGATGGGAGATGAGTCGTGCATTGGGAAGTTTGGAGTAGGTGAAAGAAATGACAGAGGCGAGATGTTAGTAAATTTTGCGGAGAACTACAACATGAGGATAATGAACACTTTCTTCCAAAAACGCGTAGGTCGTAAATGGACCTGGAGAAGTCCAAATGGAACAACAAGGAACGAAATAGACTTCATATTAGGAGATGAGAGCAAGAGCGTTAGCAATGTTACGGTGATAACATCAACATAGGTAGTGACCATAGAATGGTTGGTTGCACAGCTAAATTTAATTTCAGAGCCGAGAGAAATAAACTAGTTTAAGAAAGAAAATCAGCCTTGCAAAGGTTAAGGATAATAAGAAAAAGATTCAGTTAGAAATTATACATATATTCGAAGCTCTAAGGTCTAACGAGGACACCGTGGAAGATATGAAATTGAATTTAATGACTATCATTCGGGAATTGGCAGAGAAAATAGGAAGTACAAAAAATATTAAAGAAAACAAATACTCTAAAGCTACAAATGACCTAATTAAAAGAAGAAGGACCATGCAGATTAAAAGTAGGGAAAACGAAACAGAAAGAGAAGAACTAAATAAGTTTATCAACTAAAGGCAAAGATCAGAGGAAAGAAAGAGAAACATGGATGAAATAGAAGAAACCATTCGGAAAGGTAAAAGTAGTAAAGTTACCGAGCTCAGACATGCTTTAAGAAGACAGCAAATGATATATTTGAAAGATAGAAATGGGAAAATCATTAACTGCTGAGTCAGAATGGTAAAAAGAGTAGAAGATATTATGAAGAGCTTTACTCGTCGAAGACCGTAGTTAAGTCAGTAAATTCATCCGTAGATGTTTGTAGTGTACCATAGATTACAAAGGAAGAAGTAGAATTTGCTCTAAGAAATATGAAACGAGGAAAAGCACCTGGGGAAGATGGTATATCGATAGATCTGTTGAAAGACGCAGGGAAAGAAGTTCATATTAAGTTAGCTCAGTTGTACACCCAGTGCTTACGTCAAGAAAACGTTCCTGATGCGTGTGCAATGCTATAATGATTTTGTTTTATAAAAAGGAGACCAGAAGGACCTTAATGACTATCGACCGATAAGTTTACTATATAAAGTATTCTCCAAGATCCTTACAAATAGACTAAGTAAAGTTTTAGATGGAAACCAACACAGAGAATAAGAAGGCTTTTAGGAGAGGATATTCGACTCTAGACCATTTGCAGGCGATGAATCAACTAATAGAGAAAACGACAGAATATAATATACCTCTGTGTTTAGCTTTTGCAGATTACGAGAAGGCCTTTGACTCGGTACAGCAAAAAGCAGTATTAAACTCGTTACGCAAGCAGGGTACAAACGAACAGATCGTAAGGGTTTTAGAAAATATTTATGCGAAAGGTACCGCTATAATTCGAGTACTTAAAGATACAGAAAAGATCAAAATCGAGAAAGGAGTACGGCAAGGCGATACCATTTCACCCAAATTTTCTACAGCTTATTTGGAAGAGATTTTCGAAAGGTTGAGTTGGGAAGAGAAAGGTTTGAAGATTAATGGCGAATATTTGAACCATCTAAGAATTGCAGATGACATTATTCTTATTTCAGAGAAGGTAAAGGACTTTCAAGATATGCTGAGTGATCTGAACAAAGAAAGTCTCAAAGTAGGTTTAAAAATGAATAAAAGTAAAACCAAAGTAACGTTCAACACGAAAGTTCTAAGTAAAGAGATTATTCTCGATGGTGAGAGTCTTGAAGAAGTTGAGGAGTACAATTATTTGGACCAGATGGTAAAAATGACGAAAGATCATGATAATGAAATAAAAAGACGCATTACAATTGGTTGGAAAGTGTTTGGTAAGCATAATGAAATCCTGAGAGGCTCTCTACACTTATGTTTGAAACGTAAATTTTACAATCAATGCATTCTGCCAGCAATAATCTACGGATGTGAGACTTAGAAACTAACGAAGGCGATGGAAACAAAACTAAGGACTGCACAGTGGAGAATGGAGAAATCAATGATGAGAATAACACTGAGAGACCAAATGAGAGTAAGTTGGGTAAGAGAGCAGACTAGAGTGAAAGATATTGTGGAGACAGAAAAAGAGAGGAAGTGGAATTGGGCAGGTAAGTTAGTGCGAATGACTGATGAGCGATGGAGCAAGTGTGTTACTGAGTGGACGCCGCGAGATAGGAAGCATGGAAGAGGGATACCAGACAGAGGGTGGAGAGACAAGATAGAGAAGTTTGCAGGAGTGACGTGGTAAATGATGGCGCGGCCTTGTAAATCATGGAATGCTATGAAGGAGGCCTTTGTTCAGCAAGGGACTCGGGATGGCTGATTTGACTGATTCAGTATTTCGTCGGTGATACACAGCAATTCTATTCTTTGGGATAGAGGAGCCATAGAAGCAGTAATGGATGATATAAGGAGGGTAAAAGAAAGAAGGTATAGTGTCAACCTCAGGCGAATTTATTTGGCGAAGCGAAGATCTTACATTGAATGTGTTAAACAAGAAACTTAAGTCCTATCTGCAGTATAGAGGAGCAAATGTCCATGCTGAGCAGACCGTGGCGACACAAAGACGGAGGAAGATACCGAAGCAGCAAAGGACAGTGAGTAGAGTAAGGAAATGCTGATCCACGTGGTGGCTGGAGCGGGGAAAAGAGTGGAGCAGCAAGTGGGAGAAAGGAGAAAGGGCAGATGCCGCAACCAACCAAGAACAACTGATCTGAGTGCATCACCTCCGCATGAATGCTCAGCCTGTCTTTTGTCACGTATCCCATACTTATGTATTGCTGTCCATCACTGAATAGAATTGTAATGCATCCGCTAATTACCACTAGTTTTTAAGTTGTGGGCCAATTTGCGAAAATTTATGGCCAACTGGAGTTCGTGAACCACAGCCCAGCAGCTTGAGTTCTAATTTTGCTTCTTTTGCTTACAGGTCTGCTACTACGTCCACCACTACAACTACTACTACGACCTCCATCCTTGTGGAACTGTGTGTTAAAACAGCCAGGATCTGTCTTCCATAGACACAGTTCGTTGGCTCAGCTATCGCAATGACTGGTCAACAGCCCTTTTATAATCTATCTACTTAAACCTAATACAATTTATCATTTATCCGACTTTCTACTACTACAACAACTACTACTATAACTACAACTATAACTATATATATATATATATATATTTATATATATATATATATATATATATATATATATATATATTATGTATATATACCCATCTGGGGTATTGGCTGCATGTTATTGTGGCAAAGTAGCATGCAGGTGATACTTTAGGGTCTATATGGGGCGCCCCTACGGACCAGAATCTGTGGTAGATGAAATGTCTGTTCACAGAGAAATGATGACACTTTTATTATACTGCGACTGTCCCTCCGTTATTCTGTCCCCCCATCCCCTTGTTACTGTCCTGTACCATTTCTCTGAATATTCATTTCCTTTTTTCGTCTAACGATGTGGTGGGGGAAAAGAATGTTTCCACCTCGTCTTCCCACTTGAGGCGTATAAGGCAACAAAAACAGACGGCTAGGAATTCTACTACCTATATATATATATATATATATATATATATATATATATATATATATATATATATATATATATATATATATATATATATAAGAGAACTAGGAGTTTTCCAATCAGTTCCCTAAGGTTTGGGTCTTTTAATGTGCGATGATGTGGTACAGATGAGAGTAAAAGGGAAGAGATAACCAGTATGTTTGTGAGAAGAAAGATGGATGTGTTGGCATTGAGTGAAACTATGTTGAAAGGGAAGAGCGAGTATGAGTTTGGGAGTGTAGTTGGGAGGTTCTCAGGACTGAGGAGAGAACGAGGGAGAGAAGGGGTGGCTATACTAGTAATTCAAGAGATAGGTAAGCGTGTAGTGGAGTGGAAGAAGGTTTCTTCAAGGTTAATTTGGATGAAAGTGAAACTGGGAATGAAGATGTGGGTTTTTGTAAGTGCATATGGGAATGGTAGTGAGAAGAGTGTAGAGGAATGGGAGGCTTTTTGAATGGAGTTAAATGAGTGCATAGAGGGATTAGGGAGAAATGTCTATGTAGATTTATTGGGAGACCTTAATGCTAGGGTAGGGAATGAACCAATAGACGGAGTGATTGGGAAGTGTGGAATTCCAGGAAAAAATCGTAGTGGAGAGTTGATGGTGGATATGTGTCTCCAAAGAGAGTTGGTGATAGTAAATACAGTGCTTCGGAAGAAAGTCAAGCATAAGTACATATGGGAGAGGGTGGTGGATGGAAGGGTGGTACATAGAGCGTTAAAGGACTGTATAGTGGTAACCAGGAGTATAGTAGGAAGAGTCAAGGATGTACATGTTCTAAGGGGAGAGAGTGGGGGCATATCAGATAATAGTAGGGAAGGTAGTGAGTGGCGGGATGAGTAAACAAAGAAGGGTGTAGAAGAGAAGAAGCAAGCTTGTATAGATTGGTTACAAATTAGGACGAGGGAATCATATGAGAGGTACAAAGTAAAGAGAAGAGAAGTAAAGCATACGATAAAGAAGGCAAAGAGGAGAGCAATGTAAGGCCGGCCACACACGTGCAGTTTAAACTGACAGTTACAATTGTTCAGTTATA
>NC_134808.1:14454142-14459142 GCF_046742065.1 Oratosquilla oratoria | reverse complement strand
GCCCCCGTGCAACGACTTTCCCACTTAAAACCATTCCCGCACAGGTGTTTCCTCTCAGGTGGCACCCTCTCCTCCCCCTCCCCCCTCAATCCTTTCATCAAAAGCCCTGCGGCGATGGGGAACGGGCGAAGCAACAGGTGGAGGTGACCACTGGAAGTTGTAGTCAGAACCCTGCACGTAGGCGGCCTGGCGGCAATAGTCACTCTTCTTCTGACCCCGGGACAACAGTGGAGTTCGGTGTTCCCCCAGGCGACTGAGCAGCCTTTTTAGGGTAGTACTGCTCACCCTCATACGAGGGAAGGGACTAGAAAAGGTGTCCCAACCAAAACTTGTTCTTATAAACTGGCCAGTATACCGCGACTGGCAGTTTGCCCTTTAAGCGGTCGAAAACAAAGAAGAAAGAACCTAATACTTGGTACATGGAACGTGCGCACCCTCATGGAAAGAGAAAACTCCTCAAGGCCTGAGAGGAGAACACCCCTCGTTGCAAGAGAACTGGCCCGCTACCGCATCGACATGGCGGCCCTCAGTGAAACCAGACTTCCTGAGGAGGGATCAGTTGCAGAACGGAAAGGTGGTTACACTTTCTTTTGGAAAGGCAAGAGCAAAGACGAAGACAGAACACATGGAGTAGGACTTGCCATCAAAACCTCACTCCTCAAACAGTTACCCGACCTTCCAACATCTGTTAACGAACGGCTGGTGATGATTCGGTTCCCGCTTGACCGTTCCCGACATGCCACGATCATCAGCGCTTACGCCCCCCATCCTTATAAGTAGCGACGAAGCAAAAGAAGCCTTCTATGAAGAGCTCAACACCATAGTGAAAGACGTCCCCCCCAGCGACAAACTCTTTCTGCTGGGCGACTTCAACGCCAGAGTTGGAGCGAATTACAACAACTGGAATGATGTGCTGGGACTACATGGCATAGGAAGGTTAAACTCCAACGGCCTAATGCTCCTGAGCATGTGCGCTGAAAACCAACTCGCTATTACGAACACCATGTTTAGACAGGCAGACAAGTATAAGACGACCTGGTTACATCCCAGATCTAGGCAGTGGCATTTGATTGACTTCGCCATCTGCCGCCAGAGAGACATCCGCGATGTGAAGATCACAAAAGCAATGCACGGTGCAGAATGCTGGAGAGGCCATCGTCTAGTCAGATGCATCTTATCACTGCACATCATCCCACCACACCGTAAAATGCCGAAAACCATCAAGCCAGCATACGACGTCGCTCGACTTAAGAACCCCCAGCAACGTAATGAATTTGCGGATGACCTGGACGACCGACTAATTGCTCACGGACCCTTGACTGGCTGCCCGACACAACAATGGGAGCAGTTCAAGTCTCTGGTGACGGAGTCAGCCAGGGCCACCATTGGTCCCAGGAAGAGAATCCATCAAGACTGGTTTGATGAGAATGATGAGACCATAAAGTCACTCCTCGACAACAAACAGAAGGCCTTTATTGAATGGCAGAACGACCCTTCCTCCACCTCCAAGCGTGATCGCTTTAAGCACCTCCAGAGACAGGCCCAGACAACGCTCCGAAAGATGGTGGGAGGACAAGGCAGAGGAGGTCCAAAGATACGCTGACACCCAGAACTCCAAAATGTTCTACAGTGCCATAAAGGAGGTCTATGGACCCATGAAGCCGTGTACCGCTCCTCTCTTGACAGCAGACGGCTCCACCCTACTGAAAGAGAAGAGAAGCATCAACGCGCGATGGAGGGAGCATTTCTGCGCTCTTCTTAACCGGCCATCAACAGTAGAATCTCATGCCCTCGACCTCATCACCCAGAAACCCACAGTCCACTGCCTCGACCTTCCACCAACGATGGAAGAAGTTATGAAGGCCATTAGCCAGACCAATTCAGGCAAGGCCCCTGGCATGGATGGGATCCCAGCTGAAATCTTTAAGTCAGTTGGACCCGTTGCCCTGAAATCCTTCTTCTCCCTCCTTACCAACATCTGGGAAGATGAAGAGATACCCAAAGAACTCAGAAATGCCACCGTCATCTCTCTCTTCAAGAACAAGGGCAGTAAGACAGACTGTGGAAATTATAGAGGTATCTCTCTTCTCCCCATTGCGGGGAAAATTCTGGCAAGAGTCATGGCCAACCGTCTCGTTATCCATGTCTCTGAAGACAACCTGCCAGAAGCACAATGCGGATTTCGACCAAACCGCAATACGGCTGACATGATCTTTGTCATGCGCCAAGTGCAAGAGAAATGCATCGAACAAAACATGGACTTGTACGCAGTTTTTATTGACCTCACCAACGCATTCGGCACAGTGAACAGGGAGGCCCTCTGGGTCATTCTGTCCAAACTCGGATGCCCAGAAAAATTCGTCAGTCTTATTAGTTAATTCCATGACGACATGACCGGGCAGGTGCTGTCAGGCGGAGAGGTGTCGGAGCCCTTCAACATCAGCAATGGTGTCAAACAGGGATGCGTCCTGGCCCCGATCCTCTTTAATCTGTTCTTCACCTGTGTGCTCAACCATGCTTTCAGGGACCTGGACCTTGGGGTATATCTGCGATTCAGATCTGAAGGTTCTGTGTTCGATCTTCGTCGACTGAACGCAAAGACTAAGACCACGGAGAAACTCATTCTTGAGGCACTTTTTGCTGATGACTGTGCCCTCATGGCCCACAAGGAATCTGACCTACAGCTAATCGTCGATAAGTTTGCTGAGGCTGCCCGCCTCTTTGGCCTTACCATCAGCCTTGGAAAGACAGAGGTGCTTTTCCAACCAGCACCCACCTCTACCTCCCAGCCTCCCTCCATTTCTATCGAGGGAACTCAACTGAAAAATGCGAAGGAGTTCAAATATCTCGGCAGCACTATTAGCAACGACGGTAGCCTGGACAAAGAAATCAGTGCCAGAATCTGCAAAGCCAGCCATGCACTTGGCCGGCTCAGAACACGAATCCTGAACCAGCGAAACGTCAGACTTTCTACCAAACTGAAACTGTACAGGGCTGTGGTCCTTACCAGTCTTCTTTATGGCTGTGAGTCATGGACCCTGTACAGACGACACCTGAAGCAGCTAGAGCGCTTTCACATGCGTAGCTTAAGATCCATTTTAAATATCAAATGGCAAAACCGAGTCACAAACCTGGAGGTGCTCGACCGTGCAGAGATGACCAGCATCGAGGCCATGATTCTCAAAAGTCAGCTCCGATGGGTGGGACATGTCATTCGCATGGATGACCACCGCCTCCCCAAACAACTCTGGTATGGAGAACTTAGCTCAGGCAAAAGAAACACAGGTAGACCACGCAAGCGCTTTAAAGACTGCGTGAAGACACACCTCATCCATACTAACATTCCACCAAAAAAGCTTGAAACTGAAGCTTTGGACAGACTTCAGTGGCGTTCCATCACCCTGCAGGCCCAGATCGTTTTTGAGGACCAACGCAGGGAAAACGCCAGGAAGGCAAGAGCAAGGTGCAAGGCCACGTCATCATAGCCTCCAAGCAATGAACATTTCCCCTGCCCCAACTGCCCCCGCGTCTGCCGTTCGAGAATTGGCCTCATAAGCCACCTCCGAACCCATAACAGGCGTTGACGAACCTCCCCGCCAGAAAACCTGAGAAGAAGCTGTCATCGTCGTAATCGACGGACTACCATCATCATATATATATATACATATATATATATATATATATATATAATTGTATATATACATATATAATTATATATATATACATATATAACTATATATATATATATACATATACATATATACATATATGTATATATGGGCTTGTTAGGTTTGGCCTGATTTGATGGAAAGTATATAACTAATTTCGAGTCTAGGGGTAAGTCGAATTCCAGTTCAGGAGCAAGCCCGTAACAATAGAGTGGACAAATTCATGCCAGTCTGGCCCCAGTAAACATCATCACAGTCTTTACACGGCAATTCATATACCCCGGAGTTTTGGTCCACATCATCCCATTTTTAGAAAGGTAGTTAATGTACACCGGAGGGATGATGTGGACCAAAACTCCGGGGTATATGAATTGCCGTGTAAAGACTGTGATGATGTTTACTGGGGCCAGACTGGCATGAATTTGTCCACAAGATTAAAGGAACATAAAAACTCCATAAAATATGGACAAGTTGTGTTCCTTCATGCCAGCCAAAAAGACCATAGATTAGATTGGGATAACGCATCAATTATTTACACTGTAGCTATAGAAGAAAAATTGTAGAATCTTCTCTAATAAAACATTATCCTAACTTTAATACCTCTAAAGGCCAGTGGCCCCCAGATTGTATTACCAAGTTAGCGGTCAACAAGATCATGTCTAAAGCGGTTGGACAAAATATCACCCCTTGTCCTACTTTGACCCGACCATTTCAAGGGCATGTGACCTGAGCCCCCCCCCCCACTTTCCTCATCCCCTTCTATGTACCCCTCATTTCTTCATATATACTTGTACCTTAACCTTATGTAAGCATTCTGCTGAAGAGGACTACAGAGAGTAGTCGAAATATACAGTTTCTCTGTACTTTCCGTTATTATTTCTCCGATAGTGGGTTAACAGTGATCTTTTACAAATGTGTTATAACATACTAGTTTCCAATATATATATATATATATATATATATATATATATATATATATATATATATATATATATATATATATATATATATATGTATACATATATATACATATATATACATATATATATATATATATATATAACGACCTCCATCCTTGTGAACTGTGATGAAAACAGTCAGGATCTGTCTCCCATAGACAGTTCATTGGCCCCTCTCCCGCTAATGACTGTGATAGACTACCTTTTTAAATCGATCATAAAGTAGTAGCCTCTGTCTGTCTGTCTGTTTGTTTGTTTGTTTGTTTGTTTGTTCGTTTGTTTGTTTTTAGTTTGTTTGTTTTTCGTTTGTTTGTTTTTCGTTTGTTTGTTTTTCGTTTGTTTGTTTTTCGTTTGTTTGTTTGTTTGTTTGTTT
>NC_134808.1:14436642-14446642 GCF_046742065.1 Oratosquilla oratoria | reverse complement strand
ATTTTGGAAGTAGGCCGTTAATAATGCATGCGTTGTTAAAGTCAACAGCTGAGATAGCATTATTCTGTTTATAGAATATCTTTTCTATGTTACGCACTAATGTGCGGTCGTCTGGATGCAGATTTCTGAGTAGAGTACTGAAGTCCATGGTGTTTTCCTCTAGACGTCTTTCGGCTCTAATTAGCCATCTTCAGGAGGTGTTGTCTGGTTGAATTGTTGACAGAGAATCTGAATCTGAATCTGAATCTCTAGGAAAGACCACCTCGCTTGCGCGGGATCGGTTTTTGTGGGAGGGGAAGAATGTCTGTAAGAAAATGAAAAGATAGTTGCGTATAAAAGAGGGCTATTGCCACCGGGCGAATTGCGAGAGATTAGGGGTTTATTGGTGGTCGTGGCTCGGGAGAGATGAACCGGGAGGTTGGAGGGCACCGCTGTGACGCCGGGGTTAGGACTAGGATCACCAACGAAAGTTTAGATAATGGTAGGAGGCGTAGTAGTAGAGAAAGGTCGAAAAACTGAAAAATCTTTAGTGGGAGGTAAACTGAAATGAGAAGAGAAAGTTAGAAAGGAAGCGAATTCTAGTCGAAGAAAAAGTAAGTGTAGATGTTTGTGCGTGTGTTGTGGCACTGTTCGTGAGAGGTGTATGTGTGTATGTTACGGGAAGTGAGTTGAGTTTACTTCCCGCGTATAGAGGGCTGTCCTGATAAGCCACAGGTGGGGCGAGCGTTGCCTGTTTTTCCCCAGGTTGGGTTTGAAGTCCTGTAGAGCTGATCCAGGCAGTGGCGGTGCGAGGGGGGGGGGGTCAGACGGGCGGTGTAGACCCGCCTTCCGACGTCGACGAAGAGATCGGTCCGTAACCAGACCGGCAGTGGCAAAGGAGATAACTCCTCGCCACCACCGCTGGCGAGCGCGTTTCTGATGAGCCACAGGTGGGTCGAGCGTTGCCTGTTTTTCCCCAGGTTGGGTTTGGGTTCCAGAAGAGTTGTTTCTTTCAATGATGGTGGTGGTGCCACCATCATTGAAAGAAACAATGACACCAGCAACCTGAAACGTCGTTACCAACGAGAAGACAGAGGATGCACCCCGCGCGCTGATTGGCGGGCGGACGTTTGGGCACTCCACTCTCCGCCGATATATACCGCCATGCGATCAAACCACGTCATTCTCTGACAGAATCAACTCAGCGCTCGTAGAGGTCGGACGTCTCTTCAACCAGCTCTCACAACAAGCTCCAAGAATCATCGCCGGCCGGTGGTGGCTGGGAGATATATCTCCTAGCTGCTGCCGGTCTGGCATGGCCGACCTCTACGTTGACGTCGGCAGGCGGGTTTACACCAAGACAAATACACACACACATTTCCCAAGTCACGTAAATCTCTGTTTTCAGAGTAGTGCTTGGAAGAAAAGAGGCACACGCACACTTTCTCGCTGGCAAAGCAGAGGCCCAAACCGTCTCTCTCAGTACGCCCAATCTGATCGCAGGCTGGTTGACGGAGAGACTTGGGACACCTTTCTGTCCAACCGGCCTGCAACCTAACGCTGGCCTCTCGCTGACGCTGGTGAGCGAGTTTACACTTCGGACATTTACACACAATTCCCAATCGCGTAATTCTCTGTTTTCAGAGTTGTGATTAGAAGGAAAGAGACCATACAACACCCGCCCGTCTGCCCCTCCCTCGCATCGCTACTGAATCGACTCTTCCGAAATCCAAACCCAGTCTGGGGATAAACAGGCAACGCTCGCACCACCTGTGGCTCATCAGGAACGCGCTCGCCAGCGGTGGCGGCGAGGAGTTATCTCCTTGCCGCTCCCGTTCTGATCACTGATCTCTTCGTTGACGTCGGCAGGCGGGTGTACACCGCCCGTCTGCCCCCCCCCCCCCTCGCACCGCCACTGAATCGACTCTTCCGGAATCCAAACCCAGTCTGGGGATAAACAGGCAACGCTCGCCCCACCTGTGGCTTATCAGGACCGCCCTCTACACGCGGGAAGTGAAATCAACTCACTTCTCGTAAGATACACACATACACCTCTCACGAACAGAGCCACAAATCACGCACAATCATCTACACTTACTTTTTCTTCGACTAAAATTCTCTTCCTTTCTAACTTTCTCTTCTACTACATCTTCTCATTTCAGTTTACCTCCCACTAAAGATTTTTCAGTTTTTCGACATTTCTCTACTACTACGCCTCCTACCATTTTCTAAAATTTCGTTGGTGATCTTAACCCCGTTGGTAATCCTAACCTCGGCGTCAAGCGCTGCCCTCCAAGCTCCCGGTCCAGTTCTCTTAAGCCACGACAACAAATAAGCCCCTAATCGCTCGCAATTCGCCCGGTGGCAATAGCCCTCTTTTATACACTACTATCTTTTCATTTTCTAACAGACATTCTTCCCCTCCCACAAAAACCGATCCCGCGCAAGCGAGGTGGTCTTTTCTTGGAATCCAGAATTCTCTGTCAACAATTCAACCAGACAACACCTCCTGAAGATGGCTAATTAGAGCCGAAAGACGTCTAGAGGAAAACACCATGACTTCAGTACTCTACTCAGAAATCTGCATCCAGACGACCGCACATTAGTGCGTAACATAGAAAAGTTATTCTATAAACAGAATAATGCTATCTCAGCTGTTGACTTTAACAACGCATGCAATATATATATATATATATATATATATATATATATATATATATATATATATATATATATATATATATATTTTTTTTATTTTTTTTTTTTTTTTTTTTTTTTTGACATTTTGACATTTTGACAGGTTTGAGGAAGGTGGAAAAGTAAGGCACGGGTCTAAGGCCTAGTTTATTCCTGACCGGTTTCGCATAGAGCTTCTTCAGAGGAATGATACTCCTGGATAGAGCAGACGGTATACATAGCAGGCCACAATCCTTGCCTAGTTGGTGGGATTGTGGTGTCGGGTCTACTGTGTATACCGTCAGTGTTATGCAGGAGTATCATTCCTCTTAAGAAACTCTAAGCAAAACTGTTATATATACGACTACGATCAATTAATGAGAAAATGTCAGGAGAGACACTATTTAGTTTCATAAGCTTACAAAACTTTGTCTCCTTCAAAATAATTGCCTCTCGCATCTACTGTACACACTTCTGCATGCGTCTCTCCCAATCATGGAAGACCTCCTTAAAGTCCTTTTTTCAGTAGTCCCTTCAGATAACTTTCCAGTGCCTCTTTCAGCTCCTCTGTTGACTGGAATCTGGTTCCCCTGAGGCTGTCTTTCATGTGTGGGAACAGGAAGAAATCGCAAAGGACTAGGTCAGGACTGTAGGGTGGATGTAGCACAAGTTTCATTCCCCTGTCGGCCATCCAGGTGGTCACCAGCGTGGACTTGTGGCATGAGGCATTCTCCTGGTGGAACCACCACTGACCACTCCTCCACTGCTGAGGCCTCCTCTTCCTCATCTTCTCCCTGAACCTTTTCAGAACAGTAAGGTAATATTCCTTATTGATGGTTTGACCCTGAGGAACCCATTCAACGCAAATGAGCCCATGGGAGTCAAAGAAAGGAATAATCATGGCCTTCTCCTGCGACCTGCTCATCTTTGCCTTTTTGGGTCTGGAGGAGATCGCGTGCTTCCACTGAGCCCTCTGACGTTTGCTCTCAGGGTCGTAGGTGAACACCCAACTCTCGTCTCAAGTCAACTACCTTATTCAGGGAACCTGAATCAGCCTCTATCATTTCGAGAATGTCAGTGCAACATTCCACACGAAACTGCCTCTGGTCGTCGGGAGAGGATATTTGGCACGAACTTGGCACAGACTTTGTGGAACTTCAGATCTTCGGTCAGAATTGTCTCTACTGTGCCAATACTAATGTCAACAGCTTCAGATATCATCCTGACAGATATTCAAAAATATTGCATCACTAACCTTTGTACTTCCTCAATGGTTTCCTCCTTGCGTGCACTTTTCGGTGCTCCACATCTGGGTTCATCCTCAACCTGTTAATTTCCTTCAGAAAATCTGTTAAACCACCGATAGAGTGAGTGCCGATTGCACTATGTATAAGAATATCTTGATGTATGATATCATACAGGTAAATTATGATATGTACTAAGGTTAATGACGAATCACGGCTTGTGACATTTGATCTGTGTTAAGTACCAATTGTATAATGTTCGAGTGTATTGACAAATTATGATATGTACTAAGGTTAATGACGAATCAGGGCTTGTGACATTTGATCTGTGTTAAGTACCAATTGTATAATGTTCGAGTGTATTGACAAATTATGATATGTACTAAGTTTAATTACGAATCACGGCTTGTGACATTTGATGTATGTTGAGTACAGATTGCACAATGTCTGGGTGTAATATAAATATATGAGAAGATATCGATGACATGTTCGAAAAATAATTGAACTTAATGGCAACCACAGGCCCGTGTTGTTACGTAGATAGTTACGATGTATGTAAAATAAAGTGGAAAATGTTATTGTCAAAATTGATGTACTGTAGTGATCCATTATATATATAATAAAATAAAATAAGATTAAAGAAACTCTAGGAAAAAGGAGAATGTTGAGTGGAACATAACTCGTATATTTATTTACGATCCCTTAGATGTATTCCTCCGCACGAAAGTAGTGCGCATTCTCCTCATTAGGACCGTAATCATGAATGTTCTTTCTGTGTGTAGTTGTCGAGTTGACAACATCTCCGTAAGTGCCATGGCAGTCATTATTAGTAAGCATTGAAAGAGTAAATTGTTATTCTTATGTAATGTCACTGTTTAAAATAATATGTAAGAGTTAGTGGAGAAGTTATGTTAATTAGTAATATATTTGGTTTCTCAGAATAGCAAAGGATCATGAAGATATGTAATGATGAATGTTGTAGAGGCGGATAACAGAATCATGGTAGGAATCATGAAGTTGGGTTCAATGATTGTTATTGACAAATAGTGTGCTTAATTTTGAGAGATTATTTATAAATGCAAATTACAATGTAACACAATTTGCAGAAACCACACCGTCTGTATAAGACCAAGATCGAAGGGCAACAATTAAGAAGTTTTACGTGTGCGTTATGATTGTTTCCCATTCCTCTGTACCTCATGCCCCTCCACCTTCGGAGACGGCAGTGATAGATAATACTTGCTTGGTTCATCTGTTCATCCCCATAGTCCTCTTTTAACATTCCATACGCTTTTTGTTTGGTTTTCTTAGTTTAACACAAAATTTTATAGTGTAATGTTACTCCATGTTTCCCTGCATTCTGACAAGTGTTCACAGATCGGCAAACCACTGTATTCAGACCTACAAATATAGAAAGTTGCTAGTTAGTCATTTTATAGAATATATGTATGTGTACTTCACCATAAAGTAGTATTTTGGCCAAATCATATTTAATGTCTCGCCTGACATTTTCTCCTTATTAAACATAACACACACACACACACACACACACACATATATATATATATATATATATATATATATGTGTGTGTGTGTGTGTGTGTGTGTGTGTGTGTGTGTGTGTGTGTGTGTGTGTGTGTGTGTGTGTGTGTGTGTGTGTGTGTGTGTGTGTGTGTGTGTGTGTGTGTGTGTGTGTGTGTGTGTGTGTGTGTGTGTGTGTGTGTGTGTGTGTGTGTGTGTATGTGTGTGTGTGCGTGTGTGTGTGTGTGTGTGTGTGTGTGTGTGTGTGTGTGTGTGTGTGTGTGTGTGTGTGTGTGTGTGTGTGTGTGTGTGTGTGTGTGTGTGTGTGTGTGTGTGTGTGTACATATATCGTAGGCAAACATTAACACCGGATTCAATGAGGGAGGTTTATTACCCGAAGTTTAAGCCTTCGTCTTGGGACTGTCCTTATGGGTGTCATGGGATGCAATGAATACGGGTTACTTGTAGTGCCTGCAGGTGTGCCTAGGACAGGAACTGTTCGGCCGAGGTGAACCGTGTTCCTCCTATGCCACGTGTTTATTAGCATATCTATATGTATATAATATACAAGCATTTACATCTATTTGTGTTCCCTTTGCATTCTATGTACAAAATCAAATGTGTTCCATTTCCATAGGATTGTAAGGGGAGCACATATGAATGCAAATGTTTGTAGATTGTATACATTTTTACATGTTAATAGACACGAGGCATGAGAGGAATACGGCGCGCCTCGGCTGTGAATTTCATGTCCTAGGTACACCTGCGGATAATATGAGTAATTGTGTTCACTGTATTCCGTGATACCCTTGAAGGCAGTCCTAGAACCTGGGCTTAAACGTCGGGTGACAAAATTTCCTTATCGAATCTGGTTTTTACGTTTTCCAGACTTCAGACCTTCACACATACTCTACATATACATATACATACATACACAAACACACACACACACACACACACACACACACACACACACACACACACACACACACACACACACACACACACACACACACACACACACACACACACACACACACACACACACACACACACACACACACACACACACACACATATATATATATATATATTTTTTTTCTTCTTTTTTTACAAAGGATTACAAAGGCGGAGCATGCCGACAGGAGACCTTTTGGTCCATATTTAGGTCGGATGCAAAAAAAAACATAATAATGATAATAAAATAATAGATAAAAACTATAATAATGTAAATAACATATAGAATACATAAATAAATGCATAGGTATAGTTAAATAATAAACAAACAGATAAATAGTAAATAATATTAAATTGACATATAACTAATAATAAATGAAAATCAGACAGACAAATGATAACAAAACAAAAGCAAATAACATGAAATAAATTATAATCATTACAGCATCTTGCTTAGGTGTTTATCTAAATGATTCTTAAAGCTTCGAATTGAACTCCATAGCACTACCTGTGCAGGAAGTTTATTCCATTTATTAACTACACGGTTGGCAAAGTTGTTTCTACCTACTACCAAATTGAATCTATTTCCGGACAGTTTGAGACCATTGTTTCTTGTCTGATTCTCATTCAATGTGAAAATTTTGTCACTTTTGATGTTGTCAATTCCCTTTAAAATCTTAAAGACTTATATCAAGTCACCTCTGAGTCGCTTTTTTTAGGGAAAACAGATTCATATGTTTTAGTCGATTTTCGTATGATTTATTTTTGATATTTGGAATCAGTTTTGTGGCTTGCCATTGTATTTTTTCCAGTCTGTCAATGTCTTTAATGAGATTCGGTGACCATACGGAAACAGCATATTCCAAATGTGGACGAACTAACGATTTATATAGTTTGTTAATGAGTGATGGACTTTTGAAATCAAAGGATCGCGCAATCAGTCCTAGAATCCTATTTGCTTTCTCAGAGGCTGAAATACACTGCTTGGATGATTTGAGGCCGTTACTGATAATTATGCCGAGATCTTTTTCACTATCCACTTTTGTTAACAAATTTCCAAATAACTTGTAATCGTACTTAGTTATTTTTACCTATGTGCATTACCTTGCATTTACTTGTGTTAAATTTCATTAGCCACTTTTCAGACCATTGTTGTAATTTATCTAAATCGTCTTGAATATCTAATTGGTTTGAGTGATCATTTGCCACTCCTCACAGTTTTGTATCATCAGCATATATGTTTGTGTGTGTGTGTATGTGTGTGTGTGTGTGTGTGTGTGTGTGTGTGTGTGTGTGTGTGTGTGTGTGTGTGTGTGTGTGTGTGTGTGTGTGTGTGTGTGTGTGTGTGTGTGTGTGTGTGTGTGTGTGTGTGTGTGTCTATGTATTTGCTTGTTTGTGAAATTTGTTTTACAAATGACTTGCACGTACGTGGGTCTAACTTGTACGCGTGCATGCCAAACCAGTTTAATCCAACCCGTTCGCCAAGTTGGTTTGCAGAAAAAATACACCGTCTGTTTGTATCGGCCTTAAGGTTGGTCATGGTTAGAAATGACCCGCCTGAGTACGCTTTGCTGATCAGCCATACAGTAGAGATAATTTTGTAATTCTGATGCAAGTATGAACTGTTACGACGTTACACCCTTATGAGTTTTATGAATAGGAATGAAATGGTCCAACGATAGCTCAAATATCAGGATTTTTCTCTATTTATCCATATATCTACTTGTTTGTTTGTTCTTATTAATCTATTGACTTATTTATTCATCTATTTAGATATATCATTATCTATTCATTTATTTATATATTTGTCTCTTTATCTATTTGCGTAGTCATCTATATATATATATATATATATATATATATATATATATATATATATATATATATACACATATGTGTCGCTGATTTTTTTTTTTTTTTTTTTTTTTTTTTTTTAAAGGAAGGGGCAACTTTCACCTGGAAGCATTTTAAACCCACTGATTGCAATACCACCTTTTGCAGGGCTTTATTCCTGGGTAACATCAGACGTCATCAGACTATTTTATTTTATTTAACGGACATGTTACATCTATCTAGAGAGAAAATACTCTACACTATCTATATTTCATGGGATCCTAGAAAAACACACAGGAGATGTGAAGGGTATGGTTGGACACATGAGAAGAAAGCACGAAGGAAGGCGAGATGCTTACATGTTCTTCGTTGTCAACAAGAGGTTGAGAGCTGAACCACTTTCGAGATGGTGAACCCCAGCTTATATTTTGCATGAGCTACTGTCAAACGGTTATATTAAATCGAGGAAGCGTTACGTTACGGTGCTGAGGGTTTACAGGCGTAAAGGAAGCGACGAGTCAAATGTACCATAACTTTAATTAACCCAGCAGGAAGACACGAGATTCACATACATATATATATATATAATATATATATATATATATATATATATATATATATATACATATATATATATATATATATATATATTCGTGAAGCGTGGCAGGAGATTCTCTTTTAAGCATATTCTGTTGAAAACGACAGCAAATTCATTAGAAATTAATTTCTTTCTTAAGCTTTCTAGCTTTCGGAAAGTAGATTTCTGGGGAAATGAGAGGGGAAGAGGCAAATTTCCAATTGACATTGGTAACTTATATTAACACAGAAGTCTATGTTATATACAAAATAAATGAAAATAAACAAAACACAGTATAATAAACCCAAGACGTTTCGCAGATCGTTCTGCATCTTCAGTTGGAATGAAGGGAAGTGTGACCAAGAAAGCTAGAAAGCTTAAGAAAGAAATTAATTTCTAATGAATTTGCTGTCGTTTTCAACAGAATATATATATATATATATATATATATATATATGTATATATATGTATATATATATATATATATATATATATGTATATATATATATATATATATATATATATATATATATTCAACAAAAACCCACTGTGTTGGATAAGAAGAAATGAAATAAATGAATTCCATATATTTCGATCACGGACTGTGATCCTCTTCAGTGGAATACAGAATAGTAGAGCAAAAGGCATGTCTTATATACAATAAAAATATAAATTTAAATAATAATAATAATAATAAGGGACAAGGGTAGGACTCAGGTAGCGTCTATTGCTTTGCGGGGCAGGTCACCCGCCTTCACCAACGATGGTAACAATTTGTTGACTGCCCAGGTGGTAATGCAGTCAGGTGACCACTGCCCATATGATATATTAAAATTTGGAAATTTGTTAATCAGGGATGATTCTATTATTTTTCTTTTAAAACTGCATTTTGAATTAAAGATAATCTTTGCCTCATTCCAATCCATATGATGGCCTTCCTTGTCTACATGTTGGAAGACAGCGGAATTATGTTGTGCGTATTTTATTTAATTTTTATGTTCTTGCATCCTAGTATGTAAATCTCTACCTGTTTGTCCCCAATATACATTGTTACAATCAGAGCAAGGGAGTTTATACACACCTTGATGTATTTCTTTTCTAGGTCTTTGATGTACATTGACTATTCTGTATTAAATTGCCTTATAATAGGTCCTTAAATGACATTTCTCAATTTCTTCCACAGGAAGATATTAAAATTGTTTTTAGTTATCCC
>NC_134808.1:14429484-14436142 GCF_046742065.1 Oratosquilla oratoria | reverse complement strand
GAAACGAAAGCAGAAGTTGAAACAAAAAGAGAACCTTTACCATGATCCTTGAGAGGAGAAATGGTATCACCAGCAACTTTGAATGCTGAAAACGTCTTCAGCCTGTTTGGGGGAATTTGTCTCCTACCGCAAAGACGTTTGCCAATCTAGGGAAAATCTTTGAGGAGTTTCTAGGGATTTCTGGGGAATACTTGTGGAGTTTTGGTACGCATTTCACACTCAGGCTTGACGCTATGTACGAGTATTACCAAAGAACCACGATAAGAAGTCGTTTGTTTTATGGCAGCCTTTGATCTACCTGCAGTTTTCGTAACAACCTGTGTTTATTATTGATTTATTTAATTTATTTATTTATTTACTTATTCATTTACATTTATCTATCTATCTACTTATCTTTTTTTTCACTCATCAATATATTTTTTTATTTAGATATTAATTCACCAATCTACTTATTTATTCATTTATTGGTTTTAGGGCAGGTATAATTATCAAATATATCAAGGTAACACAATGGTGGTTAATTTTTTCTTTTTCATTCCAAATATATAATGTCATATGTTGTTGAATGACAAAAAAAAATCAATGTTACAACGCAGTAGTAACGATTACAAAAGAGAACTGCTCTCTATAGTATGAATGCTAACAGGAAAACACACACACACACACACACACACACACACACACACACACACACACACACACACACACACACACACACACACACAACACACACACACACGACACACAAACCACACACACACACACACACACACACACACACACACACACACACACACACACACACAACACACACACCTGGCCTCAACAAGCCAGAGAACCGGGGTTCGATTCCCCGGCCGGGCGCGAGATAAGTTGGGTGTTGTCTCCTTTTCACGTGTAAACCACCCCTGTTCACCTAGCAGTGAGTAGGTTACGGGACGTTAGTCAAAAGGAGTTGTGAACCTTGCTGACCCGGTGTGTGGTGTGTGGAGTAGGTCTCCAGACCTACCCCAGAGAAGCGCAAATAATGAGCTCTGAGGCCTCACTGTGCCGCATGGATGGTGTCTGGGCTGTCCTCCGAACAGACTGCAGCAGATCCGAGGTGAATACACAACGCAACTACACAACACCAGGGCACACACACACACACACACACACACACACACACACACACACACACACACACACACACACACACACACACACACACACACACACACCACAGCACTACACACACCACACCACCACACACGCACCATACCACCACACACACACATGCATACCCATACATTCCTACACATACGTACTTACACACACCACACACACACATACATACATACCCATGCATACAGTACATACACATACGTACGTACGTACACACACACACACACACACACACAATCGGCTAAATCTGCATGAATACTATATTTAAAATAACGAAGAATGGGGTAAGTGTAAGAAGTGATCGGATTATGTTTATTGGCAAAAATTTCCAGATAATTGGAGAACGATAAGCGAATAATCGCTTCCGAGTGGATTTTTTTTTATAATAAGTTATTTAGTTATCTATTTATGACAGCAGTAGCACAGAAACACGAAATCAGTTCGTCCTTGATTCAAAGCGAGACGGGATTCTAAAGGTGTTTTGTGTTAGTAGAAAAGTTTAACTACTTATCTTCTGTTTGCGGAAACCGTGATGTTGATGACATCCTGCTTTACTATCAGTCTTCAATATATTCTCTGTAGACTGTAATGTGTGAGTGAAAAGTTATATTAATTTTTCTTGAGTTTGCTTGTATTTCTTCCAGCTATTCAATGTAACGATTGCTTTATAATTGTCTACCCCTCCAATTTCTCTCCCTAGCAATATACAATACAAAGATTTATGTTTACTTTGTTGAAATGATGATATTAACCCACTTAAGTACCCAACAGTAATCAATATCCCAGTTCAAGTGACTGCTATCCAGGAGGGAAGTGGCTAGGGGGGTCGCCCCAAACTCGAGAACCTGGAGTCATACACTTACACACCACCACGACGACACAAATCACTCAAAAACAAGATGGGTGTACGTTTATGTGTAAGATCAAAGCATTACCAGTAGGTCGGGTAATGTATCAGTTTTGAGCTTCAGTCTGGGAGGATAATGGCTGCTGATCATGAGACCAACACGTGATCCAACACCATGGTGATGCACAGTCGTCGTGCTCCCTACGTGAAAACTTTTCATAAATACTTGTACTGCAAATTATTATTCCCCTTATCCAAGTGTGTGTGTGTGTGTGTGTGTGTGTGTGTGTGTGTGTGGTCTGTGACGTGTGTTGTGTTGTGTGTGAGTGTGTTTGAGCATCTGTGTGTGTGTGGTGGTGTGTAGTGGTGTGTGTGTGATGTGTGTGTGTGATGGGGTGTAGCTGTGTGATGTGTGTATTGTGTGTGTGTGTGTGAGTGTGTGGTTTGTGTGTGATGTTGTGTTGTGTGTGTGTGTGTGTTTGACCCTGTAGCGTGTGTGTGGGGTGTGTGTGTCGTGTGTGTGTGATGTGTGTGGCGTGTGTGTTGTGGTGTGTGTGTTGTTGTGTGTGAGATGTTGTGTGTGTGGTGTGTGTTGTGTGTGTGTGTGTGTGTATGCTGAGTGTGTGAGTGTGTTGTGTGTGTAGTGTGTGATGTGTGTGTGTGAGTGAGTGAGGTGCTGTGTGTTTGTTGTGGTTGTCGTGTGTGTGGGTGTGTGTGTGGTGAGTGTGTGTTTGTTGTTAGTAGTGGTGTGTGTGTCGTATGTGTGTAGATGCTGTTGATGTTTGGTTGTGTGTGTGTGTGTGTGTGTTGATGTGTGCGCCGCGCGCGCAGTGGGAGGTGTGTGGTGAGTGTTTTGGTGTGTGTGTGTGTGTGTTAGTGTGGTGTGTGTGTGTGTGTGTGTTTGTGTGTGTGTGTGTTGTGTGTGTGGTGTGTGTGTATGCTGAGTGTTGTGTGTGTGTGTGTGTGATTTGGTTGTGTGTGTGTGTGTGTGGGTATAGTGGGTGTATGTGTGTGTGTTGGTTGTGGTGTGTGTTGTGCGCGTGTGTGTGGTGTTGTGTGAGTGTGTGGTGAGTGGTTTTGGTGGGTTGTGTGTGTGTGGTGTGCGTGTGTGTGTGTGTGAGTGTGTGTGTGTGTGTGTGTGTGTGTGTGTGTGTAATGTGTGGTTGTGTGTGGTGGTGTGTGTGGTGTGAGTGAGTGTGTGTTTTTGCGTGTGTGTGCTTATGGTGTGTGTGAGTGTGTTGTGGTGTGTGAGTGTGTGGTGTGTGTGTGGTAGTGTGTGTGTGTGTGTGGCGTGTGGTGTGTGTGTGTGTGTGTGTTGGTGTGTATGGGTGTGTGATGGTGTGGTGGTTGTAAGTGTGTGTTGGTGTGCTGGTGGTGTTGTGTGTGTGTTTTGCTGTGTGTGTGGTGTGTGTGTGGGGGTGGTGTGTGTGGGTGTGTGTGTGTGTGTGTGTGTGTGTGTGTGTGTGGTGTTGTGTGGTGGTGTGTGTGTATGTGTGTGTGTTTTGTGTGGTGGGTGTGTGTGTGTGAGTGTGTGTGTGTAGTGGTGGTGTTGATTGTGTGTGTGTGTATTTACCTAGTGTGTGTGTACCTACAGTGTGTATTTGTTGCGGGAAGGGGAGCTATGCTCGTGTATTTCCCGCCTTTTGTATCTTGCAGTGTCTAGTTTTTGTTTTAACTCATGATGGTTTATATGATTTTGCGCATATCGTATTTACATTGTCCAATTTGTTCCTAGTGTCCAAAACTCTATGAGAACAACTGTTTTCTTTTCTTTCAGTTCGCTTCTTTAGCTATGTTTTTTTTATTTTCTTTCCATGTCCTCTTTGTGGTTTCTCTTGTCCCAGTGTTAAGTAAGTTTCTCACTATCTGAGTACCTCTGGTGCCTTTCAAGATTCTGTAGATGGTCGAATAAGGTCCAACCTATCCTGCTCTTCTTTGCTCCAGTGTCGGTAACTGCTCGAGTTTAGCCAATGACTTCTCTTCCGTATGATATTTTGCAAGTGGCATGGTGCCATTTTTTTAGCTGCTCTTTGGATTCCTTCTATTTTCTTTATATTCATTTTGGGTACTCAGGGGGAACCACAATGTCGCTGCATACTCAAATCTAGGCCTTAACAATGTAACCACTATTTTTATTCATCATGTTCTTCTCGTCCATTTAATTAAAACGCCACTTTTATTGACTCTTAGCAAATGTAAGTCTCCCCGACAATTTTTTTAATCTGTATATCAATAGGACAAGTCGTATCGTGATAATTTACTCCCAAATCTTTTTTCGATCCTACTTTTCTTTAACTTCTTGCTTGTAGTTTACCAACTTGTATATTTTCCTGATATTCTGTTTTTTTTGCTTTTTCCAAACTCCATTATGCTTACACATCTTTAAGTAATTAAAGTGCAGCACTTCACCATTTCTGACACCTTCCAGATTCCATAGCCCTATTTAGGTCTTCTTGCAGTCTGCAATTCACAGTCCTCTCATCAGTTTCTATTGTCCTTTATGCGAGTTTGGCGTCATTCGGCAAAGAAGCTCATGAAACGGCAGTTCACGTCCTCATCCCATGTCATTCATACTAGATAGCAAAACATTATTGGGTTGCCAGCACAGATCCTTGCGGTACTCCACTGAGCACTCTCTTTCCAGTCTGAATATTTTTCTCTGAGCACTACTCTCATCTTTCACTACCAACAGAAAGTCCTCTATCCATTTTAGAGTAAGGTTTCCCTGTATTCCTTCGCTATGTGTTCCAGTTTTTTTAGTAGTGTTTCTGTGTGGTGACTGTTGTCAAAGGCTTTTTGCAGGTTCTAGGAATGCACACTTCAGCCCATTCCATTTCTTTTTCTTGCACTATGTTCTATGTAGGGTCAGTGAGTAAAAGCATATTAACGTTTGTGGAGCATGAATCTTCCTATTATGTCTGAATCACGAAATTGTCTTGGGTTTAATATGTTCATTGTCTTCCAGATGTTTTTACCCATCTTATTCTTGATTACTTTTACTCACAAATTTTGGCTAATGGTGCTTGTTAGTGATACTGGCCTATAGTTGGTGGGTGTCTTCTTTGTTTCCTCCTTTGTGTATTGGTACAATGTTAGCGTTTTTTCCAGTCCTCTCGGTATCTTTTTCCCCTTCTTCTTTGAAGTGAGGCTGTTTAAAATTAAGATGTGTATTTTGTCTGTTAGTTCTTCTTTGCCACTCCTTTAGAAGCCAATTTGGGCAATAAAACCCCCGTTATTCCCGGGCCATGTGATTTTCTGACATCCAGCCTTGATAAATGTTCCTGATATATCCTTTTAGTAGGTGCTGTAAACTCAATTCATGAGGGGAGATTTCTTGTTTTTGTCTATGTCACACAATTCGGTATTTTCTCTCTGTGTGAAAAACAGATTTAAAAGTGATTGTTCATGACTTTCGGCCATCTCTAAATCTTTCTGTGTATTCTATGTTTCCTTGGCATAGTTTCACCAATTCCTGTTTGTTTTTAAAGTTTACCATTCACATACCGATAGAAAAGTTTTGGGTGCTCTTTGTCATTTGTTCCTATAAATATCCTTCTTCATGGTTTCCCTTTTTCCTCCTCTCTTCTCACATTTACTTACTCATTTCTATAGTTAACATAAATTTGCCATTTGCTTTGTTTTTTGTTCTTTTCTTCCACTTTTTTTTCCCAAGCTTTGTCCCTTCTGTCTTTTGCCTCACAGCATCTTTTTGTTGAACCAACATTTTAATGTACACTCTCTCACAGCTTTAGTCTTGGTAAAGATGCCTGTTTACCCCCATCATTGTAGTTTTTCCATCAATATATTCCATTTCTCTTCCACTGCTGTTAATCTTACCCTGTAAAATATTTCCCAGTTTGCATTCCGGAAGAATTTCTTTAGTGTTTGTAAAGTGTGTTTTGTTTGGGGGGGTACTCATTGTGTGTGTGTGGTGTGTGTATATGTGGCGTGTGTAGTGTGTGTAGGATTGTGTGTGGTGTGTGTGTGTCGCGTGCTGTGTGTGTGTGTGTGTGTGTGTGTGTGTGTGTGTGTGTGTGTGTGTGTGTATACGAGTATATTTACATAAACCGTCATTCGCAACAACAGTACCAGCAAGGGCAACATGGATCATACAAAAATAAAAATCAGTGTTAGGGCGTTGAAAAGCAACGCTATCACGCTAGACCCCGTTAGAACGAACTTTGAGAATAATAGGCACCATGCAAGCAAACCACGTAAACTTGTGTTCAAGTGAACCTGCTTTACATAACAAGTGATGTTATCTTACGCCACGATTCACCAAGAAAGCCAACCGCTGCAGCCATTATTTTCTTTTACATCCCAGCGTTTTAGGATTTTCTCTAAAGTCCAAGTGTTATTCAGCCCATCCTGCACTGTTTCCCGCCCAAAGGCAAATGTGCGACTTGACGTCACGTCCACGACAATTTCCGGACTCCGCCGTTCTCCTGCCAGGAATCACAGGAATGTAGTTTGCTGTCTGTTTGTAGTATTCCGATATATATTGTATGTCCACGCATACTACATTGGGTTATTTATTTTACATAAATGTTGTATAAGACTCGTGTATACAAACACTTGCTTAACAAGGAGCTTGCGTTTCCAAAGCAATTTTTAAATATTTTCGAACATGTAAGAAATGTGTGTAAT
>NC_134808.1:14414484-14424484 GCF_046742065.1 Oratosquilla oratoria | reverse complement strand
GGTTTTACAGATTTTCTGAAGGAAATGAAGAGGTTGAGAATGAACCCAGAGCTGGAGCACCAAAAAGTGCACGCAAGGAGGAAAACATTGAGGAAGTGCAAAGGTTAGTGATGCAAGACCGTCGAATATCTATGAGGATGATATCTGAAGCTGTTGGTATTAGTATTGGCACGGTAGAGATAGTTCTGACCGAATATTTGAAGCTCCACAAAATCTGTGCCAGGTTTGTTCCAAAGATCCTCTCCGACGACCAGAGGCAGTTTCGTGTGGAATATTGTACTGACATTCTCGAAATGATAGAGGCTGATTCAGGTTTCCTGAATAAGGTAGTGACTTGCGATGAGAGTTGGGTGTTCCCCTACTACCCTGAGAGCAAACGTCAGAGGGCTCAGTGGAAGCACGCGACCTCCCCCAGACCCAAAAAGGCAAAGATGAGCAGATCGCAAGAGAAGGCCATAGTCATTCCTTTCTTTGACTCCCAGGGGCTCATTCACGTTGAATGGGTTCCTCAGGGTCAATTCGTCAATAAGGAATATTACCTTACTGTTCTGAAGAGGTTCAGGGAGAAGATGAGTGTGAGTGCCGATTGCACTATGTATAAGAATATCTTGATGTATGATATTATACAGGTGAATTATGATATGTACTAAGGTTAATGACGAATCACGGCTTGTGACATTTGATCTGTGTTAAGTACCAATTGTATGATGTTCGAGTGTATTGACAAATTATGATATGTACTAAGTTTAATTACGAATCACGGTTTGTGACAGTTGATGTATGTTGAGTACAGATTGCACAATGTCTGAGTGTATCATGGTAACATATAAGATATCGATGACATGTTCGAAAAATAATTGAAGTTAGTGGCAACCACAGGCCCGTGTTGTTACGTTGATAGTTACAATGTACTGTATGTAAAATAAAATGGAAAATGTTATTGTCGAAATTGATGTACTGTAGTGATCCATTATATATATAATAAAATAAAATAATATTATAGAAACTCAAGGAAAAAGGAGAATGTTGAGTGGAACATGACTCGTATATTCATTTACGATCCCTTAGATGTATTCCTCCGCCAAGTAGTGAGTGTTCTCCTCATTAGGATTATAATCAGTAATGTTCTTTCTGTGTAGTTGTCGAGGTGACAACATCTCCGTGAGTGCCATGGCAGTCATTATTGGTAAGCATTGAAAGAGTAAATTGTTGTGTAATGTAACTTTGTGAAATAATATGTAAGAGTTAGTGGAGAAGTTATGTTAATTAGTAATCTATTTGGCTTCTCAGAATAACGAAGGATCACGAAGATATGTTATGATGAATGTTGTGGAGGCGGGTTACAGAAAAATGGTAGGAATTATGACTTGAGTTCAATGATTGTTATTGACAAATAGTGTGCTTAATGTTGGGAGATTAATTCTGAATGCAAATTACAATGTAACACAATTTGCAGAAACCATACCGTCTGTATAAGATCAAGATCGAAGGGCAGAAATAAAGAAGTTTGACGTGTGCGTTATGATTGTTTCCCATTCCTCTGTACCTCACGCCCCTCCACCTTCGGAGACGGCAGTGACAATGAGGAAGAAGAGGCCTCAGCGGTGGAGGAGTGGTCAGTTGTGGTTCCACCAGGACAATGCCCCATGCCACAAGTCAACGCTGGTGACCACCTGGATGGCCGACAGGGGAATGAAAGTGGTACAACACCCACCCTGCAGCCCTGACCTAGCCCCTTATGACTTCTTCCTGTTTCCACGCAAGAAAGACAGCCTCAGGGGAACCAAATTCCAGTCAACAAGGGAGCTGAATGAGGCATCGGGAAGTTGCCTGAAGGGACTACTGAAAAAGGACTTTGAGGAGGTCTTCCATAATTGGGAAAGACGCATGCAGAAGTGTGTAGATGCGAGAGGCAATTATTTTGAAGGAGACAAAGTTTTGTAAGCTTATGAAAAAAAATAGCGTCTCTCCTGACATTTTCTCATTACTTATTGATCAGAGTATATATATATATATATATATATATATATATATATATATATATATATGTATATATATATATATATATATATATGCATATATATATACATATATATTGATGTTGAGACATTCTGACAGGTTGATGTAAAAGCAGAGTAGGAAACACAGGAGTGTCTTGAGTTTATTCCTGACTAGTTTCGCAGGTATACTTTATCAAAGGAATCATTCCTTTGATAAAGCATATCTGCGAATCTAGTCAGGAATAAACTCAAGACCAAGACTCCCGTGTTTCCCACTCCACTTGCGTCATATATATATATATATATATATATATATATATATATATATATAATATATATATATAATATATATATATATATATGAGAGAGTGGGCGGACGAAGAAAAAGTGAAGAGATAGGTAAACGTGTAGTAGAGTGGAAGGAGGTTTCCTCAAGGATAATGTGGATGAAGGTGAAACTGGGAAAGGAGATGTGGGTTTTTGTAAGTGCATATGGGCCTGGTAGTGAGAAGAGTGTAGAGGAAAGGGAGGCTTTTTGGATAGATTTAAATGAGTGCATAGAGGATTTAGGGAGAAATATCAATGTTATAGTACTGGGAGACCTTAATGCTAGGGTAGGAAATGGTCCAATTGATAGAGTGGTTGGGAAATGTGGAGTTCCAGGAAAGAATCGTAGTGGAGAGTTGATGGTGGAGATGTGTCTAGAAAGAGAGTTGATGATAGCAAATACAGTGTTTCGGAAGAAAGTCAAGCATAAGTACACATGGGAGAGGGTGGTGGATGGAAGGGTGGTAGATAGAGCGTTAATGGACTATGTAGTGGTAGATAGGAGTATAATAGGAAGTGTTAAGGATGCACATGTGCTAAGGGGAGAGGGTGGGGGAATATCAGATCATTTTTTGGTGGATGGTAAGTTGAGAGTGGAGGATAGATGGAGGAAGAGGAAAAGGACAAAAGGTAGAATGAACTCTTTAAATGAGAAGGAAAAGGAGAAGGAGTACAAGAAGAAGCTGAGAGAGAAGTGGGAGGGAGTGAAGGATAGAGTAGAGCTAGGAGTGGAGGAGGAATGGGGATGGTTCAAGGAGGGAGTCACAAAGTGTGCAAAGATGGTGTGTGGAACAAGAAGGAAGGAGGAAATAGAAGGGAGGATAGTGAATTTTGGGATGAGGAAACAAAGAATGTTGTAGAAGAGAAGAAGCAAGCTTCCACAGATTGATTACAAAATAGGACGAGGGAGTCATATGAGAGGTACAAAGAAAAGAAAAGAGAAGTAAAGAAAAAGGTAAAGGAGGCAAAAAGGAGAGCAGATGTGAAATGAGGTAAGAGTATGACAGAAAATTTTGAAAGTAATAAAAAGATGTTTTGGAAAGAAATTAAGAAAGGAAGAGGAGGCGAAACAAGTAGAGAAGAAAAGGTAAAAGGTGCAGATGGAGAGATGATAATGGAAGAGAAGGCAGTAAGGGGAAGATGGGCAGAGTATTTTAGGGAGTTACTAAATGTGAAGGAGGATAGGGAGGGAAAGATAGTTGCAGTGGGAAATGCTAAGAAAATGACCGTGATGAGTGAGGAAAATGGAGGAGAAATAAGGAAGGATGAAGTGAAGGCAGTTGTAAAGATGATGAAAGCAGGTAAGGCACCTGGTCTGGATGGATGCCATGCAGAATGTCTAAAAATAGGAGGTACAGTGATGGTGGACTGGTTGGTGAGGTTATCTAATGTTTGCTGGAGAGAGGGTAGAGTGCCGGAGGACTGGAGGAGTGCCTGTATAGTTTCACTTTACAAGGGAAAAGGGGACAAGTGTGAGTGTAGTAGTTTCAGAGGGATTAGCTTGTTAAGTGTAGTTGAGAAGGCTTATGGGAGGATCTTGATTGAGAGGATTAGGAGAGGAACAGAGGGAGTAATTCGTGAGGAACAGTGTGGATTTAGGACGGGTAGAGGTTGTGTAGATCAGATTTTTGTGGTAAGACAGATATGTGAGAAAGCTATAGGAAAGGGGAAGGATGTGTTTTGGGCTTTTATGGATCTAGAAAAGGCTTAAGACAGGGTAGACAGGAAGGCAGTGTGGGAGCTTTTGCGGATATACGGGATGGGAGGAAAGCTTCTAGGAGCTGTCAAGATTTTTACGAGAGTAGTAGAGCATGTGTCAGGATTAGAAATGGAGAGAGTGAGTGGTCCGAGGTGAAGGTGGGACTTCGTCAGGGATGTGTTATGTCGCCCTGGCTGTTCAACTTGTACATGGATGGGGTGGTGCGAGAGGTAAATGCAAGGGTAATGGGTCGGGGGTTGGAGATGGTTAAAGAAAATGGAATAAAGTGGGAGGTGAGCCAGCTGTTGTTTGCGGACGATACTGCGCTTGTGGCAGGATTAGAGGAGGGATTGAGGAAGTTGGTGACAGAGTTTGGGAGAGTGTGTGAAAGAAGAAAGCTTAAGATAGATGTGGGTAAAAGGAAAGTGATGAGATGTACAAGGGGTGAAAGTGGCAGTGGATAGTTTTAGATACTTGGATGCGAATGTGGCAGGAAAAGGTGGAGTGGAAGTGGAGGTAGAATGTAGATTGAGAGAAGCGAGTAAATGCCTTGGTGTATTAAAAAGTGTAATGAGGAATAGACATTTGGGAATGGATGCTAAGAGGAGACTGTATGAAGGAGTGATTATGCCAACAGCACTGTATGGGGCAGAAACATGGAACATAAGAGAGGAAGAGAGAAGGAGTTTGAATGTGTTTGAGATGAGGTGTCTGAGAAGTATGATGGGGGTTACTAGTCTAGATAGAGTGAGAAATGAGGAGGTGAGGAGGAGAACAGGGATGGAAAGGGAATTGGGAGATAGGGTTGATGAAAGAGTATTAGGATGGTTTGGACACATGGAAAGAATGAGTGAAGAAAGACTAGTAAAAGAGGTATGGAAGGCAGATGTGGAGGGAGTGAACATGAGGGGACGTCCTAGGATGAGATGGATGGATGGGGTGAAGGGGGCTTTGGGGAAGAGGGGAATGTCTGTTGAGGAAGGACGAGAGAGGGCAGATGACAGGGGTGAATGGAGAATGGTTGTATATGGATGATGTGGTGATGCATGAGGTGGAATGGGTGGGGGGATGGGGGGTGAGGTAGTATGTGTGAGCAAAATTTGACGCAGCCCGAAGGGTTTTCTCCCCGTCCTCTCCTTTATATGGGGGGACGGAGAGGTGTGGTCGCCGATTTAATGAAGCGGACTAGCTGTGGATGTGCTGTGACTTGCGACACTGCCTCTGACCTAGGGCAGTGGACAAGGTACAGGGATGACCCGTCATCCAGGAGGTGCTAAGATAAGAGGGAGGGTGGAGGGGAGGGGAGTGTATTTAGGGATGGAATGGGTGGGAATGATTTTATGCCTTTTTCTTTTTGGCTACCTCCCTTGTAAGTGGGAAAATGCCTTGGTATATGTATGATTAAACTACATTGGAGAGTCATGGGCAGCTCAGAATAATTCACTCACTCATTCTTGGTGGCATATTTCGAGATCCTGGACGCACAATACAGTTGTCAGCAGATCTTCAGGATGAGCCTCCTGGACTGTCCTGTGAAAAGCATGAGGAGGCAGATACCATGATTTTTGCCCACATTGCCAACTCAGTGCAACATCTGCACCACAAACGGGCTGTGGTGGTGGCTACTGTTTCTTGATAGATATAGATATAATAGCAATAGCCTGAAAATTTATCTAACTCACTCCGCTGGTCTTTGGCCCACTTGGTGATCCATAACCGCTTTTGAAACGTCTCGCCATTGGTGCCTATCCTTTTTAATCTTGTTACATTTTTAATATGGGTTGTTTTGTTTATCGAATTATCATTTTCAAGAACTTCAAACTTCTTCTCCATAGTTTTCTTAAGGACCGACGTTTCGCAGCCGTACAATATGACTGGTCTCACTGTTGATTTGTACAGTCTCAGTTTTATTGTTCTTGATATTGACCTTTTCTCAAACAATTCTATTAGGCTGTAGTAACATCGATTTCCTGCTCCAATTCTGGCTTCCACTTTCTGTTTCATTCTTCCGTCGTTGGTCACCTTTACTCCTAAGTATCTAAAATCTTTAACACTCTCTATGTCCATCCCCGCAATCTCTACCCTTTCTGGCATATTAGACTCTCTTACTATCTTCATTACCTTTGTCTTGCTCTCATTGATCTTGAGTCCAACACTTTCTTCAGCTTCTTTAAAGAGTGCTGCCAGGTTTTCCATTTCTGTTTGATTCTCTATCATGATGTCAACGTTGTCAGCATACGCTAATAATTTTATGGTTATATCTTCCGATTTTATTCCTTCGTCTCTCCCATTCATACTACCACTCATTACTTTTTCCATTGCCAGAATAAATAACAGAGGTGAGAATATACAGCATTGTTTTAGGCCATCTCCTATCTGAAAAGGTGACGTAGTTTTACTCTCACATCTTACTACGCTATATGTGTTTTCATGGCATGCTCTTATTAATCTGATGTACTTATGTGGTATTCCTAATTCTTCCATTATTTTCTATAGAGATGTTCTGCTCACTCTATCATAAGCTTCTTTGAAATCGATGAACAGGTATAGTTGCTCTCTATCATATTCCCAATACTTTTCTATTAGTTGTCTTATAACAAAAACTTGGTCTGCTGTTGACCTCCCTCTTCTAAAACCGCATTGGTACTCTCCTACTATATGCTCCATGTATTCTTCCACTCTGTTATAAAATGTCTTGGTAAAAACTTTATATGCAGCTGATAGTACGCATATTCCTTTAGTTTGTGCACTCTAACTTGTCATCTTTTTTGTGTATTGGTATGATTATCCAAGTATCTGGTATGCTTTCTCTTGTCCAAATTACAAAGGATTCCAAATGCGGAGCATGCCGGCAGGAGACCTTTTGGTCCATAACTAGGACGAATGCGAAAAAATTATTATATTGATAAATGAATAAATAAAATGTTATAACAATATAAATAATAATGAATAAAATAGATGTATAGGTATAGTTTACAAAGGATTACAAAGGCAAAGCATGCCGACAGGAGACATTTTTATACATATCTAGGTCGTATCAAAAAAAAAAAAAAAAAAAAAAAAAAAAAAAATCATATTAATAATAAATTAAAACTATAACAATGTAAATAACAATTAAAATACATAAATAAATGCATTGGTATAGTTGAATAACAAACAAACAGGTAAATAGTAAATGATAATAAATTGACAGATGAATAATAATAAATGAAAATCAGGTAAATGATAAACAAACAGACAAATGATAACAAACAAATAAGCAAATAATATAAAATAAATAGCAGTCATTAAAGCATCTTGCTTAGGTGTTTATCTAAACGAATCTTAAAGCTTCGAACTGAACTACATTGCACTGTCTCTGCAGGAAGTTTAATCTATTCATTAACTACACGGTTGGCGAATTTCTAAGTTAAATCTATTTCCAGACAGTTTGAGACCATTATTTCTTGTCGAATTCTCATTCAATGTGAACATTTTGTCACTTTTGACGTTGTCAATTCCCTTTAGAATCTTAAAGACCTGTATCAAGTCACTTCTGAGTCTACATTTCTTAAGGAAAACAGATTCATATGTTTTAGTCGATTTTCGTATGATTTATTTTTTATATTTGGAATCAGTTTTGTGGCTCGCCGTTGTACTTTTTCCAATATGCCAATGTCTTTAATGACATCCAGTGACCATACGGAAACAGCATATTCCAAATGTGGACGAATAACGATTTAGCTTGTTAATGGGAGATGGACTTTTGAAGTCAAAGATCGCACAATCAATCCTAGAATCTGAATCTTATTTGCTTTCTCAGCGGCTGAAATACACTGCTTAGATGAGCTGAGATTGTTACTGATAATTACCCCGAGATCCTTTTCACTATCCATTTTTGTTAACGAATTTCCAAATAACTTGTGTAACCGTACTTACTGTTATTTTTACCTATGTGCATAACCTTGCATTTACTTGTGTTAAATTTCCTTAGCCATTTTTCAGACCATTGTTGTAATTCATCTAAGTCTTATTAAATATCTAATTGATTTAAGTGATCATTTGCCATTTCGCATAGTTTTGTATCATCAGCAAATTTGGAGACAACAGATTTAACTCCGTGGTCTATATAATATATATATACTATGAATAGAAGTGGCCCAAGAACGAAACCCTGAGGAACTCCACCCATAACATTTTTTCCATCTAAAAGTTTTGCCATTTAAAACAACTTTCTGTTTTCGATCATTCAACCAATTTCTAATTTAGTAAGTGGCCTTTCGTGAGGGACGGTATCGAAAGATTTTACAAAGTCTAAATATATCAAATCTATATTGTTTCTTTTGTCATAATTCGAGATGATTGTGTTGTTGAATTCGAGTAAGTTAGTCACGCAAGAACATTTCCGTCTGAATCCATGCTGGCTATCATTTATCAAAGAGTTACTCTTTAAATGATGTTCGATAGCATCTCTGATGATAGTTTCCATCATTTTCCTAAGATTGAAGTCATGGTGTATTAACACATAACTTTGACAGTCATTAGGTGCACCCGAGCACTTTTACTTCATATAAGCCTGTCTTTTTAGCAATACCATTTTTAGTTTCTTTGTTGAGCCTTTTTGGGCGAGCCTGATTTTGGGGGCGTCTGTCTTTAAAAGGGATGTGATTATGAATCATCTCAGTAAGCGTATTTTGAAATATTTCCTTCATCTGATCTATAGATCTTTCGCTTAATTTAGCCTCCCAATCTGTAAGCCGAAGCTCCTGACGTAGTCCTATGAACTGAGCTTGACTAATATCGGGTATCTTAGATACACAAGTACCTATTCTAAAAAGTTTTAGCAGTTTGAATCTAAGTTGTGATCGCTATTTGTAATACTTTCACCAACTTCTACCCCGGTTATCATACTTTTGCGGCTAGTGATCAATAGATCGAGTAAATTTCCATGTTATGTGGGCTCTATTACATGCTGAACTAAGTAATTGTTTCCGAGAAAATCTATCAAGCGACTACTTATATGGACATGTTGTAGGGTCATCCAGTCAATGTCAGTAAAATTGAAATTACCCATTTTCAATAAGTCCCAGTTGCAGAAACTAGACTGTTCTTGAAACAACAGTTTTTCGTCTGCTAGTGATAATGTTTTTGGTCTATATATTACACCTAAATTCATTTTTTGTCAATTTGCTTGAGTTAATTCTACCCACAAACTATCATATGCATCCTGTTTCACTTTCTCTATAACACAGGCATGGACATTGCTTTTAACGTACAAAAGAACACCCCCACCTTTCTTGTGGTTTCTATCCTGATGAAAGGGCTTAAATCCCGCAATGTTAAATTCAGCCTCAAATTCTATACCATTTAACCATGTCTCGGTTATTCCTATCATATCGAGATTTTCGCTTTTAATATACGCCTGTATTTCTTGGAATTTATTCCTAATAGTAATAGCATTAAAGTACATGGTAATAAGAAACTCGTGATCATTTCTTTTTGGCGCGTTTTTCAACATCATGCCTTACATTATAATTTTGTTCTTTATTGCCACCTTGCTCTATACTTCTATCAGTCGGTGTAGTCTTTCCGTTAAAAGATATCCTCCTTTCCATACTTCTGATAATATTCCGTCTTTACCAGGACTTTTATTGTTTCTTAAATGTTTAACTTCCTCCACAAATATTTTGGGCATCTCTTCTGGTCCTTGGATAGTTCGATTACCATTGTTGTAGTTCGATTACCATTGTTGTCTGGGTTGTTTTCCGTTGGCGGGTTTGTATAATTCTTCAAAGTGTTCCTTCCATATTTCCATCACTTCTGCTTCTCCTGCTATTATTTCTCCATTCTTATTCTTTATCATCCTCTCTCTAGCTTGGTACCCAGTTCTTATTCTTTTGACTCTTTAATAGAATTGTCGTATTTTTCTAGTATTTCATTTTATTATTTCGGTATTCACATTTAACCCATAAGTAATTTGTCCAAATACTGTATA
>NC_134808.1:14386984-14401984 GCF_046742065.1 Oratosquilla oratoria | reverse complement strand
GACCCCAATACCACAAAAATACCTCTAGAAGAAGACCACGTTGTTTACCAATACAATTGCAATAATGAGGAATGTGGGTTCCCCTCATATATTGGTATGACAACCATAAAACTAACAAGGCGGTTGACATGTCATCTTAGCAATGGAACTATTAAAATCACACTTCACCTCCACACACAAAAGATCATCAACAAGAAAGGACCTGGATCAGAACACCACCATAATAGACAGAGAAGCCGTACATACTAAAAAAAAAAAAAAAATCTATTCAAGGTGAGGCTCTTCAAACATTGCCCACAGTCAAAAGAATGACCCCGAGAGCAATGAACCCCAATGCTTCGATCACCAGGAGAGGTAACCGGAGATAAAATATTCCACACACTCATTGACTCGCTTCAGCCAATCAGTAACAACCTCAACCCCACTACAACCGCTATGATCCATACGTCCCATATGTAAGCAGCATACACAACAAAACACCACACTTCGCCCTTGAAGATGGAAAAAGACAGTTCCGGAACGTCGGCCACAATACACATATATGTACATATATACATATATGTATATAAATATATACACACACACGTATATATATATATATATATATATATATATATATATATATATATATATATATATATGCAAAGTAGACCACTTGGAAAAAGAAACTAACGAAGCAGAGCGCTTTCGTATATATACATTCAGTAAACCTTCTACCTTCTATAAATTGGATATGTATAAGTCGGATATCGGATAAATCGTACTCTATATAGCCACCGGATTATTTTTATCTAAATCGGACGACGGCGATATATGCGGCGGGCATCAGGTATAGTTTTCCGCCAAACCAGCCACCCACGCTGACGCACGTTGCTCCCTGGTCAGTTTACGTTGTGTCACCCTACCGATCGGGCGTGCGGTCATTTGCTATTCGCTGCCCTATTTTTAACTTTGTGATGCAGGAGGATTTTAATGTGCCTGGTTACTACTACATGACTGATGAGGAGATAGTTGGCTGTTTACAGAATGAACCGGAGGAGGAAGAAGAGGCAACAGGTGCGCAGCGGGGATCATCTCTGGCAGCTGGCTTAAAAGCAATTTCAACCTGCCTCAGACTCATCGATAATGTTGGAGAGCTCTTGGCTGAACACTATGAGGGGCTGCGCATCATGAGAATAAAGAATTTCAAGCTCCAGGATGCAAAGCAGGTTCAACAAAAAAATCTCCCCACTCCCATCATGGAAGAGGAAATGTACACGGTCTGAGGAGCCAGTTGCATCCACCTCTACAGTGTTATCCATCTATTCAATGCAACCCACCTCTTCAGCCAGTCTCCATATCGTGTCAGACGCACCTTCAAACAAAAGCAGCTCCAGGACCACCACGCCTAGCATCTCTCGAGCAGAGAATACAGAGAACTTGGCGACAATAATTCCCTTCACTACTTCCGACGTTCCAGAAGTTATTTTTGATGACAGCATAGAAGTAACATACATAAATACAGGTGAATGTAGCTTAAAATTACAATTATTGTATGTAATATACGTATTAAGTTTGGATGCTAAAAAGTGTTTTTGTGATTTTGCGTGAATAGCAGGATAAATCGGATAAATCGGGTCATCGGATATTTCGACAACGGGTTCCTCCCAATTGATCCGATTTATAAAGGAATTACTGTTTATATCCCGCCTGGGGTATTAACTGCTTGTTATTGTGGCAAAGTAGCATGCAGTTGATACTTTAGGGTCTATATGGGGCGCCCCTACGGACCAGAGCCACACATCATTTTGTCTATGATAGAGGAAAACTCTTCATAGAGAAATGATGACACTTTTATACTACGACTGTCCCTCCGTTATGCTGTCCCCCAACCCCTTGCTGCTGTCCTGTACCATTTCTCTGAGTATTCATTTTCTGCTGTGGGGGAATTCCCTGTGGTGGGGGAAAAGAATACTGCCACCAAGTATTCCCACTTGGATCGTAAGAGGCGAGAAGAAAGGGACGGGGAGTGGGACTAGGCATCCTTCTCCTTGTAGCCCCACAGGGGACATTCCTAAAAGAAAAAGTAAAGGCATAAGAGGGTCTGGGAGTTTTCCGACCAGCACCCTAAGGTTTGGGTCTTTTAATGTGCGTGGATGTGGTACAGATGAGAGTAAAAGGGAAGAGATAGGTAGTATGTTTGTGAGAAGAAAGATGGATATGTTGGCTTTGAGTGAAACTAAGTTGAAAGGGAAGGGTGAGTGTAAGTTTGGAAGTGTAAGTGGGAGGTTATCAGGGAGGGAAGGGGTGGCTATTCTAGTAAGTGAAGAGATAGGTAAACGTGTAGTGGAGTGGAAGGAGGTTTCCTCAAGGATAATGTAGATGAAGGTAAAACTGGGAAAGAGATGTGGGTTTTTGTAAGTGCATATGGGCCTGGTAGTGAGAAGAGTGTAGAAGAAAGGGAGGCTTTTGGATAGATTTAAATGAGTGTATAGAGGATTTAGGGAGAAATGTCAATGTAATAGTACTGGGAGACCTTAATGCTAGGGTAGGAAATGGTCCAATTGATGGAGTGGTTGGGAAATGTGGAGTTCCAGGAAAGAATCGTAGTGGAGAGTTGATGGTGGAGATGTGTCTAGAAAGAGAGTTGATGATAGCAAATACAGTGTTTGGGAAGAAAGTCAAGCATAAGCACACATGGGAGAAGGTGGTGGAGGGAAGGGTGGTAGATAGAGCGTTGATGGATTATGTAGTGGTAAATAGGACTATGATAGGAAGTGTTAAGGATGTACATGTGCTAAGGGGAGAGGGTGGGGGAATATCAGATCATTTTTTGGTGGATGGTAAGTTGAGAGTGGAGGATAGATGGAGAAAGAGGAAAGGGACAAAAGGTAGGGAGGTGCTTAGAGTGAACTCTTTAAATGAAAAGGAAGAGGAGAAGGAGTACAAGAAGAAGCTGAAGGAGGAGTGGGAGGGAGTGAAGGATAGAGTAGAGGTAGGTGTGGAGGAGGAATGGGGATGGTTCAAGGACGGAGTCACAAAGTGTGCAAGGATGGTGTGTGGAACAAGAAGGACAGGAGGAAATAGAAGGAAGGGTAGTGAATGGTGGGATGAGGAAACAAAGAAGGTTGTAGAAGAGAAGAAGCGAGCTTTCACAGATTGGTTACAAAATAGGACGAGGGAGTCATATGAGAGGTACAAAGAAAAGAAAAGAGAAGTAAAGCGAAAGGTAAAGGAGGCAAAGAGGAGAGCAGATGTGAAGTGGGGTAAGAGTATGACAGAAAATCTTGAAAGTAATAAAAAGATGTTTTGGAAAAAAATTAAGAGAGGAAGAGGAGGTGAATCAAGTAGAGAAGAAAAGGTAAAAGGTGCAGATGGAGAGATGATAATGGAAGAGAAGGCAGTAAGGGGAAGATGGGCAGAGTATTTTAGGGAGTTGCTAAATGTGAAGGAGGACAGGGAGGGAAAGATAGTTGCAGTGGGAAATGCTAAGAAAATGACCGTGATGAATGAGGAAAATGGAGGAGAAATAAGGAAGGATGAAGTGAAGGCTGTTGTTAAGATGGTGAAAGCAGGTAAGGCACCTGGTCTGGATGGATGCCATGCAGAATGTCTAAAAAAAGGAGGTACAGTGATGGTGGACTGGCTGGTGAGGTTATTTAATGTTTGCTGGAGAGAGGGTAGAGTGCCGGAGGACTGGAGGAGTGCCTGTATAGTTCCACTTTACAAGGGAAAAGGGGACAAGTGTGAGTGTAGTAGTTTCAGAGGGATTAGCTTGTTAAGTGTAGTTGAGAAGGCTTATGGGAGGATCTTGATTGAGAGAATTAGATGAAGAACAGAGGGAGTAATTGGTGAGGAACAGTGTGGATTTAGGACGGGTAGAGGTTGTGTAGATCAGATTTTTGTGGTAAGACAAATATGTGAGAAAGCTATAAGAAAGGGGAAGGATGTTTTTTTGGGCTTTTATGGATCTGGAAAAGGCTTACGATAGGGTAACAAAGTAGGACATTTGGTAACACGTAGATACAATAATCCCACTAACGAAAACAGCGTTGTTTATAAAATCCCGTGTAAAAGCTGTCCCTCTTCATATTTTGGTGAATCTGGTCGTGGACTTAATAAAAGGATAAATGAACATAAAAATGACGTAAAAGCCCATAGGACATCTAACTCCATAGTAATGCATGTGGATAAACATGGCCACCTTCCACACTGGAACAACACAACCGTATCAAATAAAGGATCATCCAAGAAAATAAGGAAGACAATTGAGGCAGCATATATCAACACTAATAACAACATTAATCATAGAGAAGGCTTTATATGTTTAGCGAAAGCCACAAGCTTATTAATGATAAAAGAATACGCAAATAAAATAACAAGCTCTCCGAAGCGTCCCATGAGATGACCCGTCCATGTATAAAATATCCTGTTACGTTTGAGTTGTTAGCTTTGTGATCAAGACCCTGCGGGTCGAAACGTTAAAGCGTGAAATTCTCCCATTACTCCTCGTCTGCTTCTTCCACCTTCAGTCTTATTTGTAATAATATAGTCAACATGTCGAAAGGTAGTGGAAGAGAGGAAATATGGAGAGAATACAACAGAAGATAGCTAGAATGATAGCCAGCATGGTTTCAGACGGAAACGTTCTTGCCTGACTAACTTACTCGAATTCTACAACACAGTTATCTCGAATTATGACAAAAGAAACAATATAGATTTAATATATCTAGACTTTGCAAAAGCTTTTGATACCGTCCCCCACGAAAGACTACTTACTAAATTAGCTTTGCATGGAATAAGTGGTAGCCTATTAGGTTGGACTAGTAATTGGTTGAATGGTCGAAAACAGAGAGTTGTTTTAAATGGAAAAACTTCTGGATGGAAAAGTGTTGCAAGTGGAGTTCCTCAGGGTTCCGTTCTTGGGCCACTTCTATTCATAGTATATATAAATTATATAGACCATGGACTAAAATCAACTGTTTCCAAATTTGCTGATGATACAAAACTGAGCGGAGTGGCAAATGATCACTCAAACCAATTAGTTATTCAAGAAGATTTAGATAAATTACAGTAGTGGTGTGAAAAGTGGCTAATGAAATTTAACACAAGTAAGTGTAAGGTAATGCACATAGGTAAAAATAACAGTAAGTACGATTACAAGTTATTTGGAAATTCGTTAACAAAAGTGGATAGTGAAAAAGATCTCGGCGTAATTATCAGTAACGACCTCAAATCATCCAAGCAGTGTATTTCAGCCTCTGAGAAAGCAAATAAGATTCTGGGACTGATTGCGCGATCTTTTGATTTCAAAAGTCCATCACTCATTAACAAGCTATATAAATCGTTAGTTCGTCCACATTTGGAATATGCTGTTTCCGTATGGTCACCGAATCTCATTAAAGACATTGACAGACTGGAAAAAGTACAACGGCGAGCCACTAAACTGATTCCAAATATAAAAAATAAATCATACGAAAATCGACTGAAACACGAATCTGTTTTCCCTAAAAAAGCGTAGACTCAGAGGTGACTTGATACAGGTCTTTAAGATTTTAAAGGGAATTGACAACATCAGAAGTGACCAACTTTTCACATTGAATGAGAATCAGACAAGAAACAATGGTCTCAAACTGTCAGGAAATAGATTCAATTTGGAAGTAGGTAGAAACAACTTTGCCAACCGTGTAGTTAATGAATGGAATAAACTTCCTGCACAGGTAGTACAATGTAGTTCAGTTCGAAGCTTTAAGAATCATTTAGATAAATACCTAAGTAAGATGCTGTAATGATTATAATTTATCTTATATTATTTGTTTTTGTTTTGTTATCATTTGTCTGTCTGATTTTCATTTATTATTAGTTATATGTCAATTTCTTATTATTTACTATTTACCTGTTTGTTTATTATTTAACTATACCTATGCATTTATTTATGTATTTTATTTGTTATTTACATTATTATAGTTTTTTATGATTTTTTTTTCGCATCCGACCTAGATATGGACCAAAAGGTCTCCTGTTGGCATGCTCCGCCTTTGTAATCCTTTGTAAGACGACAAATGGAAAGTTATACATTACGCGGACAATTTATCAAAGATTGCCTAGAGGAGCAAGTTCTCCCAAAATCAGCACCGGAACAACTAAGAAACACAAAACACCCGTTTGGAAATGTGGCCAGAGCTTACTTAGAAGAAGCAATAGAGAATCTACAAGACCAAGTAAGTACATTATGTAGTGAAACAAGAGAGATACCGATACCGCGATGGCTTTCGAATAGACTTCATAAACAAAGAGAAGAACACAGTAAGAAATTAGAACGAAAATTAAAACAGTTATGTGAAAATAGTGATTGGAACAATGCAGGTAATCCAGAATTAGTAACGAACCTTTCAGACAGACAACTCTCAGATACAGAAACTCAAGCACTATCGTTAGGTATGAAATTCGATGTCGGAATTCACAAAAAGAAATTTAGTGAATATCTAAACAAAAACTATATATGGAAAATGAATGATGTAGACAAAGGTTTTATTCAAGGTATTACCACATGATATCAAGCCTTGGCAAACAAGAACAAATGTGTTATTCCAAAAAGATTTCTCAATGCTTTAATTTGCCTAAATAAAGACAAAAATATCATAATCACAAGTGCAGATAAAGGAGGAGGCATAATAGTAATGAACCAACAAGATTACAATAATAAAATGTTAGATTTACTCAGTGACAGTGAAACTTACGAGAAAAAACATAATGGTTACGCAAAAAATGAAGGCGAAAAATTCACAACAAAAGCGAGAAAAATATCAAAGAAATCAGAGAAAGGGAAAAAACTATTAAACCTACTTGAAGAAGCACCTTTACCACCAAGAATGCACGGCCTGCCTAAGATCCACAAAACAGGAATTCCTATGCGCCCCATTACTTCAGGAATCAATAGTGCACCTCATAAGTTAGCCAAATGTTTAGCTAAACCTTTATCCAATACTTTAGGAACTATTAGTGATGCACATCTACGAAATTCTTCGGATCTAATTAACAGATTAAAAGATTTAGATTTCAATAACAAGAAACTAGCCAGCTACGATGTCACCTCTTCATATACTCAAGTATCAATAAAAGGCGCTCTAAATGCTGTTGAACGAGTAATAAATAATTTGAAAAATGAAGATCTACCCGTCCCCAAAAAAGATTACCTCGAATTAATTTCTTTTTGTGTAGGATTTGGCGCTTTCACTTTAATAGTATTGAATACAGACAACATTCTGGCCTCGCCATGGGTAGTCCCCTTTCTGCAGTGTTAGCAAATTTATACATGGAAATACTCGAAACAGAAGAATACATGACAATAATGGGTAGGAATAGTAAATGGTTTAGGTATGTTGATGACATACTCGTAATTGTACCTAAGGATACAGACATTAACAACAAACTCAGGAGATTAAACAGTGTAAATGAAAATATATAATTTACTGCAGAAAATGAAAATAACGGAAAATTACCTTTCTTAGACACAATTATCCATAGAATAGATAAAAATGTGAAATTTTCAGTATACCGGAAACCCACCAATAAAGAAGACTATATACACTTCTACTCAGGACATAATGACAGAACTAAAACAGGTATTATAATAGGTTTCTTCCTCAGAGCATTTCGTATATGCAGTAAAGAATTTCTAGATCTTGAATTACATATTACTGAGACTTTCATCAAACTCAAATATCCAAAAGGTCTCTTATGTAGGTTGAAAAAGAAAGCCAAAGAAATAATTAACAAAAGTAAAGATAAAAATAAGAATGATAATAATGTAATAATGAAACCAGATATATTACAGTACCAAACTCTAATGTCAATTCATACCTAGACACTTTTCTCCTAAAAGCGGGCATTAAAATAGCCAGGACGTCAGGTAACAAAGTAGGACATTTGGTAACACGTAGATACAATAATCCCACTAACGAAAACAGCGTTGTTTATAAAATCCCGTGTAAAAGCTGCCCCTCTTCATATTTTGGTGAATCTGGTCGTGGACTTAATAAAAGGATAAATGAACATAAAAATGACGTAAAAGCCCATGGGACATCTAACTCCATAGTAATGCATGTGGATAAACATGGCCACCTTCCACACTGGAACAACACAACCGTATCAAATAAAGGGTCATCCAAGAAACTAAGGAAGACAATTGAGGCAGCATATATCAACACTAATAACAACATTAATCATAGAGAAGACTTTATATGTTTAGCAAAAGCCACAAGCTTATTAATAATAGAATAATACGCAAATAAAATAACAAGCTCTCCGAAGCGTCCCATGAGATGAACCGTCCATGTATAAAATATCCTGTTACGTTTGAGTTGTTAGCTTTGTGATCAAGACCCTGCGGGTCAAAACGTTAAAGCGTGAAATTCTCCCATTACTCCTCGTCTGCTTCTTCCACCTTCAGTCATATATATACATATATATATATATATATATATATATATATATATATATATACATATATGCGTGCGTGTGTGTGTGTGTGTGTGTGTGTGTGTGTGTGTGTGTGTGTGTGTGTGTGTGTGTGTGTGTGTGTGTGTGTGTGTGTGTGTGTGTGTGTGTGTGTGTGTGTGTGTGTGTGTGTGTGTGTGGGTGGGTGGGTGTGGGTGTGTGGGTGTGTGGGTGGGTGGGTGGGTGGTTGGGTGTGTATGTGTGTGTGTGTGTGTGTGTGTGTGTGTGTGTGTGTGTGTGTGTGTGTGTGTGTGTGTGTGTGTGTGTGTGTGTGTGTGTGTGTGTATTCACCTTGGTCTTTGGATCACGTGTTGGACTTGTGATCGACAGCTATTTCTCTCCTGGAAGAGAGCTCAGAGCTCGTATGACCGATCTATGGGTACTGTGTGTGTGTGTGTGTGTGTGTGTGTGTGTGTGTGTGTGTGTGTGTGTGTGTGTGTGTGTGTGTGTGTGTGTGTGTGTGTGTGTGTGTGTGTGTGTGTGTGTGTGTGTAAAACAACGCAGAAATTTAAACGTGGTACAACTAAGGACTCGAACCTGGGTTAGCACGTGACAAGTGTTGGTGACCTCGAGTCTCTCTCGATGTTGATGGCTTAGAATTAAAGTGTATTGTGGATGATAATATATATATATATATATATATATATATATATATATGTATACATATATATATACATACGCGCACACACACACACACATACACACACACACACACATATATATATATATATATACTCGTATATATGTATATATACACCAAGGAATTCGAACCCTGACCTGTGCGTGCATATTCACGAAGCCAAGACGTTAGTAACTGAGCTATGTACAAAAACTATTAGTCCACGAGCACACTCTACATAGCTACAGAAACCCTAGTCTCATTTTCATCGATTATGCTCGCACAGGTCAGGGTTCAAATCCCTTGGAACAGCTTCTAAAGATTCAATCTGTCTTAAACATACACAGATTGTCGGATGGCTTGCCTAAATGGGAAATCGATGAAAGTGAGACTAGGTCTTCTGTAGCTATGTACAGTGTGCTCGGGGACTTGTATAGTCCTTTTGTAGCATCGTATATAGATCAGTCGCTAGCGTCTTGGCTTCGTGATTATGCACGCACAGGTCTGGGTTCGAATCCCTTGGCATAGCTTCTAAAGATTCAATTTGTCTTAAACATACACATACGCATACACACACACATACACACACACACACACACACACACACACACACACACACACACACACACATATATATATATATATATATATATATATACATGTATATATATATATATATATATATACATGTATATATATATATATACATATATATATTTCTAAACAGAAATGTAGTAGCACATTTGTAAATGATACACAGGAAACCCACAGTCGGAGAAAATAAACTTCGAATAAAGAAGAATCCTATATTTCGGCTATCAACTGGAGCCCTCTTCAGAAAAGTACATAAGACAGAGGACAGAGGGGACTTATAAGCTACAGAAAAGAGAAGGGATGTGGACAGATGGCATCACTCAGGCGCGGGTCAAAATGGGGTGGCGGAGGAGGGAGAGGGTGAGGTGAGGGGGTTTGTAAGCTCCGTACCAGCCTGCTAACCGCCGCGCGTGAAATAATGTCAGGAGTCCACTGCCCTTTAGATATACTAATATTGGGGCATTCCTCAATTAATGCTGACTCAACTATTTTTCTCTTGAAACCGTAGTGGGACTTAAACACAAATCTGGCCTTACTCCAGTCGAAAGAATGATTCTTATTTTTGACATGAAGAAATACAGCCGAATTTTCTTGCCCATACCTAATTGACCTTTTATGTTCTGCCAATCTAGTGTTCAAGTCTCTCCCGGTTTCATCCAAGTAAACCAAATCACAATCTGGGCAGGGCAAACAATAAACACCAGGTGACTCTACTTCCTTCGGTTTTTGTTGAACGTTCACAATTTGCTTACACACGGTGTTAGGATAGTGATAGGCAATGGTGAGACGCTCATGAGGAAACAACTTGGTAGAAGAACTGATGGTATTACTGAATGGAATTTTTAGGATATCCTTAAAGGAGCGGTGATAACTTGAGGGGACGGAAGTTTTAAAATGGTTGGCCCTAGCCTTACTGAGGGCTTGGTCCAGAAACCAAGGTGGATATGTCAACTTCTTAAGTTGACATTTGATCACCACACACACACACGCACACACACGCACACACACACACACGCACACACACACACACACACACACACACACACACACACACACACACACACACACACACACACACACACATATATATATATATATGTTTATATATATACATATACAAATATAATTATATATATATATATATATGTATGTATATATATATATATATATATATACATATATATATATATATATATATATATGGTGGTTTCCTGTGGGTCGGCGGGGTATATATCTGTGCCCTAGATATATATATATATATATATATATATATATATATATATATATATATATATATATATATATATATATATAATCACGAAGAACCCAGAGTCGGAATAAAAGGAAACTTAGAAGACTGTGAGTTCTTTGTGATTATATATACATATATACATATATATATATATATGTATACATATATATGCATGTATACATATATATTGAGACATTCTGACAAGTTGAAGTGGGTGGGAAGAGGAAAGACTGGATCTTAGTCCGGGTTTTACTCATGACCAGTTTTGCTAAAAGCTTTTCAAAAGAATAGTGCTACAGAGCTAAAACTGGCGTATATGTATGCGTTCATACCTTTCCGAGTGTAAAGGAATTCACATGCTACAATGACAGAGGAATTATTTAAATGGTAGTGGAAATTGATAATAAGTTAGCAACAATGTGGCAAGAAAAATAGCGAAGCCAGCATAGTTTACAAAGTTCCCTGCAACGGATGCGACAGCGCATACTACGGAGAAACATACAGAGGGCTGACAGAAAGACTCAAAGGACACAAGGCGGACATTAGACACCACCGTGTGACAAACGCCCTCGTAAACCACGTAGACACAGAAGGACACTTACCAGATTGGGAGAAATCCACCATTTTGGCCCAAGGACTACACAAAAAACAAAGAAAAATCATCGAATCTCTACACATAGCTAATTACAACAACACAAACAAAAGGACAGGAGACTTAAAGTGGGCAAAAGTCACAGCCACTTATGCCCTCAATGAGTGTAAATTCGGACCATGCCCCAGACCCTAGGACTAAATCTCATACTTTCCTTGCCACATTTTTCGTTTTAGTGTAAACAATTTTTATTCTTATTGTTTTTTTTCTTCTTCTATCATTTTTTCTTTTGTAGTAATACTATTTCTCTTGCCACATTGTTATTAATTTATTATTAATTTCCACTACCATTTAAATAATTCCTCTGTCATTGTAACATGTGAGTTCCTTTACACTCGGAAAGGTATGCACGCATACATATACGCCACTTCTAGCCCTGTAGCACTATTCTTTTGAAAAAGCTTGTAGCGAAACTAGTCAAGAATAAAACTAGGACTAAGTCTTTCCTCTTTCCACCCACCGCATATATATATATATATATATATATATATATGTATATATATATATATATATATATATATATATATATATATGTATATATATACATCTGTATATATATATATATATATATATCTGTATCTATATATATATATATATATATATATGTCCACACACACACACGCACACACACAAACACACACACACACACACACACACACACATATATATATATATATATATATATATATATATATACATATATATATATGGAACATCAACAGAAGGAGTGTACCTTCGCACAAGATCTGACGGTCGACTTTTCAACCTGGCTCGACTGAAAGCAAAAAGCAAAGTGACTGAGATAACCATCAGGGACATGCTTTTTGCTGATGATGCCGCTGTCACCTCGCACAATGAGCAAGAACTCCAGCGCCTCATGGACAGGTTTTCCCAGGCCAGCAAAGACTTCGGACTGACCATCAGCCTAAAAAAGACCAATGTGCTGAGTCAGGATGTGGACACTCCACCAGCTATCTATATCGACGACTACCAACTCGAAGTCGTACACCAGTTCACATACCTGGGATCCACCATCAGCGACAACCTGTCCCTTGACGCTGAGATCAACAAGCGCATCGGCAAGGCTGCTACGACCCTAGGACGCCTCACCACCCGCGTCTGGGAGAACCAGAAGCTGACAACGTCAACTAAGATGGCAGTGTACAACGCGTGTATTGTCAGCACTCTCCTCTACGGCAGCGAAACATGGACGACCTACTCGAAGCTGGAGCGCAAACTGAGTAACTTCCATTTGCGCTGCCTTCGCCGCATCCTTGGCATCCGCTGGAGTGACAAGATTACCAATGCCCAGGTACTCGAGCGAGCAGGTCTTCCTACCATATTCACATTGCTAAGGCAGCGCAGACTTCGATGGCTCGGCCATGTGCGAAGGATGGAAGATGGACGCATCCCCAAAGACATCCTTTACGGTGAACTTGTCTCCGGCAAGACAAACGTTGGTCGACCCCAACTGCGCTACAAAGACGTCTGCAAGCGTGACATGAAAGCCCTGGACATCAACACTGAGAACTGGGAAGAGGTAGCAGCCGACCGCAGCAAATGGCGCAGTATTCTTCACAAGCAGCTGAAGTCTGGAGAGGAAAAAATTCTGACCACAGCCAGTGAAAAGAGAGCCAAGCGGAAGGCACACACCCCAGCAGCCACTCCAACAAGCCACACATGTAGCAAATGCGGCCGAGACTGCCACTCCCGCATCGGACTCACCAGCCACAGCCGTCACTGTCGCTAGCAAAATCATGACTTTCTCCGGCGCAATATCCATAGTCAATACCGACTGACGGAGACCTACTATATATATCTATATATAAACATATATGTGTATATATATATATATATGTATATATATATATTACATATAAATACACACACACACACACACACACACACACACATATATATATATATATATATATATATATATATATGTATATATATATATGTATGTATATATTTACATATATATATGCATATAAATATATATGCACATATATATATAAATATATATATATATAGATAGACACATACACACACACACACACACACACACACACACACACACACACACACACACACACACACACACACACACACGCGCACACACACACACACACACACACACACACACATATATATATATATATATATATATAAATATATATCATATATATCTGTATATATATATATACATATATATATAATATATATGCGTAAGTGCTAAAAGAACCTTTCATAACCTTAGGTCAACTCAAACTTTTGATATGAATAACTTGTTAATTTTACCGTACCAAGAGAACCTGCAAAACTTTCCAAACATATTACGTAATTTCAACATTAATGTAGTTTTTAACAATAATAACACAGTAAGACAATTGCTCATAAATAATTTAGCCAATAGTGATAAAGGGTGTGTGTACAAAAGAATTTGTAAATCATGTAATCAGTTTTGTGTTGGTCAGACTGCTAAAACACTCAAAGCACAAATCAACCAACACAAGAAATACGTTAGAGAGGGAAACCAATCTAGCAGCATATTCAACCACATGAACCATTTTAACCACCCAGTTGACTGGGATAACGCTAAAGTCATCATATGCAACAATAACATCACAGTAAGAAATTTAATTGAATGCAGATTGATTAGATCTAGTAAGGGAATAAATGTTTATCTCCATCTAGGTTTGTACAAATTAGATAATTATATTTGCCATGAAATTTCAAAATTATCTAAATTGTAACATACCAGTTATGAGGAATTGTCCCATACTTTTTGGTTACCAAGACGGTATCAAATGTCACGTGTACTTCTTCCACTACCTCTCCGAATTCCCTCTTCACCATGTCTCACTCAGTCATATATTCTGTACCTTGTTTCTTCATTTTATAATTTCTTCTTTGCGTCAGCACTGAAGATGTAATTATACGAAAGCGCTCTGCTTCGTTAGTTAACTTTTCCTAGTGGTTACTTACGCATTTGTGAACACACGTTCCTAGTGTTTTTATTGCATATATATATATATATATATATATATACACAGACACACACACACACGCATATATATATATATATATATATATATCATATATATATGTACACACACATACATATATATATACATATATATACATATATATATATATACATATACACACACACACACACACACACACACACACACACAGGGGGTAATTGGTCGCTACGCTTATTCAAACTGTCCTTGTTCCTTTGTATCATGTATATATTTTTTATGTATTCCTATCACTATGTACTTGTTGCACTGAAGATGTAATATACGAAAGCGCTCTGCTTCGTTAGTTTCTTTTTTCCAAGTGGTCTACTTTGCATATATATATGTATATATAGATACATACTTACATACATATATA
>NC_134808.1:14361984-14381984 GCF_046742065.1 Oratosquilla oratoria | reverse complement strand
GAGAGGGGGGGTCGCCGATTTAATGAAGCGGCCTTGCTGTGGATGTGCTGTGTCTTGTGACAATGCTTCTGACCCAGGGCAGTGGACAGGGTGCAGGGATGACCCGTCATCTAGGAGGTGCTAAGATGGGAGGGAGGGTGGAGAGGTGTGGAGTGTTTTCGGGGATGAAATGGGTGGGAATGTTTTTGTGCCTTGTCCTTTTTGGCTACCCCCCTGGTAAGGGGGAAAAAAGCCTTGGTATATGTATGTATGTATGTATGTATGTATGTATGTATGTATGTATGTATGTATGTATGTATGTATGTATGTATGTAATAAAAATAATAAAGAGTCCATAGCAAAAGAAGCACAGGGTTGGGAAAAAAATCCAAGAGAACAGTAAAGTTGCATTTACTAACATAATAAAACAGCAAATGAAAGAACAAACTGAAGACTCAGTCATTAAAGTGATGAGACAGAAGGAAAATATAGTAAGAGACTTAGCAGATAAAAAGAAATGTATAATTATATTAGGAATGGAAGAGAAGTATAATCTAAATAGAACCACAAGAATCAAAGAGGAAAAATAAAAAGTAAGCAGTTTACTAGAATTAGTTCAGGAAGATGAACCTGAAATCATGAAACAAATTGAAGAGATGAATAGATTCGGAAAATATAGTACAGATAAGACCAGTCCAATTAAGATTAAAGTCAGGTCACAAACGACAGCAGAGAATAACTTAGCAAAAACAGGGAAACTAGCAGACAGTGAACAATATAAAAAGATATGGATAAAAAGAGAAATAAAAAAAGAGGAAAGAGAGGAAGAAAAAATGAAAAGACAAGAAGCTAAAGAAAAAAACGAGAACAGAACAGAGTCAGAAAAAGAGAAATTCTATTGGAGAGTAGTGAATGTGAAAGTGAGGAAATGGGACATAACAGAGAAATACAAAAGGGAAACAGAGAATACAATGGAAGTGGCAGAAAACTAAAAGTGTCTTACACAAATATAGATGGATTAATAACAGGATTGAATGAACTGAATGATTATCTGAAGGAAAAAGAACCGGACATAATGGGAATTGTAGAGACAAACTTAAAAGGTCCACTACCACCCAACACTTTAGGACATGATGCATATAATTATTGGATTAGAAACAGAGAGACCAAACAAAGGGGTGGAGTTATGTTCCTGACTAAGAAGGATATAAACGTGAGGTGTGTCACATATGGAAAGAATACAGTAGAGATGATTATGATCGAAGTGGAAGACAGAGATAAGAAGAGAAGAAAGTTTGTGATAAATTATATGCCCCCAAAAATAGCCTCGTGGGAAGAGATTGAACATAAAATTATGTTAGAAGACACAAGGATAACATTAAATATGATAATGGAAGATGGAGGAAGAATAGTTAGGATGGGTGACTTTAATTGCAAAGAAGTCTGCTGGGAAGAGATGACAGTAAAGGGTGGAGACGACTCATGAGGAAACGTTCTACTGGAGATGATTATTGGCCATACAATGACACAATGAATTCAAGAGAACACTAGGTATAGAAATGAGGAAGAACCATCGAGACTAGACCTAATAATCACATCTGAACCTAAAATAGTGGACAAGATTGAATATAAGACACCGATAAGTAAAAGTGACCACATATTGATTGAACTGAACTAAATGAGAAAAATACATGAAAAGAAATTAACAATATAGAAAAGAAAGATTGATGTATGAAAAAACAAATTTTGATAAAATAAGAGAATTCTTTGAAAAAGAAAAATGGGAAAGAATATACAAAGAAGAAACAACAGTGGAAGAGAAATGGAATATTTTGACAAAAATTTATATAGAAAAAATATATTGATTGAACTGAACTAAATGAGGAAAAATACATGAAAAGAAATTAACAATATAGAAAAGAAAGATTGATGTATGAAAAAACAAATTTTGATAAAATAAGAGAATTCTTTGAAAAAGAAAAATGGGAAAGAATATACAAAGAAGAAACAACAGTGGAAGAGAAATGGAATATTTTGACAAAAATTTATATTAAAAAAAAAAGAGTGGAAAAGTATGTCCCAAGACAAAATCAAGAAAAAGAATATGTAAAGTGCTGGTACAACAAAATTTGTAAGGAGTTAAAAGGCAAAAGAGAAAAAGCTTGGACAAATTGAAGAAATATAAAAGACCTGAAAAATGGAAAATATATACTTGTTATAGAAATGAATATGTACAAGTGCGCAGAGAGGAAAAGAGAAAATATGAAAAAGATGTCATAGAAAAAGGTAAAGATCAACCAAAACTATTTTACAGATTTGTAAACAACAAACTGAAAAGCAAACAAGAATTAGAGAAATTACGACAAGGAGGAGTTGAATACACAGAGGAAATAGAAATGGCAGAAATTATGAACAAGTATTTCAAATCGGCGTATACAAGGGAGAACATACTACCTGGAGAAATCGAATGGGAAGAGAAAGCCCCCCCAATGAAAGAAATAGAAGTAACAAAGAATGAAATAATGAAACACTCGAGTAATCTTGATGTCAAAAAATCGCATGGACCAGATGAAATAGCAAACTGGATTTTGAAAGAATGCAGGAATGAACTGGCAGACAAAATACATAGCATAATAAACAGTTCCTTGAAAGAAGGAAAAGTTCCAAAAGATTGGAAAAGAGCAAATATAGTACCTATATATAAAGGGGGAAATAAGAAGACCCTACCAACTATAGACCAGTCTCTCTAACAAGTACAATAGCAAACATTTGTGAAAGAATTATCAAAAGTAGATGGGTAAGGTATTAAAAAAAAGTGCTAAATCCAAGGCAATTTGGATTCAGACAAGGACGATCATGCATCACCAATTTAATATGTTTCTATTCAAGGCTAATAGATATAATACAAGAAAGAGATGGATGGGTTGATTGTGCATTTCTAGACCTAAAAAAAGCTTTTGACAAAGTACCACATAAGAAGTTGCTTAAGAAATTAAAAACTGAAGGAGGAATACAGGGCAAACTGCTTAAATGGATGGAAGACTTTTTGCAAGAAAGAAAAATGAGAGTAGTGATAAGAGACAAACACTCAAATTGGGATGAAGTAATAAGTGGTGTTCCACAAGGAACTGTTCTGGCCCCAATAATGTTTGCTATATATATTAATGATATGGATGAAGAAATTGAAAGTTATATGAGCTTCTTTGCAGATGATGCAAAACTGTTAAAAAAAATGAACACTGAAGAAGATTGTGAGTCACTACAGAGTGATCTCAATAAAGTATGGGAATGGAGTAAGAAGTGGGAGATGGAGTTCAATACTAAGAAGTGTAGTATAATGGAATTTGGAAAAAGTAAAAAAAAGAATAGTAGGATCATATAAATTGGGAGAAGAAGGAATAAAAAAGTAGAGAATGAGAAGGACCTGGGAGTCATTATTATGAATAATATGTCACCTGAGAAACATATAACCACCCTAAAGGTTGAGGCTGTCCTGGGTACAAAGGTACTACTTCTGTCAAAAACTCTTTACACAACACACACGCACACATACAATTCTAGGGAACCTTGTAACCAAGCCGAGGTAAAGGACTATCCTGACCTATCATAACTTAAGTGTTGGGACCTAGACCAGGCTAGGGAGTCCTCTTAGCTAGATCAACCTAGGGAGTCTTCTGAACTAGCCGAGGCTAGGAAGACTTCTGACCTAGACCAGCCTAGAAAGTCCTTTACCCTAACCTAGTCTAGGAGTCTTCTTACCTAGCATAGGGCCTCTTCTGACCCAGTCTACGGATTCTTTGAACTAGCCTAGGGAATTTTCTGTCTTAGCTTATGGAGTCTCAAGACCTAGCCTTTGGATCCTGTGTAAACTAAGCCAGGAATTCGTCTAAGCTTCTCAGAGTACATGCCTGACCTAGCTAAGAGAATCATCTAACTTAGTCTACGAAATCCACTTGCCTTGTCTCGGGAACCTCTAGACATCGGGATCCCCGACTATAGTGAAGGCTCCTCAACCATAGCAGGGCTCAGAACTTCGCTCGGTAACCCTCTGAAGCTAGAGCGTCTCGCGCGTAATGACATTCCGACCCTTGAGTCGGAGGGCTCAGTTCTGCGGTAAAAAAGCCCACGCATCAAAACGGTTTCAGAACGTATTCGTCTCTTTGGTTATTATTCATCTTTGCTCGAATTGTATGTTTTTTTTTTAATGTAATTGGTATTGCAATGTACAAAGGGTTTAACCTCAAAACACCCACAGATAGGTAAGAGTGAGAGTGAGATTTTTTTTTTTTTTTTTTGTTTTGTTTTTTATCTTAAGGCTATCGACCCATGTGGGGGTCATTAAGCCTGGAGAGTGAGATGGGGGGGCTGGTCCCTTTATATAGTCGATGGGGGCGTGGCTTATTGTTTCATGGTCAAATTTCGAGCACCAACGTTGAGGGTGATGAGCCATATTCAAAACTTTGTTAGTAGCAGGCGGGAGATTTGAGAGTCATCATCCGATTCACGGTTGGCTATAACAATATATATATATATATATATATATATATATATATATATATATATATATACATGTGTGTGTGTGTGTGTGTGTGTGTGTGTATTCACTTGGTCTTTGGATCACGTGTTGGACTCGTGATCGATAGCTATTTCCCTCCTGTGTGTGTGTGTGTGTGTGTGTGTGTGTGTGTGTGTGTGTGTGTGTGTGTGTGTGTGTGTGTGTGTGTGTGTGTGTGTGTGTGTGTGTGTGTGTATTTACCTAGTTGTATTTTACGGGAAGGGGAGCTATGCTCGTGATGTCCCGTCTTCATATCTCATTTTATCTAAACTGTTTTTAAATTCATGTATTGTGTGTTGGCGTGGTGTGTAGTATGGAATATCGTACATTGTACTGGTGTGGCATGGTGTGGAGTGTAACATGTCGTACATTTTACTGGTGTGTTGCTTATTTGGGGAATTGTGTGTTTCTCCCTCTTTGTAGAGTTGTCGTATGATTTGTTGTTCATTGTTGTTAGTTTTGAAGCCAGTCTTTGTGGTGTGCGCACGCATTTGTTGTCAGTGTTATAAAAAAGATATTAAATTCTGTTTATGTCGAACTTGGATTCATTAGCCACCCAAGACATTATGGTGGCAGCATAAAAACAATCTTTTCGGTGTTTTTTTTTTTTTTTTTTTTTTTTTTTTTTTTTTTTTTGTGAACGTTCTGAACAGACTAAATTGCAGCGCTGGACTATCGCCGATCACATTTGTGCATGTTAGCGTCCGTCCTTTTTTCTCCCATTTTCATTCCACAGGCTACAGGATTTGCTTAGTTGTGAGACGTAATAGTGCTTTCTCACTTTGGACCAGTGACTTTTTATTAAAAAAAAAAAAAGAAAAAAAAAAAAAAAACGGTGCTCAGGGACATTGTGGTTGCAGAGCGCGCTGAGTGACGTGTTTTTTTTTTTTTTTTTTTTTTTTTCTTTTTTGACGACGTTTCTCCCGAGAATCTTCGTGTCCGGTCTTCTTTTGGACTGATATCGCCGTCTGCTTTGGCGGGACGGTCGTCTCTGGTCACTTAGTGGCTTGCAGTTTAAATTGCTACTTGGGTGAGGAAAGATTCGTGTTTGAACTTGGTCGGCGTCTCAAGCGTTCCATGTGTATTCGCCGGCGTATGCTCCGCGTCCGCAGACATTGGATACCTTGTTACTTAGCAGTTTTGTATAATTTTTTGCCTTAGGCATACCTGTATTGTCCTTTTTTTCAGATTTTGTGGATATATTGTTATACATGTATTTCCTATCTCCCGGTCGTGCCTTGGGCGGCCATTTGTATGACGTCACTCCTTGTTTACCTTTTCAAATGTAACTCCCCTCAGTGACGTCTTGTGTACACTTACGTATCAGTGCATTATATATATTTCTACGTATATTTTGTTAATTACGGTCTTAATATAATTTTTCTTCATTATTTGCTATATGTATTGCATTGTTTCTGTGTTTCAGTGTTACTGTTTGTGTGAGTTGTATCATTATCTTGCGTTCGTGTCCCATGTCCATGTGATTTCTCTATATATATTTTTTTCACATTATTTCATGCTTTGTGCTAATGTGTTGTATTTGCATTATTTCCTGCTTGGTGTCGGTGTTTTCGTATGTTATTACGCAGTGGGTTACAGTTGTCAAATCCTATCATGTCTAAGTCAAAGAGGCCTTCGTTTATCGGTTCACAAAATTCATCTGAGACAATGGCTCACAAATTGACGTTGCTCCATCAAGACCCGTCGGTTATGAAATTCTCTGGTCAAGATCCTCATTATAGAGCGACTGATTTTATCCGCCAATGTGAGGACTCCATAGTGCATTCTAATGTTTCGACGGGGCCTGAAAAGATCTCCTTTGTGAGGTCCCAGTTTGTGCCAAATTCTCTAGCATCGGAGTTACTTTCGGCGTTGTGTTTAGATCCCAAATCTCTGGATTACAATTATGACATCTTTAGGTCTAACTTCCTTAAACATTTTTCAGATACCCCTGGTGGTGGTTTGTTCCATTGGTGCTTCAAACTGGCTGATACTCTCGTATCCCGACTGGGCACTCTTGATTATAGACGGGCGCAAGCTCAGGCCAGTATAATTGTTGTTGATGCTTTAGAGTCACTTTCACATTCAGATTGGGTAGATAATGGCAATATCACTCATGATAGATTTCGTCTTATTTTAGAATTTGTGCTTTACATCCTTTTTTTTTTTTGTGCCTTCTGAGAGAAGAGCTGTATCTTCTCTCATGTACAAGACTGATGAGACTCTATTGTCTTTTGCGACGAAGCTTTCTTGTAAACTAGGGGAAGTGCCTTCTAGTTCCTTATGTATTAGCAATGCTCTTCAACATGCCCATGTCCCTTGTTCTCCTCAGCCCTCTCAGTCTACAGTTCCTACTCATAGTTCCCCTCAATCTACAGTTACCCCCCCCTCCCCTGTTATGTTCCTTTTGTAGGTCTGGTCATTCGAGCGAGTTTTATTACCGCCGTAGGCGCCAGGTACACAAGGCAAGACTGTCCCCTGTTCGCAGGAGTGTACCTACTATTTCTTCTAATCTGTCGCATGACCTTTCTAGAGTAGAACCTCAAGGTAGACACAGTTATTGCCATATCCATGGTCATTGTAAACACTCGACTGATCAATGTTTCAAGGTTTTGAAACTTAGGGATGAGACTTCTCACCAGCCTCGTCAATCCCATTTTCACCAGCGCGTGTTTCACAACCCAAAGAGTTGACCAGCAATGTTCGGTCTCAAATAATTCCCTTTGTGGCTGTTGAGTCTTCTCAATTACTTACTTTTCAATTTCTTACTAGGGATACGCCTCTTTCTGTCACTGTAGATACTGGTGCAGAATGTAGTCTCTTAAGTAGAAAGGCTTATTTTGCTCTACGGGAATTGTATAATCTCCCTTTATCTCCCTTTTGTAATAATTTGCATTCTGTGCAAGGTTCTCCCTTGCTTGTTCTCGGATCTGTTTGTCTTCCCTTACAGTTTCCCTCGCATGCTACAGTCTTCAATGTCACTTTTGTTGTTGTCTCTGGCATTGCCCTTAAGTGTGATTGTTTCTTGGGTATTGATGCTCTTACAGCTCATGGCATAGATATTTCTCCTAGGCGCCGTGTAGTGACTTTCTGCAATTTTGATATCTCTGCATCGGATAGGCCAGTTTCTGTTTGTGATTCTACTGTGCTTGATCAGTCCGCACATGTGCCTGTACCAACTTCTACGCGCTCCAACCCTGTTTCTCATTGTGCTGCTGTTGTTGAAGGAGCATCTTGTTGAACCTTCAAGTTCTGTTCGAGTTCCGGTGCGCATCTCAGGTGCCCCGATAGGGTCTGACGTTCTCTCTTTGCCTGACTCTATTCGTATTCGTCGGCTTGCCCTAGAAGGAACTCTCTCCACTGTTCGCGAGGATCATGTTACCACGGCGATGGTAACCAATGTCACGGGTGCTCCTATTCCTCTCTCTCCTGGCAGTCACTTAGGCTCCTTTGAGGTGGTACATGTTGCTGCTTTCCAGGATTCGCCTATTATAGCAGCTTCTGTACTACAGTCTCCTCCAACACGTGACCCTGCTCATTTAGCTTCTGAGCTTGCCACATTTGTAGGCGAGATTGATTTTCCTGAAGAGACGCCTCGTCTCCTTGACCTGTTAGTTACTCACCGTCAGGCTTTGGCTTTACCAGGTGATCCGTTAGGGGTTACGGACCGTGTGGTTCATAGAATTGATCTTCAGCCAGGCACTCGTCCTGTTTACGTCCCCTCTTACAGGCTATCTCACTCTCGTCGGCTTATAGCCCAGTCCTTGGTTGACGATTTATTGAGTAAAGGTGTTGTACAGGAGTCCCACTCAGAGTGGAACTCGCCTCCTCTCCAGGTGCCTAAGAAAGATGAATCTTTTCGTCCTGTTGTTGATTACAGGAAAGTCAATGAGGTCACTCTTCCAGACCATTATCCTCTGCCTATCTTAAGCGAGCTTCTTCAGTCCATTGGCACTGGTAATACGGTGTCCACCACCTTAGATTTAAAAGCAGGTTTTTGGCAGATACCCCTGTAGGAGAAGTCTCGTAAAATCACGGCCTTCTCGACTCCCAGTGGGCACTATGAATGGCTTCGTTGCCCCATGGGTTTGCGGAATGCTCCTTTGACTTGCCAGCGTTTAGTTAACTCCATTTTTCATGGATTAGTTGGGAATGGACTTTTTGTTTACCTGGATGATTTGATTCTAGTTTCCAAAGATGTGGAAAGCCACTTTTCTAAATTGTCCATGGACTTGCAACGTTTTGCTGAAGCTGGGTTGAAACTCAACTTACCCAAGTGTGCCTTTTTCAAGGCTAGTATCCAGTTCCTAGGTCATGTTGTAGACAAACATGGTATCCACACCACGGGTGAAAAGATCAAGTCAGTCAAGGACTTCCCTATACCAAAGTCAGTTGAAAATGTACGTTCCTTCCTTGGGCTTGCAGGATACTATCGTGCATTCATTAAGGACTTTGCTTCAATTGCTTCCCCTCTCACTCGCCTTCTCAAGAAGGACTCTTCCTTCCAGTGGCGTGATGTTCATCAGAAAAGTTTTGATTCCTTGGTGCTTGCTCTTACTGAAGCACCTGTGTTGGCCTTCCCTGATTATAGTATTCCCTTTACCATTTGTACAGATGCTTCTGGTACAGGTATTGGAGCTGTACTCATGCAACAAGTAGATGGATGTAGACCTCATGTTATTGCATATGCTAGTCGCATTCATAATAAGCCTGAGTCCCGTTACTCTGTTACTCATTTAGAGGCCCTGGCAGTGGTGTGGGCTTTAGAGCACTTCCGTGATATCATTTTTGGATATCCTATTACAGTCTACACGGACCACACTGCTGTCACTCAGCTTTTTAAGGGCAAGAATCTGTCAGGCCGCCTAGCCAGATGGTTCCTCACGATCGAGGAATTCAATCCAACCCTTAAGCATATCCCCGGGCGTGCGAACCACGTTGCTGATGCACTTTCACGGAATATCCCTGTTGCTGCTGTTACCGTGATTCATAACTTTTCCCTGCAGGATCTGGCCAAAGCTCAGCGTGAAGACCCTGTTTGGTCTGCTGTCATTTATGCTTTGGAGTCTGGTGATGATTCCACCTTACCAGCTTTACCAGTGTTTGAGCAAGATGTGGCACAGCTAGTGATCCCTGAGTATCTCGTTCCCGTTGTTTTGTCCCTTGCTCATGATGCCCCTCAGGCTGGTCACCCAGGTCGTGACAAAACTCTGGCTATGGCACGGAAGAAGTATTATTGGCCTAAAATTACCTCTCATCTAGCCCGGTGTAGTTCTTGTGCCCAGACCAAAGGTTCTACGAACACTGCTCCCATCTTAGAGTACCCTACTCCTTCTCGCCCTTTTCAGACTGTGGCTATAGACCTTTTGCAAGTGCCTCGTAGCACGCAGGGCTCTGTGTATGTCCTTGTTTGCGTGGATCACTTTAGTCGTTTTGTAGTCTTAGCTCCCTTACGTAACAAATCTGCACCAGTTGTAGCACATGCTTTAGTTTCCCATGTGTTGTGTCCATACACCACTCCTTCGGTGCTCCTTAGTGATAATGGGACTGAATTTAGGAACGAGGTTTTGGCAGGTATTTGCGAACGTTACGGTATCAAACAGACGTTCGTGACTGCTTATCATCCAGCGTCCAATGGTCTTGTTGAGAGGACGAACAGGAAAATTTTAGAGATCCTACGTCACCTTGCTAGTAATTTTCATGAGTCTTGGGAGGATTGGCTTCCCCATGTCAGTGCTTGTATCAATAGCACCATTAATGTTTCTACGGGCAAAACGCCTCATTATGTTATCTTTGGAGTTGAGAAATGGCTCCCATATGATGTGCTTGAGAGCCCTGCTTGTCCCCTCTACAATTTAGATGACTATAGTAAACTCCAGAGTCATGTGATGCATGCCATTTATAATTCTGTACGAGATAAACTGGATGTTTCAAAGGCCGACATGTTGAAACAACAACATGCTCGTGCAAAACCTGTGACCATCGGTGTTGGTGATCATGTTTTCAAAAGCATGCCTGATCGCCAGTCGAAATTGAATTGTAAATTTGAGGGTCCCCTTTTGGTGACTGAACGCCTACACCCTAACAAGTTCAGGATTTTTTGCCCCTCTACAGGCCTTAGCGAGATTTCACACTCTGATAGGCTCAAGAAGACTCAAGTGCCTATCCCTGCCTTTACCCGGCCTCCTCCAGGGCCCACTGTAAGAACTATGCCTTGTTTATCTACCCCTCATCATTATGACCTTAGGTCAAGGGGTCCTGTAATTACCTAAACTTTCATTGTGTATTGTTATGTATTCTTTGTAATGTTTCCTATTTTTTGTGTGTCCTTTTCTTGGTTATATTGTGTAAATATTGTTTAGCTCTTAAGTGTACTATCTTGAATTGTATTTTGTCATGTTTAGATGATAAGTATCATGTCCCGGACGTCCGGCAATTGCTGTGTTTGTATTTTTGTTAACTGGCGCCAGTCTTATGTTCCTTTTTGTGTTTGTATGTGTTGTCTTTATGGAATTAATTATGTATGTGTTTATTTAAAGTATTGGGTGTGCTATTGTATCCATTTTTCCCACACTTTTGTCTGCCACTGTTGTATAAGTGGTGTATGTGTAGTTTGTCCTTGTGTATTTTGGATTCTCTTTGCCTCGGTCAGGTTTTTTTTTTTTTTTTTCTCGGTGAGGTCACCGAGTGGTGCGGGCCGAGCGATGTGTTGGCGTAGTGTATAGTATGGAATATCGTACATTGTACTGGTGTGGCATAGTGTGGAGTGTAACATGTACATTGTACTGGTGTGTTACTTATTTGGGGAATTATGTGTTTCCCCCTCTTTGTAAAGTTGTCGTATGATTTATTGTTCATTGTTTTATTATTTATTGTAATCATGTCTACATTATGTATAATGATACTATTATGAGATATTGCAAATGCGATGCAGGTTTTCCCGTGCAAAGCGATAGCTTGTTGTTAGTTTTGAAGCCAGCCTTTGTGGTGTGAGCACGCATTTGTTGTCAGTGTTATAAAAAAAATATTAAATTCTGTTTATTTCGAACTTGGATTCATTAGCCACCCAAGACAATTGTTTTTGCACACACCACTTTCTCATCTAACTTGTTCCAAATGTTTATTACTCTGTGAGGAAAGCTGTTCTTTTTCAGAACTCTTCTATAGCTGTCTTTCTTGATTTTCTTTCCATGTCCTCTTGTATTTCTATCATCCCACTTTATTAGATTCTCTCTATCAATAATTTCTATGCCTTTCATGATTCTGTAAATAGTTACCAAATTTCCTCTCTCTCTTCTTTGCTCTAATGTCTGTAGCTCAAGTTTTGCTATTCTCTATTCATATGATAATTTTGAGAGTGTTGGTGCCAATTTTGTAATTGCTCTTTGTATTCTTTCAAGTTTTGTTATGCATTTTTTGTACTTGGTGACTACATCGTTGCTGCATATTCCAATCTTGGTCTTATCAAAGTGATTAGTATTTTCTTCACCATTTCTTTATCCAGGTATGTAAATTCCACTTTGATTGTTCTTATTAAATTATGAGTTTCTCCAAAAATCTTATTTATATGTTTCTCAGGTGACATATCATTCATAATAATGGCTCCCAGGTCCTTCTCATTTTCTACTTCTTTTTATTCCTTCTTCTCCTAATTTATACGATCCTACTATTCTTTTTTTTTCTTTTTTTTTTTTTTTTTTGCTTTTTCCAAATTCTATTATACTACACTTCTTAGTATTAAACTCCATCTCCCACTTCCTACTCCATTCCCATACTTTATTGAAATCACTCTGTAGTAACTCACAATCTTCTTCAGTGTTCACTTTTTTTAACAGTTTTGCATCATCTGCAAAGAAGCATATAACTTTCAATTTCTTCATCCATACCATTAATATATATAGCAAACATTATTGGGGCCAGAACTGTTCCTTGTGGAACACCACTTATTACTTCATCCCAATTTGAGTGTTTGTCTCTTATCACTACTCTCATTTTTTTTCTTGCAAAAAGTCTTCCATCCATTTAAGCAGTTTGCCCTGTATTCCTCATTCAGTTTCTAATTTTTTAAGCAACTTCTTATGTGGTACTTTGTCAAAAGCTTTTTTTAGGTCTAGAAATGCTGTGGATGTGCTGTGTCTTGCGACACTGCTTCTGACCCAGGGCAGTGGACAGGGTGCAGGGATGACCCGTCATCTAGGAGGTGCTAATATGGGAGGGAGGGTGGAGGGGTGTGGAGTGTTTTCAGGGATGGAATGGGTGGGAATGATTTTATGCCTTTTCCTTTTTGGCTACCTCCCTAGTAAGGGGGAAAACCCTTGATACATGTATGTATGTATGTAGATATGCACAATCAGCCCATCCATCTCTTTCTTATATTATATCTATTAGCCTTGAATAGAAACATATTAAATTGGTGACGCATGATCGTCCGTGTCTGAATCCAAATTGCCTTGGATTTAGTACGTTTTTTTTTTTTCTAAATACCTTACCCATCTACTTTTGATAATTCTTTCACAAATTGTTGCTATTGTACTTGTTAGAGAGACTGGTCTATAGTTGGTAGGGTCTTCTTTGTTTCCCCCTTCATATATAGATACTATATTTGCTCTTTTCCAATCTTTTGGAACTTTTCCTTCTTTCAAGGAACTGTTTATTATGCTATGTATTTTGTCTGCCAGTTCATTCCTGCATTCTTTCAAAATCCAGTTTGCTATTTCATCTGGTCCATGCGATTTTCTGACATCAAGATTACTCAAGTGTCTCATTATTTCATTCTTTGTTACTTCTATTTCTTTCATTGGGGGGACTTTCTCTTCCCATTCGATCTCTCCAGGTTGTATGTTCTCCCTTGTAAACATCGATTTAAAATACTTGTTCATAATTTCTGCCATTTCTATTTCCTCTGTGTATTCAACTCCTCCTTGTCGTAATTTCTCTAATTCTTGTTTGTTTTTCAGTTTGTTGTTTACAAATCTGTAAAATAGTTTTGGTTGATCTTTACATTTTTCTATGACATCTTTTTCATATTTTCTCTTTTCCTCTCTGCACACTTGTACATATTCATTTCTATAACAAGTATATATTTTCAATTTTTCAGATCTTTTGTCTTTTTTCCATTTTGTCCAAGCTTTATCTCTTTTGCCTTTTAACTCCCTACAACTTTTGTTGTACCAGCACTTTATATATTCTTTTTCTTGCTTTTGTCTTGGGACATACTTTTCCACTCCTTTATAAATTTTTGTCAAAATATTCCATTTCTCTTCCACTGTTGTTTCCTCTTTGCATATTTTTTCCCATTTTTCTTTTTGAAAGAAATATCTTATTTTATAAAAATAAAAAAATCATACATCAATCTTTCTTTTCTATATTGTTCATTTCTTTTCATGTATTTTTCCTCATTTAGTTCCAGTTCAATCAATATGTGGTCACTTTTACTTATTGATGTCTTGTATTAAATCTTTTCCACTATTTCAGATTCTGATGTGATTATTAGGTCTAGTCTCGATGATTTTTCTTCATTTCTATACCTAGTGTTCTCTTGAATTAATTGTGTCATTGTATGGTCAATAATCATCTCGAGTAGAACGTTTCCCCATGAGTCGTCTCCACACTTTACTGTCATCTCTTCCCAGCAGACTTCTTTGCAATTAAAGTCGCCCATCCTAACTATTCTTCCTCCATCTTCCATTATCTTATTTAATGTTATCCTTGTGTCTTCTAACATACTTTTATGTTCTCTCTCTTCCCACGAGGCTGTTTTTGGAGGCACATAATCTATTACAAACTTTCTTCTCTTCTTATCTCTGTCTTCCACTTCGATCATAATCATCTCTATTCTATTCTTTCCATATGTGACACTCCTCAAGTTTATATCCTTAGTCAGGAACATAACTCCACCCCCTTGTTTTGTCTCTCTGTTTCTAATCCAATAATTATATGCATCATGTCCTACACTGTTGGGTGGTAGTGGACCTTTTAATTTTGTCTCTACAATTCCCATTATGTCCGGTTCTTTTTCCTTCAGATAATCATTCAGTTCATTCAACCCTGTTATTAATCCATCTATATTTGTGTAAGACACTCTTAATTTTCTGCTACTTCCATTGTATTTTCTGTTTCCCTTTTGTTTTTCTCTGTTATGGCCCATTTCCTCACTTTCATATTCACTACTCTCCAATAGAATTCCTTTTTTTCTGACTCTGATCTCATCTCGTTTTTTTTTTCTTTGTCTTCTTGTCTTTTTGTCTTCTCATCCCCTCTTTCCTCTTTATTCATTTCTCTTTTTATCCATACCTTTTTATATTGTTCACTGTCTGCTAGTTTCCCTGTTTTTGCTAAGATATTTTCTGCTGTCATTTGTGACCTGAATTTAACCTTAATTGGTCTGGTTTTATCTGTACTATATTTCCCGAGCCTATACATCTCTTCAATTTGTTTCCCGATTTCATGTTCATCTTCCTGAACTAACTCTAATAAACTGTTTACTTTTTCTTTTTCCTCTTTGATTCTTGTGGTTCTCACGCTCACCTTTTCTCGCCCTCCTCTTGTTAGACCTGATAGGTCTGTCAGTTGCCACGTCGCGTTAGCTCTCTCCATTGTTGACGTTCCTCGTATTTTCTATCCCTCTCAACCTCCTCCAGTGAAGTTCCCCTCTTGTGCAGGGCCTGCTGGATATTTGTTCTCCATCTCATTCTTGGGCGTCCCACAGGCCTTCTTCCTTCTGGTTTCCATAAGTAGTACTTCTTTGGATATCTTTGCTCTTCCATCGGCATAACATGTCCGTACCATCTCAGCTGTCCTCTCTCCACATAGTCCAGTACATTCTCAACCCCCAATGCTTCTCTTATAACTTGATTCCTTATTCGGTCCACCTTTGTACATCTGTAGATAACCCTTAGTACTCTCATTTCTGCGGCCTGTATTTTACTCCTTGTCCTACTGGTTAATTTCCAGGTCTCACATCCGTAACACAGTACTGGTCTTAATATAGTTATATAGATAGTTTTCTTCACTTTCCTTGGTATCGCGGGATCCTTAAGAAGTGGGTATAGTGACTGCAGCTCTATATTGTACTCCTTGATTCTTTAATTTATTTCCGAAAGTATATCCCCTCCGCTGTTAAAATCAGCTCCCAGATATTTGAAGTTGTGTACTTTTCTTACTTCTTGGGTATCTATTGTAACTCCTTCATCTCCCGAAACTCTGCTTACGTTCATGTATTCACATTTTCCGACATTTAACTCCATTCCCATTTCTGTCAATTGCTCAGACCATCTGTCCACAGCTTCCTGTAAGGTCTCTAGATCATCAGCTATAAGTGCCACATCATCAGCATAGGCAAAAGTAACCGTGTTATCCTCCATCTGAGTTATTTCTTTCATTATATAGTCCACGTACATAATAAAAAGCAATGGTGACAACACACTGCCCTGTCTCACTCCACTTGCTATCCCAAACTAATTTCTAGCTCCATCTTCGGAGATCACTGCGCTTTCAGATGTACGATAAAGTCCCTTTACTGTATTTGCAAGATGGGTAGGTACCTCATACTGGGGATCCTCAAGCACATCCCATAGTTTCCTTCTTGGCACTCTATCAAAAGCCTTTTGTAAATCCAGGAAGATCATGTGTTCCTCAACATTCCATTCCCATGCCTTTTCAACCAGCATCCTCAATGCAAAAATCAAGTCTGTGGTGCTTCTTCCTGGTCGAAAACCATATTGCCATTCACCCATCTTCTTTTCAACTACAATTCTTAATCTGGCCTCCAATATTCTTTCATATACCTTTCCTATATGCGGCAAAAGATATATTCCTCTGTAGTTACTACAGACTGTCCGGTCCCCTTTCTTAAAGATAGGGCATATCAGAGCTTTACTCCATTCCGCAGGCACTGTTGCTGTTTTATATGCTGCCTTGAACATAGACACTAAATATGGCAATAAAGTCTCCTCTGCTTCTTTAAAAATCTCCGCCGGCAAGCCATCGCATCCTGCAGATTTTCCATTCTTCATTCGTTTAATTGCTGCCTTTACCTCGTTGGATGTTATTTCCAAACTCTCATCATTTCTCACTTCTTCCATCTCCCAATGGTCAGCCACCTCGTCCTCATTAACATTCAGCAACTCACTAAAATACTCTCTCCATCTATTGTCTATATCAGCAGGGTTTGTCAGGATGTTACCCTCCCCATCTTTAATGGTTGAACAAGTTTCCCTGCTTCCTTTACGATAGCTTTTTGCTAAACTATAAAGTAATTTCCTTCCAGTAGTAAAATCATCTTCTAACTGTTCTCCTAATTAATCTCAAAATTTTCTCTTTGCTATTTTCTTTATCCTTTCAGCCTCTTTCCTTGCACTTTCGTACATTAATCTGTTTTCCCTTGTTCTTCTTTTCATCCATGTGCGAAAAGTCTTCATCTTTTGTTTCACTGCTTCCCTCACCTCTTCAGTCCACCAAGGGGTCTGTTTCTTTCTTTTCCCCCCAACATACTTCACTCCAATAGTTTCTTCTGCAATATTAGTCAACTTGTCTTTAAGATAGTTCCACATATGTTCCACAGCTTGATCATTCTGTACTGTCACCTCATCTGCGATTTTTCCGTTCAGCCTCTGCTTAATCTCACCCTCTTTTAGCTTGACCAGATTGAGTCTTCTTCTTTTTGGGGGCGGCCTTGATCTTAATTTCTTGAAAGTTAGTTTGGCCACCACTAGCCTGTGGTCAGCATCCATTGACTCCGAGGGAATGCTCTTTACATTTGATATATTTCTCTTATCATTGCAGACTATAAGATCTATCATTGATCTGCATACGTATTCCCCTCTATCATTGCTCCATCCATACTAAGTCCACTTATGCGACTCTCTGTGTTGAAAAAAGGTGTTCATTATTTTCAAATTATTCAGGGTACAAAAATCCAAAACCCTTTCTCCATCTGCATTTCTGTCTCCTACACCAAAGGCTCCAATGACATCCTCATATCCTACCCTGTCTACTCCGACGTGTCCATTCCAATCTCCTATTATAAATATTTTCAATCTTTCCTTTAAGAGATCAATAGCAGCCTGTAGCATCTCGTAGAAGTGTTCTTTTTCTTCTGTTGTTCTTCCACTCTGCGGTGCGTATATTTGTACAACCCCTATTTTCTCTTCGCTCATCCTTAATACGCATCCTATTATTCTTTCACTTATATAGTGAATTCTCTCTATACCTTTAGCTAGGTCTGGGCTAACAAGTATTCCCACCCCATGTCGAGCATCATCCTTTCTTTTTCATACAAGAGTGTAATCGCCATGTACAATCTTCCTACCTTCTCTAATTCTAGTCTCTGCCAGACCCAGTACATCAAGTTTCCTCCTTTTCATCATCTCAACAACCTCATCCTCCTTATCCTTCAGGGCTGCACAGTTTACAGTTCCCAGCAGAAAAGTTTTTCCGAGTACATGTCCATTATCGGTCCTAGTCGTCTCCGTTTGGTCTACCTAATTCCGAGGCGTAGCGTGAGTTTCTCGAGCAGAGATAACTTCCGGCTTGCTAGGCCTGTCGCAGTGGTTCTATTTAGATTATACTTCTCTTCCATTCCTAATATAATTATACATTTCTTTTTATCTGCTAAGTCTCTTACTACATTCTCCTTCTGTCTCATCACTTCAATAAATGTGTCTTCAGTTGTTTATATATATATATATATATATATATGTGTGTGTGTGTGTGTGTGTGTGTGTGTGTGTGTGTGTGTGTGTGTGTGTGTGTGTGTGTGTGTGTGTGAGCATGTATGTGTGTGTGTGTGTGTGTGTGTGTGTGTGTGTGTGTGTGTGTGTGTGTGTGTGTGTGTGTGTGTGTGTGTGTGTATTCATATAATATACATTTTATATGCATGCACACAGACACACGCATACATGTATTTATGTATGTATACAGACACACACACCTAATATATATATATATATATATATATATATATATATATATATATATATAACCGTATATATATATATGTATATGTATACATATATGTATATATATATGTATATATATATATATATATATATATATATATATATATATATTTAGGTGGGGAAGGGTAAACGAAGATGGGCTTCAGAATACGTTTATTGTCCTAACGTTTCGGTCTCTATGACCTTCTTCAGAGGACTCGCTATAATACATCATGATCACAAAATTTATATCTGCAGTGGGAGGAACTCGTCAAGCTTCGAGCGTCAGGTTTTTTCCAGAGCGTTAATTACTAAAAGACTAGCTGCTTTGGAAAGGCATATAAACCCTTCTCTATCGTTGTTGTTTACTTGGATGTTTATATGTGCAGCTTCCACCGTCTTTCTCATTTTCTTTTGTAATCCCTTATGCAAAATCTCGACTTTGTTCCAATCAGGTAGGTTGTTACATTGTTCGAGGTGGCGAACAAGGGAGTTGGATGTCCTGTGTGCCCTTATGTCATTTTTGTGTTCGCTCAATCTCTTTTCAATCCCTCGACCTGATTCACCGATGTATGCTAAGGGACAGCCGCTACAGGGAATGCGATAAATCACACTGAGGTTGTTGTGACTATCAGTGTGGTCTTTAAACATTTTTCCTATTTTATTCGAGGATGCCTTGGCAATGTTTATCCCACCTTTTAATAAATATCTATCAATATCCTCGGTGTTTTCAGAATTGGGTACAGTTATAAAATGTGGTGTGACATGATCTTTCGTCACTGTACGGTCATTAGGCCTGAATGCCTGGACATTTGGTCCGTTGGCCTGGGCGTTTGATTTATCGTGGATTTTCTTCGCTTTGAGTTTTGTTCTATTGATCAGGCCTCCTGGGTATTTCAAGTTTTTTAATATGTTTTTAATGTGTGATAATTCATCTTCAAGGAGCTCTTTGCTGCATATACGGTAGGCTCTAAGGAAGAAACCTATCAAGACACCAGTTTTGACTCTTTTACTGTGGGCTGAGAAAAAGTGAATAAAATCATCGCTATTGGTGGGTTTTCTGTACACCGAAAATCTTTGATGATTAGGGCCTCTGTGTATCAAAGTGTCTAGAAAAGGCAGCTTGCATTCTTTCTCTTGTTCGGCTGTGGACTGGATGTCCATATGAATTGTGTTGAGTCTCCTTACCTTGTTTTCAATATTGGTTTCTTTCGGCAGTATTACAAGTACATCATCTACATACCTTAGCCAAGTAGTATATATATATATATATATATATATATATATATATATATATATATATGTGCAATAAAAACACTAGGAGCGTGTGTTCACAAATGCGGAAGTAACCACTAGGAAAAGTAAACTAACGAAGCAGAGCGCTTTCGTATAATTACATCTTCAGTGCAGATACAAAGAAGGAATTATAAGAAGGAGAAACAAGGTACAGAATATATGACATAGTGAAGAGGGCATTCGGAGAGGTAGTTGAAGAAGTACACGTGACGGACGTTTGGGCCGTCCTGGTA
>NC_134808.1:14354484-14356984 GCF_046742065.1 Oratosquilla oratoria | reverse complement strand
TAAGTGGCCATGAGTATCTACATGAACCACTAGCGAGTTTGATACTCGGTGTGCCTTGACGTCATTCCTGTGCTCAACTGTCCGCTTCTTAATACCTCTGCTGGTTTCCCCGTAGTAGCTCATAGGACAGTTTCCACACGGTATCTTGTAGACGATACTATTTTCTTCCCCGTTGGCCACGACTTTGTTCTGGTTCTTAACAATGTCTCCTATTTTCGTTCCCGTGCTGATCGCAATCTTGACACCGGCTCTGATGAGAACTGTCCCAACTCGCCTGAGTGGCTCGAGTTTGGCACGGAAAATGCCACTTGCTGTCATTTTCAGTCACGTCTAATCTGTTCCTTATGCTTCTTTCTGCTATATTTAAAGCCTTTTCTCTAAGTGGGGGTAACAGCCCATCCGGATTACAGAGTTTGGTGAAAACGTTGAAAATGTAATACATTTCATCTTTAATCAAATCTTCACTACAAATGCGGTATGCTCTCAGGAAGAATCCTATGACCACTCCACTCTTTATTCTCTCATTGTGGCCGGAGTAGTAGTGAATGATGTCGTCTTTATTGGTACTTTTTCTATGAACCGAGAATGCGGTCTTGTTATCTTTCCTCCAGATGACGGTGTCGAGGAAGGCCAATTTGTTAATTGTCTCGTGTTCCACAGTGAACTGGATGTTTCGTTCGACATTATTTAACCTCCTCAGTTTGTTGTCCAAATTGGTGTTTTTGAGGGCAACGACTAAGACATCATCCACATATCGAAACCAGAAGGTGTTTCGACCCATTATTTTTACAAAATGATCTCTCTCTAAAAATTTCATATAGAGGGATGCTAAAACAGCACTGAGGGGGCTCCCCATCGCAAGGCCTCTACATTGGTTGTATTCCTCTCCGTTGAAAACGAAGGGACCAAATCTCACACATAGCGATATTAGATATCACTATGTGTGAGATTTGGTCCCTTCGTTTCCAACGGAGAGGAATACAACCAATGTGGAGGCCTTGCGATTGGGAGCCCCCTCAGTGCTGTTTTAGCATCCCTCTATATGGAAGTTTTAGAGATCACTTTGTAAAAATAATGGGTCGAAACACCTGGTTTCGATATGTGGATGATGTCTTAGTCGTTGCCCCCAAGAACACCAATTTGGACAACAAACACACAGCGATATCAGATATCGCTATGTGTGAGATTTGGTCCCTTCGTTTTCAACGGAGAGGAATACAACCAATGTAGAGGCCAAACAACAACCACCGCGATGGGTTTATTAAATTAACAAAAACGACGAGCCATTTGATACTTCGCGAGGCAGAGCGTAGGAGGACGAGAGGTCAAGTCGATCATGGTGGAACGCGGATAGATTCAGCGGGTATTTAGGATGTGAATTGTTTGAAGGTGTATGTACTCTGAAGAAGTCCTGGAAAGGGCAAAACATCAGAATAAATCCCTAACGGTTCCCTGTGTTTATCTCACCACCCATCCACTCATCTGTCTTACATATTTCAATATATATATATATATATATATACGTGTATATACGTATGTATATATAAATATACATATATATATATATATGTGTATATATATATATACATATAAAATATACGGTTTATTGGGATAGCAGCATTACTGCTGATTATATCATAAAAATATGAAAGTAAAAGGGTGTTGTTACAAACATTAAAAACAAAACAAAACAGTAAGCTAACAATGTTAATTCTTGTTATTGATTAAGTCCACAAATGTCGGTATGGGGCTCTTTTTATATCGGTCGGGGCGTGTTCTAATCGGCTTGATGGTATTGTGCTGCCGCACCTGTAGCCGTGGTCGTAGTACCTGTGGAGGTAGCAGGTTCCGGTGCCGAGGATATCTAACTAGAGTGACCGCAAACGACCTCAGACTCTGAAGTTAGCGGCCAGCAAGACTAGGAAGTCTGAGTGTGGTGAGAGCGTGCTGATAGGTGGTGCATTCTTTGCCAAGGATTGTGCGACAGGCTCTTTGCTCCACTTTCTCCAGCTGTCGCTGCTGCTGCTGCTATGTGTGTGTGTGTGTGTGTGTGTGTGTGTGTGTGTGTGTGTGTGTGTGTGTGTGTGTGTGTGTGTGTGTGTGTGTGTGTGTGTGTGTGTGTGTGTGTGTGTGTGTGTGTGTGTGTGTGTGCGTGTGTGTGTGTGTGTGTGTGTGTGCGTGTTTGTGTACGTGTGTGTGTGTGTGTGTGTGTGTGTGTGTGTGTGTGTGTGTGTGTGTGTGTGTGTGTGTGTGTGTGTGTGTGTGTGTGTGTGTGTGTGTGTGTGTGTGTGTGTGTGTGTGTGTGTGTGTGTGTGTGTGTGTGTGTGTGTGTGTGTGTGTGTGTGTGTGTGTGTGTGTGTGTGTGTGTGTGTGTGTAATTCGCTAGTGGACAGCGACATCAATCAGATAATTTATATGATCATTGCGCAGAGGATTCGAGCCTACTGCTCTGGCGCCTAATATATATATATACATATATATATGTATATATATATATATA
>NC_134808.1:14329484-14349484 GCF_046742065.1 Oratosquilla oratoria | reverse complement strand
TACATAAAAATTCCCACAATCTTTACAAGGAACCTTGTATATGCAGCCACATGAATTTTTTGGAGAATTCTTAATAATCAATTTCTTGAATGTGCATGAATTGTTGAAAACTACATTAACATTCCATGTTTTGAGTAAATGAGGAACCTGAGAAAGACCTTCACTAAATGGCAAGACTAAAAGATTCTTGGTTTCAACGGGAGGTGTAGGTTGATTCCTATAAAAAGTTTTCTTGGCTCTTTTGAGAGCGTTATTTATAAAAGTCTTAGGGTACTTTAAGCTTAAACCAATGTTGAAAATATTTTCAAATTCCTCATCAATAAATTCCGGGCTGCATATGCGTAGAGCACGTAAAAACATTGAAGAGAACACTGAATATTTGACTTTGTTGTGGTGACCAGAGTAGTAGTGGACATATGACATTACATTAGTAGGTTTTCTATAAATACTGAATTTAAAACTATTGCCTTCTCTATGAATAAGACAATCAAGAAAAGGCAATTTACAATCAATTTCTGATTCCACTGTGAAATTAATAGAAGGAGCTAAGTTATTAAGTGAAACTAAAAATGTGTCCAAATTTTCTGTACAAGGCCACAGGCATAAAACATCATCTACATATCTGTACCAAACCGCCTGAGATGGTAAAATATTACTAAGTAACCTCTTCTCAAAAAATTCCATGTATAGGTTACTTAATACTGACGAAAGGGGATTACCCATTGCCATACCAAATTTTATAGTGTAATATTCACCATGAAATTCAAACTTGCAATCTTTGATACATAACTTGATGAGTTCTATAAAAACCAAAGGACGACAGCAGTATGCAATTTCTCTAATCTTACGTAAATCAATTCCTAAGATTGACAAGATAGATCCACAAGGTAATACACATACATAAATTATATGCAAAGTATGGAATAGTTTTGTCAAAGCACAAAAAAGAACGAAATACGTCTGATGAATAGAATTCATCACTTTGAGAGTCTCCATACGTCGATTACCGCACGTAGGCACAGATCTTTCTCACCGACGTCCGAAGACGAAGAGAATATGCAATATCTCTAATCTTACGTAAATCAATTCGTAAGATTGACAAGATAGATCCACAAGATAATATACATATATAGAATATGTTTGACAGAGCACAAAAAGAATGGAATACATCATAAATATATAATTTATCACTTTAACAGTCTTCATACGTCGATTACCGACGGTTGGGTTCAGAGAAAGTCCACTGAGCCTCTCGTGGGAAAGGCCGGCATATACCAAGGTACACATACGCACATGTGCGCATGTGCGTCTGAATGAAATCTTCACTACGACGAGCCTGTAGTCGTAACTATATATATATATATATATATATATATATATATATATATATATATATATATATATATATATATATATATATATATATATGTATATATATATATATATATATATATATATACAGTATATATACTTCGAAGAAGAATGTGGGAACCCTCCAGCTGGAGACTGGCCTTCAAGGTCATAAGCGATCAAAGGTTCTTGGGAGAATTTTCCATCGTTGATCCCCCGCATGGGGTTGTTGTTATCACTGTCGTTTACAAGCGCATCAAGCCTTATGAACAGTCTCGAAACGCTACCTTGTATCTCGTATAGGGTACGCACTGCATTAGTTTTTAGAAGTCGATATTCTAGGGACATTAGTGTCACTCCTACAGACCAAAGTCACGCAGGATTATTTTATAACTGGAAGGTAATCTCCACTCAAAAAGGAATGCTGATCACTCAGTTTGTGCTATCCCTTCGTTCTGCTACCCATCCTTTATCACCTATATGCCTTTCATTCTTAGGTGTAATAGTGTCTGCAAGAATAAATCTGCTCGTTATTGTTAAGAAAATTATAAGGATAATGTATATATATATATATATATATATATATATATATATATATATATATATACATATATATATACAAATATATATATATATATTATATATATATATATACATATACACACACACATATATATACATATATATATTGTATATATATATATATATATGCAGTATATATATGTACTTATATATACATATATACATATATTTGTGTGTATATATATATATACATATATATGCATATATATATACATATATTCATATATATATATATATATATATATGTATATATGTATATATATATATATATATATATATGCACTAACATCACAATAATCATGTGCTTCACAATATATGTAAAAAAAAATGCTGGAAAATGAAAGGAATTGTGACCGAACATTTTCGTCTATTCAAGACCTCTTCAGACGTACAATACATACAGAAAAACAAGGACAGTATATACATACAGAAAAAGAATAAAGGAACTTTACATGTTCCCTTTATTCTCTTTCTGTATGTATATAATGTCCTTGTTTCTCTATATGTAGTGTACCTCTAAACATGTCTTGAATAGACGAAAACGTTCAATCACCAATGTTTTTATTTTCCCAGTGTTTTTGCACGCACGCACACACACACACACACACACACACACACACACACACACACACACACACACACACACACACACACACACACACGCACACACACACACACACACACACTCACACACACACACACACACACACACACACACACACACACACACACACACACACACACACACACACACACACACACACACACACACACACACACACTCACGCACACACACACACACACACACACACACACACACATACACACACACACACACACACACACACACACACTCACACACACACACACACACACACACACACACATATATATATATATATATATATATATATATATATATATATTACATATATATATACACATGTGTGTGTAATTATGTGTGTGCATATATATGTGTGTGCATATATAATTATATACATACATACATACATACATAAACTAGTTTTGAACAAGAAATTAAGCCTTGCGAATGTTAAGGATAAGAAGGAATTTTAGCTAGAAATTAAGAACGGATTTAAATCTCTAAGAAATAACGAGGACACATCGAAAGAATGGATTTGGATTTAGTGAATATCAGTAATCAGCAGCGAAAGTAAGAAGCACAAAAAGCAATGGAGAAAACAAATAATCCACAGCTATAAATTAACTAATTGAGAAAAAGTACTGTGTAGATTAAAACCAAGAGAGACGAAATAGAGGGAGTAGAGCTAAACAAGTTCATTGATAAAAGGCAGAGATCAGAGAAAAGAAAGAGAAACATTGATGAAATAGAGGAAACTATTCGGAAAGGTAAAATTATTAAAGGGATCGAGCGTAGACTAGCTTTAAAGGAGGCAGCAAATGGTATCGTTAAAAGACAGAAATGGGGAGATCATTAGATATTAGGACAGAATGGTAAAATTGACAGAAGGATATAACAAATAGTTTTACTCGTCAAATACCGTAATTGAGTCAGTAAATTCAGTTGTATTGTGCTAGAAGTTACAAAAAAAAAAGTAGCGTTTGCTCTAAAAAGTATGAAACGAGGAAAAACAGATGGTGAAGATGGCATATTGATAGGTCTTCTGAAAGGCGCTGAGAAAGAAGTTCATTGCAAATTAAGTTATATACCTAGTGTTTACGTCAGGAAATTGTTCCTAAATCATTGTACAATGCTATACTGATTTAATTCACAAGCAAGGAGACCAGAAAGACATTGGTGAGTATAGACAGATTAATTTGTTTTCAAATATACATAAAGTATTCTTCAAAATCCTTACAAATAGACTAAGCAAAGTTTTAGCTGGAGAACAAGCAGTCTTTATAAGTGGATACTTGACTGTATTTACAGACGATGAATCAACTAATTGAGAAAACGACATAGTACAATATACCTATTTGTTGAACTTTTTTTAGACTACGAGAAAGCCTTTGACTCGGTAGAACAATTAGAAATACTAAACTCAATATGCAAGCAGGGCTCAAATGAACACATTTTAAGGGTTCTAGAAAACATCTATGCGAAAGGTACTGCTGTAATTCGAGTACATAAAGACACAGAAAAAATCAAAATCAAAGAAGGAATACGGCAAGGCGATACAGTTTCACCTAAACTATGTACATCTTGCTTGGAAGAGATTTCCAAAAAGTTTGAAAATTACTGGTGAATACTTTAATCACCTAAGATTTGCAAATTATATTATCTTTATTTCGGGAAGAGCACATGCTGAGTAATCTAAACAAAAAAGTCCCAAAGTAGGTTTGAAGATGAACAATAGTAAACCCAACACGAAAGTTCAAAGTAAAGAAATTCTAATCGATGGTGAGTGTTGAGGAAGTTGAAGAATATAATTATTTAGGACAGATGGTAAAGGTGGCTAAAGATCATGATAATGGGATAAAAAGGCGTATTATAATTGGCTGGAAAATGTTCGGTAATTATAAGATCATTAGATGCTCTCTATCTCTGTGTTTGAAACGCAAAAGACACTCCCAGCAATAATCTACAGATGTGAAACTTGGAAACTGACGAAGGCGGTGGAGGCAAAGCAGGTAACGCGAACGAATGATGATCGATGGAGAAAGTGTGTCACTGAGTGGACGCAAAGACATTGGAAGCATGTAAGAGGGAGACCAGACAGAAGGTGGAGGGACGAGATGGAGAAATTTGCAGGAGTGACGTGGCAGAGGCTGGTGCAGTCGTGTGAGTCATGAAATTGTATGAATGAGGCCTTTGTTCTGCAGTGGACTCGAAACGGCTGATTGATTTATATAAAGTAAACGGGCTATGATCACATACTATTGTAGTTATGAATGAATTGTTGCAATATTACGTTCGAAATGGCAACAAATTATGATTCTTTTAACCTCAGAAACAAGGCAGGTAAACTAATTATATTTTTATGGTGTTCTGTCTTGCAATTTCAGAGATATGAAATCAAAATTCTCTGAAATATTCACCAACTTGCTTTTTCATTATATTCACGCCTGAATAAAAAATAAAATAACAATAAGGATTATATACATGGAAGAAAAAAATAGGGTAGTGTGAGCAGCAGTGACCATGAGGTTTCATGAAACAGTGCAGTCGGCGCGAACATAGGAACTAAGGGTTCATAACACTTCCAAATGATTCGAATCTGTATCTACTCAATTCCTACGAGTCAGTTGCTCGAGGGAGAGGTATGGTTAACTGAGTTGTTGTTGTGATAAATAAGTTTCTACAAATATTGCAAGGGAGACCCGAAAATTAATCACATTTTGCAATGATGTAGAGAAGAAATGAAAGACATCTTGGATGCCAATGGAACAGCAACAGCAGGAAACCTGACAGGTAATTCCCCCTCAAAACAGTCAGTTGATTGGAGTTTATTTTGTTTCCAGTGTGTTGTCATGTTTATGATTAGATGTAAAGGAAGGAGAATGTAAGTAGACATAGATCTTTTGAATTCAGATAGAAAAGTTAAACGATTATACCGGTATGTAAATCATAAAGGATACAAATGTACTTTAGTATACAACTTTCGGATTAAAATTGTGACGAAAATTGACTCGAATGCACACACATATAAACACTAACACATACAACTTTTAGAATACGGTTCAAATGAAACCTAACTGAAATGTACATCCATATTCATACTCGTAAGCACAAACGCTTACAGCTTTATTTTAGTATTGAATTCAAATTAAAACAAAATTGAAGCGAGATTCAACTTTTATGTACTAAGTCTTAGCCGAACAGAAGCAATACTTCAACGCTCTCGACCTGACCGTCCTCTTCCCCCTCCCCCCCACACCCCTCCACCTTTACTAACACCCCTTGAGAGGGTGAAAGGGTTATCATACTGAGGTAACTTTTTCCTCCCACATCCTACATCCAACCTCCATTTGAATAACTACAATATGACTTCACTTACAGAAATCTAGATTTCTCTAAGAACTTTTCCACAGTATGCCTAACGCTCTTATGGGTCTGCAATCTCTTACTTCATCAGTCGGCTTTGCTATATATGACGGAAAGATAATTTGATATTTAAAGAGGTAAAATTTTAGAAGTGTACACCTACGTGATATAGCAATAGAAAATTAATTATTGATTTTGTAAATTACATTACATCAACGTAATATGAAATTTTCTCGACGGAAATCAATAATAAAAAAGTTGCTAAACCCGATTTATTAGCGAACGAAGTCTCGGCGATTGAAAGATACGCCATTTTTTATATAGATGCCGAGGTTGAAGAAATTAAAGGATGATAAATTCGTCTATTCTAACCTAACCTAACTAACCTACGTGACCTAACCTATATTTAGTATTTCGGTACCTCAAATTCTAAAAAACATCCGGGTCGTCGTCGTTGTCGTCACTGATGCTGACGACAGAACCCCGTGTTCTCTCAAAAAGTCCAAAGAAGCCCTGTTGTCTTTGTAACAGCGCTTATTAACGTCACCTGGAGTTGGAGTACACCCGGTCCACAAAGTAAAACCCATCGTCTAACGGACAGTGACTGCACTGGACAGACGACAACATGGCGTCTGGACTTTATCTTAGCGGTTTCGTTCGTTAGTAGATTTGCTTGTAGCAAATGCTTTTGTTATTCATTTCCGCAAAGAAAATAGCATATTATGTTCATGTATTATAATTTACAAAATTAATATTTAATTTTCTAATACTATATCGCGTAGGTGTGCACAACTAAAATAGAATGTTGTAACTGAAGTCGTTTATACTCAAAACAGTTGGCGCTGGTGAAGCCCGTGGAAGCCCAATGTGATAACCTCTTGAGCCGTGGGAGCATGAGCCGGGAGGCTCTGGTGTCGTGACCCAGGAAGCCATGTATGTGGCTCACCCCCCACCCCAACCACCAAGCGCTCATCCAGAAATAGGGAAGTTCCGGGTATGATCAGGTGACGCATGCGCGTATCTAACGGCTGACAAGCTTCGCAGTGAATGCAAATGCTACAAAGGAGTGTTAGGGAGGGGAAGTTGTGATAAAACGGACATGAGGGCCTTAGTTTGGCCAAGGGTTTGGGAAGGGGCTATGACCAAAGGCTGTTGGCGCATCTGAAGAGATCTGAGAATAAGAGACCAAGGACATGACCCAGCAGCGATATACGTTCATATGATACTTTTATGTTTATATGTGAAGAGGTAGTGGGATATATGTTTTATTCAGGAGAAATTATATACTTGTTACTATTATATTTTTTCTTTAAGATAAAGTTGGAGCGAATAGTGTGTTGCGTGGTCATGTCGTGTTAGGTCAGGTCTGGTAATAGTTTTCATACAAACATTTAATTAAAGCTTGGGCAAATAGCTTCTCTTGCGTTAAGGATGTACAGTAGGTCAAGTTAGGTCAGGTCAGGGTAAGTCAAGTCAGGTTATGTATTGTCAGGTCAGGTCATTTTGTTAGTTTAGTTTAGGTTATGTTAGGTCAGGTCTGGATAGGTTAGGTCAGGCCAGGTTAGGTCAGGATAAGTTAGATGTGGCCAGGTCAGGTCAGGTTAGGTCGGGTCAAGTTTGGTCTGTTCAGGTGAGATAGAGTCGGAAGAACTAAGGTCGGGAACTGTAACAAAGGCAATCCTACGTTATTATTAGATCCAAAGAAAAGTTTAAGTGGAACGTGATAAAAACAAGTTGCCTGTATTTATCATAACTTTTTCTTTCTCAGGAAAATTTATAACTAACAATACGTAAACATTAGTAGCGTGGCCACATTTATAGTAATACATGGCCCAATTCATGCATGCTTAATGTCCTGAATGCAAGGCAAGATAAAACAAAATTAGGGCAACGAATTAGAATCTACAGAATAAATGAATAGAAATACAAAGACCATTTTCTACATCCACATTTAACGGTTACGTAAAAAGTTTCAATGTCGACGATTGATACACAGCAGATCAAAAGCAATCTGTTATCTGTTGAAATAATCATATTTAGAAGCAGTGTATATGGCGTCGATACAAATCCAATACAACGTTATGACGTCACGTCGCACTGGACTTTTTCTCTCTGGGTGCTTGTCTTGCAAAAGTAAAAATGATTCTTTATTTCGATAGATCACACAAACACACACACCCGTGATGTTATTCATGTCAAATATCCATTCATAAACTAAATATGTTGCTCAGAGTTTAACTTTTCAGTAGAGGATTAGAAGGAGATGTAAAAAATGTATTCGCAAGAAATTATTTACTATTCTGGTGTTCTACCATATATTTTGGCAAACCTAGCTTTCCTGTTGTGTCCCTCTCCGTACGCTGCTCCTCCGTTCGCTGCTCCCTTTCCGTACGCTGCTCCTCCGTTCGCTGCTCCCTTTCCGTACGCTGCTCCTCCGTTCGCTGCTCCCTTTCCGTACGCTGCTCCCCCCCCCCCGTACGCTGCTCCCCCCCCCCGTACGCTACTCCCTCCCCGTATGCTGCTCCCTCCCCGTATGCTGCTCCCTCCAAGTACGCAACTTCTTTGCCGTACGCTGTTTTCCCTGACGCTAATCCCGTACGCTGCCCTTTCCCTTGTATGATCCCTAACCATACACGGTCACTCTGTACGCTGTCCTTCCCTATATGCTGTCACTCTCAGTACGCTGTCCCTCCTTGTACGTCATCCCACTCCGTGCGTTATCCCTCCCCGTACACCGTTCCACTCCTTACACATCCCTCTCAGTTTGCTACCCCTCTTCGTACGCGGTCCCTCTTCATGCGCTGTCCCTCTCCGTACACCGCTCCACTCTACGCTATCCCTCTCCGTACGCTGTCCCTCCTTGTACGCCGTATATCTTCGTACGCTGTCTTTCCCCGTACACTGTCCCTTCCCATACACTGTCCCTCGCCGTACGCTTTTACTCCCAGTACACCACTCCTTTCCGGTACGCTACCCCTCCCTGTTTGCTGATCCCTCCCCGTGCTCGGTCTCTGTACGCTGCCCCCCTCTTATGGTGCCCCTTCACTTACGGTGTCCCTACCCGTACGCTGTCCATTCCCGTACGTTGTCCTTCTCCATACACCATCCCTCCTCGTACGTTGTTCCTTTCCTGTATGCTGTCCTTCCCCGTACGCTGTTCCTACCCGTATATTGTCCCTCTCCACATGTCATCTCTCCCTGTACGCATTCTCTCCCTGTATTCTCCCCCTCATCGTATGAAGTCCATCGTTGTACGCTGTCCCTAACCTTACGCTGTCCTCTCCCGTACACCTTCCCTTCCCTTCCCGTGTACCTTTCCTCCCCGTACACATTCTCTCTCTACGTCGTCCCTTTAAGTACGCCAAGCCTTCCCCGTACTCATTCCCTCCCCAGCACACTGTCTCTTCTCTTAACGTGTTATCACACTGGGCTATTTTTCCTCCGACTGTTGGAGGAGATTCAGAGCTCGCAGCTTTCGGGAAGGAATCAGATATGCTGGAGGAAAATATTTTTCCTCTAACGTATCAAATGACATTCTATATATTTTTATTGAGAAAACAAAATAGTTTCTTTAAGTGAATTTACGGAGGCAAAAAGTTCTAGAGGGGGTCGGTACCGCCGATTAATCGGAGGTTGGAGGAAGAATACGCTGTTCTTCAAACTGAAAAAAAAATTTCCATGAAGTTCGAAGTATTGAAATCGGAGAAAGAAAGAGACGATCAGTTATTTACCCAGGAGGAAATAAAAGTTGCAGTAGTCAAAGAGAAAAACTGGAGATGTTGGTCACTGGCTGTTTGTTAACCGACACTTAGATTTACACTCTTTCACACATGCAAATGGTCAACGAACATGAAATGGCGTTTCATTTCATGGACGGAGATACGGTGGAGAAACTCATAAATAATAATAAGAACCTGATCCGCCACAGATTGCAATGTGCATCAGTGGTGTGGCCCTTGCACAAGTGAGATCGAGAGAATACAAATAACAGCTAAAATAGTGCGTTTGATTAAGCCACTCTCGCACATACGCGACTCATGCGAGTTTAAGTAGAAAAGACTAGTTTCGCAATTATACTTTTTCATTCTTGAGAAACTAGTCCGGAATAAACTCGAACTAAGACTCCTGTGTTTCCTACTCCACTTATATATATACATACACATATATATTGTAAGGGGAGAAGCGTAAAAACCAGACTCAAAGTGGGAAGTTTAATGCCCGACGTTTCGGGTGTGTGAAAAGTACAGTGTTCAACTGAGCAATTATACTGTCCGTGGTTGGAATTTGGAGAGGTATTCCGCAAGCCGAAGTTGTCCGGGTCCCCCTCCTCTTCCAGTCGCCCCGAGTACCGGACGACTGGACCACCTTACATATTTAATTTACAAAGAATAAATGCAATATAATAATATATACATACATACATATATATATATATATATATATATATATATGTATACATACACACACACACACACACACACACACACATATATATATATATATATATATATATATATATATATATATATATATATATATATATATATGGTTCGATTCCAGGTTTCAAGGATTTTATAGCCTCTGTGGTGTAGTGGTCTAGGGCACCGTACAGGTAATTTACGGATAGCCGAGTACAGCCGGTTCGAACCCTGCCTGCAACTGTCATAAAAATTATCGGTTTGATGTCGCTGCCATTAGCGTATTTCTCTCATATATATATATATATCTATATATATATATATATATTACTCGTACATGCATATATGCATACATACATATATGCATACATAGATACGTGGATATATATAGATCTAGACACTACTTTTGCATAGAGCCAAACATAGGAAACGAAGTTCAATACCAAAAAAATGCAAGGTACTAGAAATGGGCAATAGCTGCAAAAGACAGACATATCAGCAGAATTACATAAGAACATAAGAACATATGAATAAAGGAGACTGCAAGAGACCATAAGGCCTACACTAGGCAGCTCCGTATCCATCACCACCTGTCGTCCCCATCCATAAAGTTGTCTAATCGTTTTTTAAAACAACTGATAGTTTCAGCGCTTACTACATGGTTACTAAGTTTATTCCATTCATCGACCACCCTATTAGTAAACCAGTTCTTGCCTATTTCCTTCTTAAATCTAAATTTGTCCAGTTTATACCCATTACTGCGAGTCCTGCCCTGTTGTTTTATTATGATGACCTTGTTTGCATCTCCCTTTGATCCACTTGAACACTTCTATTAGATCCCTTCGCACTCTGCGTCTTTCTAGAGAGTGTAAGTTTAGGTGCCTAAGCCTCTCTTCGTAAGGCAAATTTTCGAGTCCATGTATCATTTTGGTCATTCTTCTCTGTACTGATTCTAGTGAATTTATATCCATTCTGTAAGACGGAGACCAAAACTGTACCGCATAGTCAAGGATGGGTCTAAATATCGCTAGAGTTTGATAATTACCTCTGCACTTCTATTCGTTACCTTCCTAGCAATGAAACCTAATGAACTGTTAGCTTTATTTCTGGCGCTAATGCACTGCTTCCTGGTTTTAAGGTCCGGACTCACCAGAACTCCTAAGTCCCTCTCGCACTCAGATTTTTCTAAAAACGTGTTATCTAAGATGTATCTATTTTTGGGGTTGTGTAGCCCTACGTTTAACACGCTACACTTAGAGATATTGAAATTCCTTTGTCATTTCTCCGACCATGTTAACAATTTGTTAAGATCATCCTGCAGAATCTCTGCGTCGTCTCCTGACCTAATTAGGCGTCCTATTTTAGTGTTGTCCGCAAACTTACTAACATCACTATTTATCCCATCGTCTAAGTCATTTATGTACATAATGAACAACAAGGGACCCAAAACCGAGCCCTGGGGGGACCATGCTAGATTTTATTCCATTTATGGTGACCCGCTGTTTTCTGTTACTAATCCAAGCTCTAATCCATTCTAACACTTTTCCTCCTATGCCATGGGCTTTGATTTTATTTAGTAGTCTCTGGTGAGGCACCTTGTCGAACGCTTTGCTAAAGTCAAGGTAAATAACATCGTAATTTTCATTGTTATCTGACGCCTTATATACTTTAGTGTAAAAGGATAGAAGATTAGTCACACATGACTTACCCTTGGAGAAACCATGCTGTGAATCACGAATTAAATTATGCCCTTCGATGTGTTCTCTGAGTCTATTTACTATTATTGATTCAAGCATTTTTCCTATAACCGATGTCAAACTGATTGGCCTGTAGTTGCATATGGACGATCTATCTCCCTTCTTAAAAACAGGAACAACGTTTGCCTGCCTCCAAGCAGTTGGCACAAAACCAGTGTCTACCGATTTATTGAATATTTCAGTTAACTGGTCGCAGATTTCAATTTTACGCTCCTTAAGCATTCTTGGAAATATTTCGTCTGGACCCGGAGATTTTGTAGCTTTAAGTCTTTCAATCTGCTTGACTACTTCTTTACTAATGCTGATATTAGATAGACTACTTTCTTCATCCCCTCTGTAAATCGGATCGCAGTCAGGTACATTTTCTAACCTCTCATTAGTAAACACCGATAGAAAATAATTGTTAAACTCCTGACTCATTTTCCCTCCGATTCTATCATGTCATTTTCATCGTTTTTAATTGATCCTATTCTTTCTTTATTTTTTGTTCTATAGAGGTGAAAGAAACCCTTTGGGTTGGATTTTGCTTGACTGGACACCTTGATTTCATAATTACGTTTCGCTGTACGTGTATTCCTTTTAACCAGCTTTGCCATTTCGTTATATCCTGATCTAAGGTGTGATTCTCCGTTTTTGTTTTGTTTTTTTTTTTCTACGTAACGTCCTCTTTTCATTCCGATCTCATGTTTCAATCTGTCCATCATCCATTTGGGAGTATTACTATTTTTCCGTATTGACTTTAGGGGGATAAATGTGTTTTGTGCATTAATAATTAGATCAGTTAGATTGCTATACATTTCTTCTAAATCGCTGACCTGACTGTTGGGCCCTCGCCCCCAAATGACCTGACCTAAGGTATGCATATTACCCTCCATGACCCGGCTCTTGGTACCGACCTGACTCTTAGCCCCGCTACGAGAAACGACAATGTCTGAAACGTCCGCATGACATTTCGTATTCAATTTCAAATAGGTTTTTATATTGTCAAAGTTTGCTTTCCTGAAGTCTGGTACTTGAACGTTATTCGTACTTTTTCATTTTTCCCAAATAACATTAAACCTTATTTCTTGATGATCGCTAGAGCCTAGACTATCTCCCACTATTACGCTGCTAATTTGGTGCTCATTATTTGTTAAAATTAAGTCCAGGGTATTTTGTCCCCTCGTAGGATCGGTAATCACTTGTTTTAGGAAATTATCCTGTACCACATCTAGGAATTTCTTCGCTTCATGATCTATTAAAGTTTCCCAGTCAATGTTTCTATAATTAAAATCTCCCATGATCACAACGTTTTTGTACTGGGACGCTCTGTGAATTTCATGAATCAGGGAATCAGTCTGCTCAATGCTGAGGTTAGGAGGTCTATACAAGACGCCAATAATAACTTTCTTATTCTTGCCTATAATCTCTACCCAAATAGATTCCGTACAGTCCTCTTCCTTAATCGAATTGTTGATAATACAGTTCAATGTATTTTTAACGAAAAAGTGCTACACCTCCCCCATTCCTGCCAACCCTATCCTTATGAAAAAACTTATATCCTTCTATTTCGATTTCCGGAAGGAAATGTTTATCAGCCATGTTGATCCAGGATTCAGTAATAGCTATAACATCGAAATTTTCTACGCATGCTTTACCTCGCAGCAAATAAATTTTGTTAATTATCTTCCCTCCACCTGCTTTGGTGATTCTTTACACAGTCCTTCTCTAAGTTGCTTCTATTGCCTAAACTATATTCCGATACTTCCCCCCCTACTCCCACGTAATCTACCCGAAAAAACCCTGTAGGATGCCTACTTCTCGCTCAAGGGATTGAGCAAGGAGCCGAAATCCTCTGGGAGACAAGTGCACCCCGTCCCTTTTGTATAGGTGATCCTTACCATAAAAGCGGTCCCAGTTGTCGACAAATGCTCATCCATAAATCTTACAATGTTTTGCCAGCCTGCAATTCATTGCAATAGCCCTGGAATGCCACATGACTCCAACTCTACGCCTCGGAAGGATTCCATATACAACAGAAACACCTCCCCTATTTCTAATCTAGTCTAGCGCATCCCGATACCGCGCAAATAATTCCTCACTCCCTAACTTACCTACATCATTTCTCCCGGTACTTAAGCAAACTACTGGGTCCTTACTTTCCCCTACTAGACACTCTTCAATCCTATCTCTAACATCTCCTATTGTGAGAGAGACGTACGGACTGCTGCATAATATTAAAGTAGCTTTTCACTATATGGATGAAGAGATGATGAAAAAATCGTAGAAACCCTGATCCGTCCGAGACTGGAATATGCGTCAGTGGTATGGTCCCCACACAGAATGAAGGATATAAGCAAGATCGAGATAATTCAAAGGGGCAGCAACCAAACTGATCCCCAGCCTGGCAGATGAACCATATGAGGAAAGACTGAAATCATCGGGTCTGCCAACTTAGAAAGATTGAAGAGAAACAGGTAAAGGGGATAGATTACATTGACAGAAGAGATCTGTTGATTTAGGATGGGAGGGTTTTAAGAGGTTATGGGAAGAAATACTTGGAATAACTTGGAAGGTGATATAGCCCAAGTTGTAACAATACATGAATTAAAATCTAAATATGATCATTGTAAATCAAGGATATAGACTAAGTTGGAGTTGTACATGAATTTGAGGCTAGGTAGGATAAATTCGAGAGTAGGACGCGGGACCCAAAGAGCGTTGCTAATTTCCTGTATACAGCAATTAGGTAAATACAGTTAGGTAAGTACACACACACACACACACGCACACACAAATAACAGCTAAAAGGTACACACACGCGCGCACACACACACACACACACACACACACACACACACACATATGAGGAGAGATTGGCTAAACTGGAGTTACCGACTCTGGAGCAAAGAAGAGAGAGAGGTGACCTACTGATCATCTTCAGAATCATGAAAGGCACAGAAATACTAGATAAAGAGGACTTGTTAAACTGGGACAGGAGAAGCACAAGAGGACATGTAAAGAAAATTAAAAAAAAACATAGCTACAGAAGAGATCTGAAGAAAAACAGTTTTCCATGTAGAGTGGTGGACACTTGGAACAAACTGGACAATGAAATAGTGTGCGCAAAAACCATTCAGGAGTTTAAGAGCAAACTAGACACTGCGAGATACAAAGGCGGGACACCACGAGCGTAGCTCCCCTCCCCGCAAAATACAACTAGGTAAATACAATTAGGTAAATACATGCACATACACATAAACACGTACACACAAATAACAGATAAAAGGTACACACACGCGCACACACACACACACATACACACACACACACACACACACACACACACACACACACACAAATAACAGCTAAAAGGTACACACACGCACACACAAATAACAGCTAAAAGGTACACACATGCACATACACACACACACACACACACACACACACACACACACACACACACACACACACACACACACACACACACACACACACACGCGCGCGCGCGCGCGCACGCACAGGAGCGCGCATGCGCACACAGTTTTATGCATCATACATTTTAGATGTTTCATTGAAACTTTGGCACAGTGTCTATGTCATTTAAACTTTACTGCACCCAAGTATGCTTGCTTGCCTCCTTTCTTTTCCTTGAGGCTTGAGGCAAGCCCGTACTTCAGCCCCAAACTGGATCCTTCCTCCAGCAGCAGCAGCAGCAGCAGCAGCAGCAGCAGCAATAAAAACAATAACAACAATAACAAATAACAACAATAACAACGACAACAACGGCAATAACGACAATAACAACGACAATAGCAACAATAACAACAACAAATAATAACACTTTCAACAAAAACTAACAATAATAACAATAACAGCAATACCAACAATACCAACAACAATAACAACAATAATAAATGATAACTAACAATAACAACAACTAACAATAACAAGAACAACAATAAAACAACGACAATAATATCGACAATGACAACGACAATAACAATAGCAACAACAATAACAATAGCAACAACAATAACAATAGCAACAATAACAATAGCAACAGCAATAACAACAATAACAACAATAATAACAACAGCAATAATAACTCAAAACGACAACAATAACAACAATAACAATAACAACGACAACAGCAACAACAACAACATCGACAACAACAACAACATCGACAACAACAACGACAACAACGACGACGACAGCAACAACGACAACAACGACGACAGCAACAACAACGACAGCAACAACAACAACAACAACGACAACAACAACGACAACAACAACGACAACAACAACGACAACAACAACAACGACAACAACAACAACAACGACAACAACAACGACAACAACAACGACAACAACGACAACAACAACGACAACAACAACGACAACAACAACAACAAAGACCCACAACAATAACAATAACCAACAATAACAACCGCAACAACAAGAGTGACAACAACAGTATAAGAACATAATATAACAACATTACATAATATAATAACAACATGATAGCATGAAAGCATAACAACATAAGAGCAACGACGGAACAACATAACATAACTTATCAACATAAAATAACTAACAGCAATAACAACAATAACTAACAACAACAATAACAACAATAATACTAAGAATAACAACTAACAACAATGATAATAATAACTAATAATAATAACAAAAACAACAAATAACTAACATCAATAACAATAGCAACAACAATAGCAACAGCAATAGCAACAACAATAACTACAACAATAACTACAATAACTACACCAATAACAACAGTAACAACAACGACAATAACAATAACGACAATAACGACAATAACAACAATAACAACAATAACGACAATAATAACAACAATAACAACTGATAAAAGCAACAACAATAACAACAATAACAACAATGATAACAGTAGCAATAACAACAGCAATAACAACCGCAACAACAACCGCATAAGAACATAATATAACATACATACATACATACATACATATACCAAGGCTTTTTCCCCCTTCCAAGGGAGGTAGCCAAAAAGGGAAAGGCATAAAAACACTCCCACCCATTTCATCCCTAAATACACTCTACACCCCTCCCGCCCTTCCTCTCATCTGAGCACCTCCTGGATGACGGGTCATCCCTGCATGCCCACCGCCCTGGGTCAGAAGCAGTGTCGCAAGACACAACACATCCACAGAAAGGCCGCTTCATTTAATCGTCGACCCCCCCCTCTCCGTCCCCCTTTGCATATAAGGAGAGGACGGGGAGAAATCCCTTCGGGCTGCGTCAAAATTACTCACACAAACTACCCCACCCCCACCCCACCCCGCCGCCCATTTCTCCTCATGAATTCACACCATCCTCCATATACAACCATTATCCCATCACCTCTGTCTTCCGGTCATCTCCCTCCTTCCTCAACAGACATTCCCCTCTTCCCCAAAGCCCCCTTTTCACCCCATCCATCCACCTCATCCTAGGACGTCCCCTCATGTTCACTCCCTCCACATCTGCCTTCCATACCTCTTTTACTAGTCTTTCTTCACTCATTCTTTCCATGTGTCCAAACCATCCTAATATTCTTTCATCAACCCTATCTCCCAAATCCTTTTTCACCCCTGTTCTCCTCCTCACCGCCTCATTTCTCACTCTATCTAGCCTAGTAACCCCCCCCATACTTCACAGACACCTCATCTCAAACACATTCAAACTCCTTCTCTCTCTTCTCTTATGTTCCTCGTTTCTTCTGATACAGTGCTGTTGGCACAATCACTCCTTCATACAGTCTCCGTCTTCGCATCGCATGTCCCAAATGTCTATTCCTCACTTACACTCTTTAAACCAACCAAGGCATTTACTCGCTTCTCTCAAATCTTAACGCATTCTAACCTCCCCACCTTCACTCCACCTTTTCCTGCTCCACAACTTGCACCCAAGTATCTAAAACTATCCACTTCCTCCAGTTCGCTCTCCCTTAATTGTTTCACTTCCAGTCCTACCTGCCACTTTCACCCCCTTGTAACATCTCATCACACCTTACTTTTACCCACATTATATCTTTACTTTCTTTTCGATCACATACTCTCCCAAACTCTGCCACCAGCTTCCCTCAATCCCTCCCTCTGACCCTAGCAACACAAGCGCAGTGTCCGTCCGCAAAACAACAGCTGGCTCACCTCCACTCCCCCCACTCCACTTTTCTTCCATTTTCTTTAACCATCCTCCAATCCCTGACTCACTACCCTAGCATTCACCTCTCGCCACCACCCCAATCCATGTATAAGTTGAACAGCCAGGAGGGCGCTACATAACGCATCCTTGAACGAAGTCCCACCTTTACTTCAAACCACTCACTCTCTCCATTTCTAATCCTAACTACATGGCAGTCTACTACTCTCATAAAAAACTCTTAACAGCTCTCCAAAAGCTTTCCTCCCACTCCTATCCCATAAATCTGCATAACCTCCCACAGTGCCTTTCTGTCTACCCTATCATAAGCCTTTTCCAGATCCATAACAGCCAAAAAACATCCTTTCCCCTTTCCTATAGCTTTCTCACATATCTGTCTATGACCACAAAGATCTGATCTACAACAAACCTCTACCCGTCCTTAAAACCACACTGTTTTTCCTCACCATTACTACCTTCTGTTCCTCTCCTAATCCTCTCAATTAAAGATCCTCCCATAAAGCCTTCCCTACTGACACTCAACGAGGCTAATCCCTCTGAAATTACTACATTCACAGCTTGTCCCCCTTTTTCCCTTGTAAAGAGGAACTATACAGGCACTACTCCACGTCCACCTCCCGTACTCTAACCCACTCTCTCCAGCAAACATTAAATAACCCTCACCAACCCAGTTCCACTCCCAACCCATCACTGAACCTCCCCCTTTTTCAGACACTACTGCATGACCATCCATCCAGACCAGGTGCCTTAACCTGCTATTCATCATCTTTACAACTGCCTCACCTCATCCCATCCCTTATTTCTCCTCCATATCTCCTCACATCATCACTCACATTTTCTTCGCATTTCCCACTGCATAGCTATCTTCCTTCCCTTATCACTCCTTCACATTCCAGCAACTTCCCTAAAATATTCTATGCCCATCTTCCCTCACTGCCATCCTCTCTCCATTATCAACTCTCCATCGTCTGTACCATTTTACCTTTTCTTGTCCCTACTTGATTCGCCTCCTGCTCCCCTCTCTTTAATTTTCTTTCACCAAAACATCTTTTTAAATACTTTCATCCAAAATTTTTCTGTCATACTCCACCCTAGAATAAAAGAACACCCATTTCACCATCTGCATATCTCCTCTTGTGCAACCCAACCTTTACCTTTTGCTTTAAACCTTCTCTTTTCCTTTTCTTAGTATTTGTACGTCTCATATGACTCCCCTGTCCTCTTTTGTAACCAATCTGTGAATGCTCGCTTCTTCTCTTCTACAACCTTCTTTGTTTCCTCATCCCACCATTCATAACAGTAGCATAATAGCATAACATAAGAGCAACGACGGAACAACAACATAACTTATCAACATAAAATATAAATAAGAGCAATAACAACAATAACAAGAGCGACAACAAAAGCATAAGAACATAATATAATATAACATTACATGATATAACAATAACAACCTAACAATAGCATAATAGCATAACATAAGAGCAACGACGGAACAACATAACGACAACATAACAACTTAACAACATGAAATAGCAACAGCATAACAGCAACAACAGCAACATAACGGCAACAACATTAAGAACAACTTAAAATAAAATAACATAACAGCATAACCGCAACATAAAAGCAACATAACAATATAACAGAAACACCATAACATTAAAAAAAAACTATAACAGAAGAACATAACAAACAACAAAGAAAAAATTATATAATTACTCATTATTTTAA
>NC_134808.1:14324589-14328984 GCF_046742065.1 Oratosquilla oratoria | reverse complement strand
AACACTCAACAATATATACATACATACACCATACACAACACATACACATACACACATATACACATCCACTCACAAACACACCCACACACACACCACACTCACACACAACAACCCGCACACACACACATACACACCCAAACGCACCTCACACACACACACACACACTCAACACACCCACACACACACACAACACACCCACAACACACCACACACACAACACCCACACACACTCCCCCACACACACTCACACTAACCTCACACTACACACACTACCAACACACCCACAAACACATTAAGGACACCTAGATGCCCCTGCTGCAGGAGCCCCCCGCCCGATCCCTGACCACGAATCCGAGTTCCAGAGTTTATTACTGACCGGTTTTGCTCTATGCTTCTGAGAAGAAGCATAGCGAAACCGGTCAGGAATAAACTCAGGAACTCGGAACTAGACCCGTGACTTCTTTTTCCACCTTCAACATGTATACATATTTATATGTATATATATATATATATATATATTTATATATATACATATATATATATTTATTTATATATATATATATACATATACAGTATATAAATATATACATATATATAAATATATATACATATACATATATATGTACATATACATATACATATATATGTTTATAATTATATACATATATATATACACATACATATATATATAATTATTTATATAAAACATATATACATATATATCATACATATATATATAATTATATATATATATACATATATAATATGTATATACATATATATATACATATATATATACATATATGCATATATATAACATACATATATTATATATAAACATATATATACATACATAATATACACATATGTATATATATATTTATATATATATAACATATGTATATATATATATATACATATATACATATGTATATATAATATATATATATATATACATATATGTATATATATATATATACATTATATATAACATATGTATATATATACATATGTATATATACATATATATATATATACTTATATATATACATATATGTACTATATATATATATATATATATATACATATATATATATATATATACATATATATATATATATTTATATACATATATATACATATATATATTCATTGTATATATGGGCAGGAGATTTTCTCTCAAGCATGTTTGGTTAAATTTAATGGCAAGATTATTATTGCAGAGTTTTTTATCTGCCTTTTCTCTTTCTCTGAGAATCTTTTTCCCTTCCACGGGAAGTTGTCTTATAATGTCACCATATGACATTGTTTTGTAAGTTACTTTGGGCATGGCTTTACCAAAGTGAAACACTGGCCAGAACGCGTTTTCACACTACTTAGTGCTTCATCAGTGGCTAGAGTGTGAATATCTGATTGAATTTTTGTGTTTATATACTATTAGTGTTGGTCTGAGTATTTCATTTTTGAGACTTCTGATTGGCTAGTGGGCTGGACTGGGACTCTCGAACTATTCTACTTCCTGATTGGTCGGCTGTTGTGTGACGTCATCAGTATTGTGCCTTCTTTCAGGGATCTGAGATCTCCTTACGCTAGGGAGGGCCTCTAAATCCCTAGTTTGTATATTAAGATTGGGAGATGTTTCTTTAATAAAGAGAGCCTCGAGGATAGGTAGTCTTCTATGGTCTTGGTTTGTTGCCAGCACTTCTGTGTTTTCTATTAGAGTTTCTCTTTTTAAATTTCTTTTGTGAGCAGAATGATGGTGGTTTTTGGGAGCTCCTGAAGAGAGGTGGTATGATAACCGGCGTGAGAGCTTCATTGTTGTCATGCCAATATAGTTTGAAGGTTGGGATGCACAGTTCCCAAGTTTACATGTGTACCTATATATGACGTGAGTTCTCTGAAGGTCACTTTTACTTTCTCTTATATTATTCTTTAGTAGCAGTTGAGATGTCTTTTTATTTTGATAATATATAATCAGTTGTACTTTAGAGTTTTCTTCTTTTGGTTTAATATTTCTTTTAATAATTTGTTGCATAACCCTTTCATCTTCTTTGTAGGCTGTAGAGAAGAAGGACTTATAGTAAATTTTAATCAAGTTTTTGGCGTTAATGTCCTGTGGGATTTTGTCTGGGTGGCTTTTGTCATGGTGGTTTTTGTCCAAGTACCATTTGTCTAGAGTTCTTTTTGTGATTCGCTCCATATCCTTATTGGCGAATCCATTATTTATAAGGGTCTGAGAAGCTCTTTCTAACTCATTATGTACTGATTCCCAATTATTACAGTGACTAAGAGATCTTCTAATATAACTGATGGTAGAATCTTTGTATCTTTGGGGACATTCGCTATTCCCATTTAGGCAATGTCCTGAATTAGATGTTTTTATGTATACAGATGTATCGTAAGTGCCTTCATCTCTCTGTTTTACTAATGCATCTAAAAAGGGAAGGGACCCATCTATGCTGTGCTCAATTGTAAAATTGATGCCAGATGTCTCTATTAATCGTTCTTTTAGATCGTCTATTTGTTGGCAATTTTCCGCTTTGACGAAAATATCGTCTATATATCTGCAGTAAATGTGAGGTTTTTGCAGATTTGCGAAAATTTCATTTTCAATGCTACCCATAAAAAAGTTAGCAAAAAGTATTCCGAGTGGTGATCCCATTGCAACACCATTGGTTTGGCAATATTTATTTCCTCTAGGGCACGTAAAGGGGGCTTCTTTGGTGCAACATTCCAAGAAAGATGGAATTATATTAAAATAAGAATACAAGAATTATATGAAAATAAGAATACAAGAAATGATCAGTCTAACCAGCGAGGGCAAAAAGAAAAATATCAAATGTCACAGACCAGACATAAAAGCACCACACGAGTCGTATGTCAGGACAGTTAGAGCGGTGACATACGACTCGTGTGGTGCTTTTATGCCTGGTCTGTGACATTTGATATTTTTCTTTTTGCCCTTTTATTTTATTTCTTATTTTCGGTGGTTCCATTTGGTGACACTTTGTACTTACTATGTTATTAATTTCTGGGTGTCGTTTAGAATTTGTATTGTTCCGTTTATTATGACATGGGTTATGTGGTTTTACCAATTCTTTTCATTTGAGTGACGCTTTATACAAATTTGAAATTAATTTCCTTTTGTCATGCGTAATAGGTTTTGATTTTGTTCAAATTCGTTCAATCCGATGGGACCTGTCCCAGAGATCATCTGTATAATATATAATTGAATCCTTTTGCTTACTATGTATAACCCTGAGGACGAACCCCGGATAGGGTTCGAAACGTCGGTAATAAATTCTGTTACTCTGAGTCCAGTGTTTTGAAATTTTCCGATAATATATATATATATATATATATATATGTATATACATATATACATTATATATACTATATATATATATATACACATATATATACTGTATATATGCATATATATATAATATATATACATATATATATATGCATTTATATATATATATACACATATATACTGTATATATATATATATAATATATATAATATATATATATACATACATACATATACCAAGGCTTTTTCCCCCTTCCAAGGGAGGTAGCCAAAAAGGGAAAGGCACAAAAACACTCCCACCCATTACATCCCCAAATACACTCCACACCCCTCCCACCCTTCCTCTCATCTGAGCACCTCCTGGATGACGGGTCATCCCTGCACCCTGCCCACCGCCCTGGGTCAGAAGCAGTGTCGCAAGACACAGTACATCCACAGCAAGGCCGCTTCATTTAATCGGCGACCCCCCTCTCCGTCCCCCATTGCATATAAGGCGAGGACGGGGAGAAATCCCTTCGGGCTGCGTCAAAATTTACTCGCACATACTACCCCCCCCCCCCGCCCATTTCTCCTCATGCAGTCACAACATCATCCATATACAACCATTCTCCACTCACCTCTGTCTTCCGTCCTCTCCCTTCCTTCCTCAACAGACATTCCCCTCTTCCCCAAAGCCCCCTTCACCCCATCCATCCACCTCATCCTAGGACGTCCCCTCATGTTCACTCCCTCCACATATATATATATATATATATATATATATATATATATATATATATATACATATATATAGTGTGTGTGTGTGTGTATTTGTACAACACTGAATGGATCCCAGTGATAAGAGATACATTTTTATCAACCACAATGCACTTTAATTCTAAGCCATATAGGCGCATGCAGATATTGTAACGTGGTACGCCCGAGGACTCGAACCTATGCGGGAGAACGTTACCAGTGTGTTCTCGACGCATAGGTTTGAGTCCTCGGGCGTACCATGTTACAATTTCTGCATGCGCCTATATGGCTTAGAATTAAAGTGCATTGTGGTTGATAAAGATATATATATACATATATATATAC
>NC_134808.1:14169589-14319589 GCF_046742065.1 Oratosquilla oratoria | reverse complement strand
TATCCCCGACTACAAGGCCCCGCTTTACCATCTCGGGAAGATAAATGTCAATCATACGGGTGAGCCTCTGAGATACTTTTGAAATTTCACGTGGATTTATCTGAGGCGAGTATAATTTTCAACAAAGTGCGAGGTTGGGATTTTGAGAAAGTAGAATGCGATTTAGAATTGTCCTATGAAATTAGATATATCGACAGGTATGCAGTCGAGATGCGCGAGACGTGTGTGTGCGTGTGCGTGTGTATGTGTGTGTGTGTGAGACGAGTAATACAAACTCTCTCTTACCCATCCCCAGGCGCTTCTGAAGGCTTAGGACTGAACATGATCTCCGTCGAACGAAACCAGGTCCCCACCCTCGCGGCTCCGAAGACATGGACGCCAAGTCCGCCCTTCGGACATACCGAGCCTCAACCTCGGCAGCAGTGCATCGCCTACAGAGAGCACGACGACGCCGCAAGAACATCCTCCTACCCCGCAACTCCCTTCAACACTCTTAGCAGCAAGGGTTGGTCCGAGAGTCAGGGCGGTGCGATGCAGACGGACAACCAGACCTGCCCTGACGTGAAGAATGAACATGGCCACCCGGAGTACACGGCACGGAGACCCGCCTACCGAGGGCGTCCATGCAGGGAGAACCCACTGGATCTGTCCTTCCCCTTAGAGAACCGGAAGCGCACTTCTAGGAACAATAAGGGCCGAACATCGTCTTGCTCCTGTCCAGATGTTTGGGCATGTAAGAATCAAAGAAGTGACTTCGAGCGCTTCACCCCAGCCACCCATGGTCCGGGAGACCATTTCGAGGTCCCCCGGCTGCAGCCCAGGCAGCCTCACTCGCGACTCCACGGCTGGGAGGATCGGCGACGCCATCATTGCCCCCGGTGCTCCCAACTGGCCCAGTGCGTGTGTCCCAGCCCCAGTGGAAGTCCGACGGAGATCCTCCGGACCACGGGGAACACTGAGCTTCAGCCCTCCGCTTGTTCTAGCAGGCGATCCTCGCCCGCCAAGGTTAGTAGGACCATCTCGATAGGGAGCAGATATAAAGGTGTAGTCTCCCCTGTTTCGGCTGGAGGAAGTCCTGCTTAAAAACCCTCATCACCATTGTTTTAATGATATTCACATACGACATATCAAGTATAGTAATTCTTCCCTTCGCTACCTAGTGGACGCCACACACCCGAAAAAAAATCACCTGGCTGCAGTTGCCAAAACAAAAGGGTAAGTGCCACCTAGTACGGGTGAGATAAATCGTGACTAGTTTAAACTCTTTGTTATAGAGTAACAACACAGTGGAATATAATCATTTGATGGCAGCCAAAATGATAAGGTAAGTGCCAATCGACATGGAGCTGTGAGTCCGACAGGTGGCCTACCATTTAGGGGACTGTTTCTCAACCCTTTCCAACCTTAGTAACCCTTGTAGTCAGATCTAAGCAGTCTAGCACCCCCTAAGTAATATCTTATTACTAGATGGATAAAGGAAAATATATGAATGCATCGCTTCCCAGCATCCCCTATAATTGATTTCAGCACCCCCAGGGGCTGCTAGCATCTCAGGTTGGGAAACGCTGCCCTAGAAGGACGACACAGCCGCTATGCCTCACCACGGAAGACCAGCCCGGCTTGTCGACAATAACTCTATGGTGCACTCTTTAGACATTCACTTTGGGTAATGGGTTTAAATTGGAAGGTTTAAGAAGGAAATAGGCAGATACCGGTTTACCAACAGAGTGGTTAACGAATGGAATAAACTTATTGTCATGTAGTGAGCGCTGAAACAATTGGTTATCTTAAGAGAAGGTTAGATAACTTTATGGATGGGGATGACAGATGGTAATGGTCATGGAACTACATAGTGTAGGCATTGTGGTCTCTTGCATAACCCTTCATTTTCAAATTCTTATGTTCTTATGATTCTCTTATCTTGGAGGAGGGAGAATAGTGGTAGAGAGAGGGGTTCTGGTCACCACTGATTTTGATCCCATGTCGTATAAAAATCGACCTTCAACTGAAGGAAATGGTCTGGCATTAGCGACATCGGGTGTCTGCAAGGGACATTACCCTTGTCGGGGAGATAACATGTCAACTGTAGAGAACCATCTCCCGCCATTAGTCTTCAAATCCCACCAGCACTCACGCCTCTATCTCAAGGTGCAAACTTCCAATGCTCTGACTCTCGGTTCCTGAACCAGACGCATGATCTCTCTCCTCATCCCACCCCTCCTCAACCCTTCCTCACCCCAACCCCTCTCCTCCTTTCCTTTCCCCTACTCTCCCTCCTCCATTCCCCTTCCCCACCCTTTCCCACTCCCTTCCTTTCCCCCTACTCTCCCTTATCCTTTCCCTTCTCCACCCCTTGCTTCTCCCCTCCTCTACTTTCCACACCTCTTTCTCCTTCTCTCCACTCCCATGCTCTCCCCTTCCTCCTCCCCACCCCCTCCTCATTCATTCCCCACCCCTCTACTCCCCTCCTCTCCTCTCGTCTCCCCTCCTCTCGTCTCCCCTCTTCTCCTCTCCTCTCCCCTAATCTCCTTTCTCTTTCATTCCCTTCCCCACCAGCTACCTCTCCCCTCCTCCCCCACCTTCCCTCCCTTCCCCTTCCTCCCTCTCTTTCCCTTCCTCCCTCTCTTTCCCCTTCTCTCCCTCTCTTTCCCCTCCCTCCCTCTCTTTCCCCTCCTTTCCCCTCCCCTCCCCTCCCCTCCCTTCCCCTCCCCTTCTCTCCCCTCCCTCCCACTTCCCCCTTTCTCCCCCTCCCCCCCTTCCCTTCCCCTCCCTCCTCTACCTCTCCTCTCTCCCTCCTCCCTTTCCTCCTCCCCTTCTCTTCCCATTTCCCCCTCCTCTTTTCCCTCTCACCCTTTCCCTCCCTTTCCTAATCCCCTCCCCCCCTTTTCCTCCCTTTCCTTATCCCCTCCTCCTCCCCTCCCCCTTACTGAGTTTGGGCATGTGTGTTAATTTCCGTCTGTGCGTGTTTGTGTTCACAATGTGAATAATTGTTTTCCATATATTTTAAAACACATTGTCCTCTTCCTCCTTTTACCTCAGGAGGCGAACTTAGTTGTTTCCCTTGACCATGGGAGGCAGTGTGCCCGATATACCCCCTCCGACCATCTTACTCCCACCAATCACTCGCCAGGCTTCTCCAACGTCAGCCACAACAACAAAAATTACAGCCGCGACCATCACCACGAACGAAGCACCCACCATCGACCTCCGTCATCACATCGGAGCCAGAACGAGAGGAACCAGAGCCGAGACCAAGGATCTCACATCTGTGGTAGGGGTGCCGTTCCGAAGCGGTACAAGAGAAAACGTTCGGGGTCCACAGCGATTCCGAGGACGCCTGGGACGCGACATGAGTGTACGCCAGAGACGTCATGTTTCTCTGAAGATGAGGGTCAGTGTCGCACCGTGATACGGAAATCTCATCTGGAGAGGAAATATGGACTGATACCGGTAAGTGTCTTGAAATGCTTAGTCCCACAGCCTCTGCCGGTAGAGAGTCCTTTCGTAACTCCGGCGTTAAAGCAAATACGAGTAAACTTCAAGATATCGCGTTAGTGCAATTTAATCAGTATGGAAGAAAATAATCCCTCTTAATGTTAGACGGCTAATGTGTCACTTCAGGAGAAGTGACATGACTCTTAGGGCCGCTTACGAAGTAAAGAAGCCCCAGTGCTTTCACAAGAACTGTCGTCTCGTTTTTCCTTGCATGCAAACCCGCAGCTTCATAGTAGCTACCAGCGCCCCTTGGCCCCTCTCTTAGAGCTTTCCAGGAGGAAACTTTAGAGTACTGTCTGCGCATTATTACTATAGGTCTGTTTTTGTCACCGGCAAAAAGAAGGAGGAGGAGGAGAAGGAGGTCGCGGAGGAAGAGGAGGAGGGGGAGTAGAAGGTAGAGTATGAGGTGGAGGATAAAAATGAGGAGTAGGAGGTGGAGGAAGAGAAGGAGGCGGAGGAGGAGGAGGTGAAGAAAGAGGAGGAGGAGGAGGAGATGAAGGAGGAGGAGGAGGAGGAGATGAAGGAGGAGGAAAAGGAGATGAAGTAGGAGGAGGAGGGGGGAGGCAAAAGTCAAAATTGATGGAGATTTTAACACCCCATCCCTGGTCCGGAGACAGAGTCAGCTCCTTGAGACTGCACCTCCAGATAGAGGTGAGGATCTTGAGAGTTTTGAAGATGGACAACTGGAAATATGATTCTCTCTGGTGCCCACCTGGCGGGGCCATCATTAGTAGGTACCTGTCGTTGGTTCCACCACTGTGCATCTCTGCTTTTGATGCACTAGATAGATATGATTATTTTATCTTTAAAAAGGTAAAAGACTATGAGCAAATTTCATGGCCATGATCATCAAGATATTAAATGAACTGGCAAGAATTTTCATATGATGATACAATTTCATCAAGCCACGAAGACCTTTAAGTTGGCCATTTACAACACAATGGAGATAACCATGATAGCATACCTATAACCATAATGTTTATCTATTTTCTTTACTTAATGACTTGTTCATTTACTTGTTTATTTCATCATTGGTGACGCTGTGCCTTGCTGCATTCTTTCCGACCCAGACAGTAGGCAGGAGATAGGGATGACCCTTCATCCACGAGGAGCTGAGATAAGAAGGAAAAAGGGTGGTGGATGGAAGTGGAATGGGTGGAAGTGGATACATGCCTTTGACTCGGCTACCTCCCTTAGAAGGGGAAGAATCCCTTGATATATACTATAGCTAGACAGATTTTACTATCATCATTGTTTCAGAAAGACCAAATGGATGGAAGTTTCTGGGGGAAACGGCACTCCCGTTGCGACAATCACTCCAGCTCGGACATCCCTCTTCCGAAAGACTCAGCTCTAATGTCAGAAGCCTCTGGTGAAGAGAAGGAGGACCTGGAAGCGGAGTTTGACATAGCCGATGGAGAGCTACCAGCTTTTGCGTATCCTCCGGATCGTGACTACTACATAACGTGCCTACCACCTTCACAAGTAAGTTCTAATGCCAACTACTTTGTAAGACGTGTATTGTGTTATATACTGTACATGTGCACATAGAACTGAGTTCTGATGCCTGTAGCGATGTTACTATTGGTGAAGAGAAAGAGGTTTTGGTGAATTCGTCTCCTTTATTGTAATGTACGAGTGAACTTGCGACTTGCTAGGTAAGACCACCTGCTTGCGTGGGATCGGTTTTTGTGGGAGTGGAAGAATGTCTGTAAGAAAATGAAAAGAGAGTAGTGTATAAAAGAGGGCTATTGCCACCGGGCGATTAAGCGATCGATTAGGGGCTGTTGGTGGTCGTGGCTCGGGAGAAATGGACAGGGAACTCGGAGGCGCCGACGCCGGGATTAGAATCATCAAAAGTTCAGAAAATGATAGAAGGCGTAGTAGTAGAGAAAGGTGGAAAAACGGAAAAATCTTTAGTGGGAGGTAAACTGAAATGAGAAGATGTAGTATAAGAGAAAGTTAGAAAGGAAACGAATTTTAGTCGAAGAAAAAGTAAGTGTAGATGTTTGTGCGTGGGTCGTGGCTATGTTCGTGAGAGGTGTGTGTACGTATCTTACGGAAAGTGAGTAGAGGTCACTTCCCGCGTGTAGAGAGCGCGTTCCTGTTTAGCCTCAGGTTAAGGCATGAGCTTTTCCTGCTTTTCCCCAGGTTGGGTTTGAGAGTCAGTAGAGTCGATACAGTGGCGGTGCGAGGGGGAGCAGGCGGGCGGATGTTGTATTATCTTTCTCCTTCCAAGTACAACTCTGAAAGCAGAGAATTACGTGACTGGGAATTGTGTGTAAATGTCAGAAGTGTAAACTCACTCACCAGCGTCAGCGAAGAGGCCAGCGCTTGGGTGCAGGCCGGTCGGATAGAGAGGCTCCCCAATTCCTCTGTCGACCACCCGGCGATCAGTTAAGGGTTTTGAATAAGAGTTGGGTTGGGCTTCTGCTAAGCCAGCGAGCAAGTGTGCGTGTGTCTCTTTTCTTCCAAGCACTACTCTGAAAACAGAGAATTACGTGACTTGGGAAATGTGTGTATTTGTCTTTGGTGTGAACCCGCCTGCCGACGTCAGCAAAGAGGTCGGCCTGTGCCAGACCGGCAGCAGCAAAGGAGATATATATCCTCGCCACCACCGGCCGGCGAAGATTGCTGGGCGCTTGTTGAGTGAGCTGGAGTGGAGAGACGTCCGTCCTCTAGAACTGATTTTACATGCGGCAGAAGCCGCTATATATACCGCGTTTGTAAGTTACCCGTGGTGCGTAATTACATAATTGCACTGGGTTAGGTTAGGTGGGGTCGAGCAGGGTCGCACTGGCAGAGAAGCGTCAGATCGTGGGCGACATCATGCACGTTTCATGCCACGTGATGATCGTGGTGTGTACATGGCAATCGCACGTAAACTTTGCAGGGTCCTCCAGGCCTTTCCTAGGTGACCAGCAGATTTTGTGGCATCTTTTATATTTAATAGTTAAGATGGTGGACAGTAGGCATTTCTCATTAGCATGCTACTTGTTTGTGCTACTTCATCTGAGTAGAAATGACTTCGGTTACGTTTTTTTTGTTTTTTTTTCAAATTTCCAAATGTCAAATTACTTTTGCGTCATATAGTGAGAATCTGAATGACGAACTAAGAGAAGTTAGATATGTACGAATGTTAGATATATTGTTGAGAGGTTCTTACGGAAGACTAAATTGTAACCAAAGTCGCGTCTACTCAAATGCAGTAGCGAAAGTAAGGAGCATGCTAGCATAGTGTGCCGCCACCTTTATTGTACATGTTTAGTTAAGGCAGTCCGTCGTTGACGACGAAGGTGTCCTCTCTCTCTTGAAAGTTTATAAAGCAAAACATTGGTAAGATCATTATTGATGTCACTGATGTATGCGCCGATGGCTCCTCAAGCCAAACTCTGAGGCGCAGCGCTTTCCACATGTTGGACATGGGATACCGTCCCCAGGTGGAAGAGGGTTTTGGGCCTGGTACTCATGCTTGCGGGTTCGCTGGAGGTTTCTGGTAGCTGTGCGTTTTTCCTGTACACAATATGTACACTTTTTCCTGGCTGATTTCACCACGAAATGAGTAACCAACACCAACCACCTAAAGAAAAAACCGGAGCCAACCTGTTTCTAAAACAAAGGGAGAGGCCGGAACTATTCTCCTTTCACCCCTGCTTTAAAGGAAGCGAAACGTCAGAAGAACCAACAAAGTAAAAATCAGAGAAAGAAAGCGGACAGGAGGAATTCTTAGAAAGTCAATTCTTATATCAGTCTCCATTCTAAAAGAAGATTACGAAAATCTGGGCCGCAGGAGGGCCCTAGGAGACCCAATAGTACTGAGAGCATAAAAATTTAACAGTCAGCAGTCTCCCTTCCCCGCCTCACCTTTATTTCTATCTTCCGCGTGCGCGCAAGCACGCACACACACACACGACTCGGTGGCGCGGTTGGTAGAGTCCCAGACTGTCACTACGGCGGTTCGGGTTCGAATCCTGCCCAGGGTTGAAAATAACTTCAGTATCGCTGCGCTTCGAATCGTTACTCCAACTCTCGTGGGCGGGGAGTTGGGTGTGTGTGTGTGCGTGTAAGGTCAAAGCATTACCCATAGATCGGTCATACGAGCCCTGAGTTCTCTCTCGGGAGGAAAATAGCTGTGTGTCAGTGTTTGTGCCATTATCTGTATGTGTCTGTGTCAGTGTTTGTGTCTGTATGTGTCTGCGTGTGTCTTTTTGTGTGTGCCTATGTGTGTGTGTGTGTTAATACATGTGTGTCCGTGTCTGTGTGTCTGTCTTTGTATGTGTATGTATATGTATATATATATATATATATATCTATACATATATATATATATATATATATATATATATATATATATATATATATATATATATATATATATATATATATATATATATATCAAGGACTACTATTACACAGGACGTGCGCACCCAGATCCCTGGGTCCGCTAGCGGAGGCCATTGCATTCTTTGTAACCTAACTTTTTATATTGGACAAATATATCAAAACTAGAAACCTAACATTGTATATAGGATAAATATATCAACTATTGACTTATTCAATGCAGTATAAGTTAATATAAACTTTTACAGTGAAATAAGAAACTATTTTAAGGCACTGTTATGCTTTGAAATGCCAATTTTAGTCGGACTTAACAGGTATTATTGTATGAGGTTAGTGGACACCAGGGTTGGCGATTTTTTTTTCTATCTTTTTAAAAAATATATAAAATATGATTCAAAATATTCCATATATAGATTTGCTAATACTGGAGAAAGATTTGATCCCATCGAACAACCATATTTTTGTTTAAAGAAATGATCTTTGAAAGAGAAAACATTAGTTCTAATACATAGCTCTGTTAATTTTATGATTTTTCTTACTGGGAGTGGGAGTTGATTTTGATACTGTTGTAACTTATTCTCTAAAAACTTTGAAACTTCTCCTGTATCGATTTTTGTGAATAAGGACACTACATAAGAATCCCTTTTAAGCAAAGTAAATCTTTATCAATTAAGCACTCGGAAGATTTCATAAGTAAAATCACAAGCCATAATATACCAGCCAATAGTAAAATATTAAGTCTCGATGTAGTGTCCTTATTCACAAAAATCGATACAGGAGAAGTTTTAAAGTTTTTAGAGAATAAGTTACAACAGTATCAAAATCAACTCCCACTCCCTTAGAGGAAACACACTGAAATGGGTAAAAGACTTTTTAGACGATAGACATATTAGAATAGTAGTAAGAGATGAAAAGAGGGACTGGGGAGGAATGACTAGTGGGTTACCACAAGGCTCAGTTCTGACACCTTCAATGCTCCTATTTTATATAAACGACATGATGAATGGAATGAATAGTTATGCGAAAGATTAAAAAAAAATAGTGCTTCCAACATTGGAAGAGTGAAAAGAGAGGCGACGTGGAAGTGATATCTTCATAAAAAAAATAATAATAATAAAAAAATAATAATAAAAAAATAAAGAGGATTTGCTGGTATGGAATGAAAGATCAACAAGAGGTCATGGTACAGCACTGAAGAATTAAACTTATTTAAAAGGTGCTAAGATGATGTATAGATGATGCTGTGATACATGAGGGGGAGTGGATGGGGGATGGGGGGTGAGGAAGTATTTATGAGAAAAAAAAAATTGACGCAGCCCGAAGGGATTTCTCCCTGTCTTCTCCTTTTCTGCATGAGGGGACGGAGAGGGAGGGTCGCCGAATTTATGAAGCGGCCTTGCTGTGGATGTGCTGTGTCTTGCGACACTGCTTCTGACCCAGGGCAGTGGACAGGATGCAGGGATGACCCGTCATCCAGGAGGTGCCAAGATAAGAGGGAGGTAGGAGGGTGGAGCGGAGTGGAATATATAGGAAATGGAATGGGTGGGAGTGGTTTCTATGCCTTTTTCTTTTTGGCTACCCCCCATGTAGGGGGAAAAAGCCTTTGGTATATGTATGTATGTAAAAGATGCTAAGAAATATATTTCCACATAAGTTGGATGAATTGTATAATCCAAGCTGACACCATAAACGAATCTAAGGCAACTTTTGTTGAGTGGAGGCAAAGCGATGGACTCCATGAGCACGACTCCAACCCTGTATAATACGTACAACTAGGTAAATATAATTAAATAAACGCGTGAGCGCTCATGTGTGTGTATGTGTATATGTATCCGTTTGCGTGCGCTTGCGTATGCTTGCGTGCGTTCTCGTGTATTTTCGTGCAAATTTTCAACGTGGTCTACATAATTCCTATTGCTCTAGAAGTCCTATTAGTACAATTTGTGTTACATTGTGTTCGTGCATGCACGCGTGTGCGAGCGCACAGATGATGACTGCAAGCAATCGTCTCTTTCCAATTTACTTGTTTGGCATCCTGCCCGTGTTATATTAGTATATTTCTAAGTTTGCATAGTTCCTAGACACTTGTTGCAAATCCATATGCTTGAATGGATATATATACAGTTTAAAAAGTATTATCTTCAATGTACTTTTCTTATCGTGCTTGGTCTATTTACAATTGGTCATCTGTCATTTCAGAAAGAAGGTATGGCCATACAAATGATGTAATTCTTTTTCGGTATTTTCATGATTGTTTATTCACTTTGATTAACAAACGTATTAAAGAATAAAGATGATAGTAGATAACGAAGAAATAACCATTGAATACACAAGTTAACATGAAAATGAAAGCCGGTAAGAGTTGAAAACGATAATGATTTCAGTTGTGGTTTCGAAAGAAGTTTGTCGGATTAGGTCGAACAAGAAAGGGATCAACAACTCGGTAGTGTTCTTGTACCCGGTCTTCTCACATGTACTTTTTCTCGGAAAAAAAAAAAAAAATTCCACAACTTTCTACAGTAATACCCTATTACCTTTGTCCATTTTTCGAGCAGTGCTTTAATACTATCTTAATTTATTATTATTATTATTATTATTATTTACAAATACCTCTCCTCTCTCAACAGTTATATTTTTTGTTACCTCAATAGCTTTATGATTTTTTTCGTTCTCTTGATAAAGTTAAGACCTCTTTTATTCTATATTTATGTACCTTTTCGTAAATTTTTGTCTTTTTTATTTTAATTCAGGGTTATTGTTCTGAATTTTGAAGTGATAGAGCAAATGTATAGAGCAGAAATTCTTTTGTTTTCACACCTATCTTAGCTTCTGCAACGCGCAGTCTTGTCATATATGCATTTTACTTTGACACTGGAAATATGTCATGCTCTGAAAACCATACATGCAGTTAATTTCAAAATCACTTCCTACAAAGTATGTTTTATACACAGTAGTCTTTAGCCTCAAGAACAATGCCTTTCAGTTTGCATAAAGCTTCCTGTTTCTTTGTCAAGGAGATTCAATCGTTTAAAAGTTCACATTAGCTTTTCTTTATCTGTAGTTATCATTTCGACTCTATGCTAGTATGCAAGGTAACCTTGACTTTTATAATAATGGCCACAAACTCACAGAACTTACTTGTAATACAATTGATTAGCATTGCTCATGATGGTTTCTTTTCATTTAGTCATGGATCAATCAATGTCTTTGTTTACCTATCATAGTTTACACGCTTGCATAAATATTCTTCTCTAAAATGTGATTTGCCATTACTATAAGCACACTCTAAATTTCTAAAAAAAGGATGAGGAAAGTGATCAAGCTGGGAACCTCTTGGACCAAAGCATCCACGTTTGATAACTGACATAGAGACTCGTATCCACCGTGTCATACAAGAGCAGACCATAGTCAGTTGGACAGTCAGACCAACATAGCACATGATAAAAAGGTAAGGAGATAAACCTCCCCTTGCTAATTCTCTTCTTAGTTTGAGAAAAATCACTGTTACCTCAAAAGTCACTGACTGGGAACCCGCAGTCCTACAGTGACTGGCAACAGTCTTGAGCGCTCCCATAGATCTCTCTAATGAGAAACTTCAGAATTGTTGTATTAATCTAGGGCAAATTCTGTCACCAGTTTGTATGTAGAAGGAGATGGTCGGTAGTTACCTGTTGTCAGCTCTCTTTATGTAAAAAGGTTGAGGAAATACAGTTAGGTGATAAAGAGAGAACTTGGGCCCAGTCAGGAGGAGTGTCAGTTCCTCAGGGCCGTGCCTCCAGATGGAGGTGAGGATGTTGACGGGTTTTAAATATGAGCAGCAAGGAAATGATTCTCGCGGACATCCATCTTCTACGGCCACCGCTTGCAGGTACCTGTCATTGCTTCTTTAGTTTGAGAATTTATTCTAAACGAGACCAAGTAACTATTATCTAGACATTTCTGCTGAAAATATCCGCATAAGTGTAAAAATGTGTGATAACACAAATATTTTAAAATGCAAAAATCAGATATGAATGATCCATGACTAAAGTGATATTTTAGTACACACTTGGACATTAACTTTCATGTCACTGACTTTGTTGAAATCCTCCCAGTTAGCCGCCAGTCCTAAATGTTTTACATACCTTTTACAACACATATCTTGTACTTTTATTTTTTCTTCAATTTACTCCCTGCCACGAACAAACCTCAAACATTTAGTTGTCACCGTTTCTACCTCATTCCAGTCTGCTCTTCACAGCATACTAGTACACCATAAGTAATGTGTAATTTCCACCTTTCCAATCTTTATTCTTGTTTTTCTGTCTACTCAAACCTTTTTCAACATTACAATATGCATCGGTTATCATACATATCACTTTTGTTTGTCCCCTCTTCAATCCCAGAAATCTATTTGGTCTATACAGCACTGACGTCCCTTAGCGTGAGATGGGGAAGTTATAAGCCGTCCCTTTCCGGAAGATGGAGAAGTTATAATCCCCAATTTCAAGTAAAGACAGGTTTTAACTTGGCGATTCCTTCCCTGTGTCTGTTTGCCATTAACAAAACCATGAAACAGTTTAGGCTGATTTCTAAATTTGTTGATCATGCGTTTTGTTTTTATATATTCTTCCTCTGCAATTTATGTGTAGTCATTTATATATTCTGCATTCTTCTTACATTCTATTGTTTCTGTTTCTTCCATTTTCTGTACCACATTTTTCATGATTTACTGTTTTGCACCTTCCGTTGAACAATTATTATTTATCATGCTTTTCCAACTAACCCTTTGCACAGATTTTACAGAGTTGTGTATGTTCAAAAATACTTCTTGTTTCGTTTGTGTCTGAGAACCCCCGTATTCGACTTCTGTAGAATTTACTCATACCCGTAAAGCTCGTTTCCCGAAGCTACCTGTTTTGCCTCTTCTCTTCACTCTGTCAGTCAAAATTTGAACATATATGATCAATTTTCTTACAAGGTACATATATTTTAAAGAATCAATTACTTTGTGTGGGGACCATGCCACTGCTGCATATTCCAGTCTAGGGCGGATTAGGGTCTATATGATTTTCTTCATCATCTCATCATCCATATAGCGAAAGACCACCTTCATGCTTCTCAGCAGACCGCACGTCTCTCCCACAATCTTACTATTAAATTTTCAGGTGACAGATTACCCTGCATCCACACTCCTAAATCCTTGCCATTCGCCTTTGTAGTTTCCTCACTTATCATGAAATAATTCAACGGTTGTCTCTTTGAGGCAGTACCCATTTCTAACAATTTACGTTTTCTGGACTTCAAGCATAACTGATGTCAAAATATTTTTTCGAACAACCTACAACCCCTTTTATCTCTCACCCTTCTCATGATCTTTGCATCATCTGTAAACATGTTAACATAGCTTCTTGTATCTTCCATCATGCCATTTACGTAGACAAGGAACATTACAGGAGCTAGTACCAACCCTTGAGGCACTCCACTAGTCACTGTCTCATATCCTAGCATCTTACCCTCCAGGAAATGTGGAGAGTGAGAGAGAGAGAGAGAGAGAGAGAGAGAGAGAGAGAGAGGGGGGTGACATGATAGTTATCTTTACGGTAAAGAAAGGAATAGAAGGACCTGGGAGAGTATCTGTTCGTATGGGGTGAAAAAAGCAAGAACACGTGGGGAAAAAAAAGATAGGTTGCTTAAAAGATGTTAGGATCTTTTCATATAACTATGCCAGTTTGTGGGAATATTAGAAGAAACAATTTAGGGCTACGCTATAACCGAATGTAATGCAAAGTTTGATAAGTGGAGATGTAAAGCATAGCTCCAACCTCGCATACTATAATATGACAGACACCCCACACACAGACACAGAGACGGATACAAACACAGACGCAGCCACATTTGCAGTTGTCGGAGTTCAACACGGTTCCATATCATACGGAGCGTGACCAAAGCTGACCTACTAATCATAATGTTGAAATACTGTATAACTAAATCCAATGCACGCTTCGTTACTATTCGTGGTACAGGTTCCACCCCACAAAGGTTTCTTGGAAGCCAATCGAGTTTTTGGTAACGAAACATGTTTTCTTTTCCTCATCCTAAACGCTACATTTTGTTTTGTCCAGCTCGGCGCGCTCTCTCTGGCCAACTTGTCACTGCCTTCGGTCGCCAACACGAGTGAGCTGGTAGACGGATCGACCCCTTCCATGTCCTGGGATCATCTGACCCCCGATCCATCGCCGATCCTGAGAGACATCGCTGGCCCCGGGCCCCTTCCCCCGGGGATCAGAAAGATCTCGATATATGAAAGATGGGTGTAGAGAGAAAGATAAGTAGGTGTGTGTGTGCGGTAGGGGGGATGCGGGAATGAGTGTAGAAAAGGAAGTGCAGCGGGTAAAGAGAAAAGAAAGGGCGATCGTGTTACAATTATACTGAGGATGATATGGTCACAAGAAAAATTGCCACCTTACCACACAGCCAGTGTAGACCTAAACTCTTTACTACCGTGACGCTCCCGAAGATGAATGGAATTGCCTGGTACTAACCAAGATAGGATTATTCTTAGAGGATGATGTCCCCCTAGCAAAAAAGCTAAACGAGTCTGTTTCATAACTACGAGTAGGTTAGTGATTTCTTTCGCAATTACTTTATATAACGATGCCAAAAGCTACACTTGAGCATTCCACGTATCACTTTTAATTTAAAAAAAAAAAAGTTCAAATTTGCAGAAGATGGAAGCAGCATCAAATAGGAATTTTAGTATTTTGTTGATTACCAGTGCTTATATCCTCAGGGACAATAGATCGCGCCGAAAAGGTGGACTCAGAGAAATGGTAAAGGAGAGCTTTAATAAGTATAGATCCTTTCTAATGAGGTTGAAGCCCTATTAAAGCAGTTGGATCCCTCTTAAAGCTGTTGGATTCTTTTTAGAGGATTTGAATCCTTTAAGAGGAATCCAACTCCCTTAAGAGGGATCAGACCGCATTAAGAAGGATCTAATCCCATTAAGAATTATCCAGTTTCAATTTTAAAATCTAATCCCCTTAAAGAGGGGTGCAGAAAGTTGGGATAGTAGAATTTAAAAGTGATCAGCATTCTTTTTTCGAGTGGGAAATAGTTTCCAATAATAAAATAATGTTGTGTGGGTCTGGTCCGCAGGGGTGTAACTAAAGGTGACTCCCCCAAGATATTACCTGCATTATACTTATGCACTCAATACCCTATAAGGAGTTTATCAAATAGGAAATTAACTCATGACAGTACGCTCAGCTAATATTTTAAGACAATTAATAGTAAAACTTTAATTACAAAGTTATTAATGGCTGAATATGAGCCATATTTTTTTAGCTACAGAAACCAGACCAAGCTAGCCAAGCTCACACGTCAACATTTTTTTTTCTCCGTTTTACAACTTTAGTTGTTCATTCTGGTTGTCTCGAGGAAACTTCATTCTGTTGAGGGGCAAACTCTGTGTGGCGTAAGGACAATAAGGAATTCCTCAGAGTAAATGTTGAGAAAACCCGCTTTCAACCCAGGAACTAAGCCAGGTTTGAATGAATATCGTCTAGCTGAAGAGTTTCCACCTCCTTTAGGCGGCAGCCAGAACAAATAAGAACATAAGAATGAAGAAGATTGCAAGAGATCATAAGACCTACACCAAGCAGTTCCATCCCTTACAACCTGTCATCCCTATCAATAAAATTAATTAATCTGTTCTTAAAACAACCAATAGCTTCAGAGCTCCCTACATGATTACTAAGTTTATTCGATTCGTTAACCATTCTGTTGGATAACCAGTTCTTGCCTATTTCCTTCTTAAACCTTAATTTCTTTTTGAATGAAGGGGGCTCCTCTCGGTTAAAAAAAAAATTCTGTTAGCCCGACTCTACAAGGCGTCTAAAGCAACGAAGAGGTTAAAGACGATATTTTCTTTGCAGTCCCCGTGTATATGTTACAGAAATATTTTGTCACTAGTCAGAATAGAATCTGTGAAATGCGTCATTCTGTTGGGTCTAGAAAAGGTTATTCGCACTTTTTAAATCCTCTCCCAAATGTTTTTGAAAACTGTTTGTCGTTATATTTTACAGTTTTTGTTTTCGTTATTGTTTATTGTTGCCGAATACGTAGTGATATTGCAGTATATTTTACCTAAAATGTTGTTCTATTTCGAAAAAGGAAAAGAAATACGGGTCTCAAATGTTGCGCATGTGTATAAAATATTTTGTTTTCTAATTCCGTGTTAATGTTTTAGATATTTTATGTTAATGCTTTATGTTATTAGCGAATGCATTACATGAGGAATCAGTTGATAATATACTGTTTTTATTTTGTTCACTTTTACTTGATCAATGTAGTTATGATTCTTTATATCAATAAAACTAGAACAGAATGTAAAATGCGTTTCCTTTACAGGCATTATATCTTTGTAGAGTATCTATAAGCGCTTTCGATTTTAACTTAATCCTGATAGTATCTTAATTTCTTTTAAACCAGAAGTCATTTATATATGCTTTTGAGTACCGGAATACAAACCTTCTTGTTGCTTCTGATCTAAATATTTCTTTCTAAAGGCAATGTTCCGTAAATGGTGTCCTGTTACTTTTACTATATTGTTAATTTGATCATGAAATACGAGTATTAGGTTACTGTCAAATGACACTCCTACACCCTTGACCACCCTTTTCACTACTATAGTAGTCCCACATAGTCTCAGGTTGGATATCCTAATTCCACTTAAATAAGTTTTTTCCTTACTATTAATCACTGATTTGTCAACATTTAATTTCAATTGTTTCATATTCATCCAGACCTTGACTACTTTCATGATGTCAAGATTTTCATGTTTCCGTTATACTTTTCAGAGGCATGTAGACTTGAATATCACTGGTGAATAATTTGATTTTTTGTAGCAAATGTGACAGTTCAATAGTATAAACACAAAAAATAGAACCCAATACACACACTGGGGAATAGTGGTTTTGTGGTCGATAAGGGTCAGCCGATTTATACACGATATATTCTATTTTCAAGATAGCTTTTTAAATAGGTTAATGCTTTATCACCAATGCCAACAGTCTTACAATCTTCAAGTAATGAACTACGCCCAGCAGTATTAAAAGCAGCACTCAGGTCAACTAGAATTAAGAAACCACATTTTCCCTGATCCATCTGTAAAAGTAGATCCTTTGTCACCGTACATAAAGCAGTTTTAGTTAAATAAAGCTGTCTATATGCAGACTAATTATCAGATAAAACGTTTACCTAGTTCAAGTATTCCATCAACTGATCCAGAAACATACCTTAGATTATCTTAGGTAGAAATATTAAATGAATGGTCTCCTCGTACAAAAATATCCTGTGTGTGAACTTCAATCAGGTTTCCGTTCAGGATACTCAACTGATACGTGTTTGATTTACTTACATGATTACATTAGACAGGAATGTGGTAAGTGTAGATATACTGGTATGGTTCTTTTAGACCTTCAAAAGGCATTTGATACCGTGAATCATGAGATCCTTCTCCACAAAATTGCTGCACTTGATATAAATGAGCACAGTGTTACAATCAACTGGTTCAGATCTTATTCAGCTGACGGAAAACAAATTGTTAATACGAACAATTCCAATTCCTGTTAATGCAATGTTATATGTGGTGTGCCTCAGGGCACAATCTTGAAACCGCTTCCGTTTCTGATTTATATGAACGATATATCAGTTGTTGTGGACTGTAAAATTATGCTTTAAGCAGGTGATTGATTTTTTATTGTTCCAGGCAGGGATACATCAGATAGAAGGTCCTAGTCACTGAACTTGCAGCTGTACAAGAATGGCTAATTGAAAATAAACTGTCGTTACATCTTGGTAAAACAGAATCTATATCGTCTGGATCCAGCCATAACCTGAAAGAGTGACATATTTAAAAGTCAAATGTAGTGACAATGATGTAGAGGCTAAACAACAGGTTACCTACTTAGGAGTGACCTTAGACCAATAGAGAGGTCATAGATGATGAGGCATTCACTAAAAGCTCAAACAAAACCAAATTCTTGCATAAAAATGCTAAGCTTTGATTTAAAAACCAAGAAAATGCTGGTTTATGCACTCATTCAAAGCCATTTTGATTTTGCTTGTAGCTTATGGTACAGTGGACTATCAAAAAGATTACAAAGGATTACAAAGGAGGAGCATGCCGACATAACTAGGTCGGATGCGAAAAAATTATAATAATGATAAATAAACAAATAAATGAAAATAATATAAGTATTAAAATAGATAAACAGGTAAAGTTAAATAATAAACAAACAGGTAATAGTAAACAATGAGAAATGAACAGATAAATAATAATAAATAATAATAAACAACCTGACAAATAACAAATATAAAAATGGCACGCATTACAGCATCTTGCTTAGGTGTTTACCTAAACGAATCTTAAAACTTCGAACTGAGCTACATTGCACTTCCTCAACAGGAAGTTTATTCCATTCATTAACTACACGGAGAAGTTGTTTCTACCCATCTACAACTTAAATCTATTTCCTGATAGTTTGAGACCATTATTTCTTGTTTGATTCTCATTCAGTGTGAAAATTTTGTCACTATTGATGTTGTCAATTCCCTTTAGAATCTTAAAGACCTGTATCAAGTCACCTCTGAGTCTACGCTTTTTTTAGAGAAAATAGATTCATATGTTTTAGTCGATTTCTTTGTGAATTATTTTTTTATGTTTGGAATCAGCTTTGTGTCTCGTCGTTGTACTTTTTCCAAATTCGAAATGAGAATCAGTGACCATACGGAAACAGCATATTCCAAATCTGGACGAACCAACGATTTATATAGTTTGTTAATGAGAGATGGACTTTTGAAGTCAAAAGATCAATTAATCAGTCCTAGAATCTTATTTGCTTTCTCAGAGACTGAAATACACTGTTTAGATGATTTGAGATCGTTATTGATAATTACGCCGAGATCGTTTTCACTATCCACTTTGTTAACGAATTTCCAAATAACTTGTAATCGTATTTACATACCCATCCTCTACATACTCCACTCCCCTCTACCCTCTTCCCTCCCTCTTATCTTGGCACCTCCTGGATGACGGGTCATCCCTGCATCCTGTCCACTGCCCCGGGTCAGAAGCAGTGTCGCAAGACACACCACTTGCTACTCACAACTCACGGATGGCAAGCGTACAAGGGAGGGCCAGAAGAAGCGTTTTAAGGACGTCCTCAAAGCAAATCTAAAAAAAATGTAACATAGACTTCAACAACTGGGAGGAAACAGCAAGAAATAAACCCCTCTGGAGAACCACCGTCAGAGAAGGAACAGCGACCTTTGAGTCAAAAAGGTCTGCACAGCTGGAGGAAAAAAGAAAACGTCGGAAAGAGCGACAACAACAGCCACGGCCAGCACTTCCTCCCGGAACTGTATGTCCGCACTGCGACCGATCTTTCCAGGCACGAATCGGTCTCATTAGCCACCTTCGCACACACCAATAATAACTCACGAAGACCATCTTCCTCGACCACGAGGGATAGCCACGACGACTCCACCAAGAGCTTCGCCTACAGTAAGTCCTAGTGAACAATGGCTTTTCTAACAAGGACGTCCAGTCTATCATCAAGCAAAAGATGGACGCATATTTGAGATGTCACAACCCCCGCCCTGAGAAACGCCCCCAATCCTTCTGCATTATAGATCTTTCATGAGTACAGCATACCGTACTGATGAAAGAGTCTTGAGGGAAATAGTTGAACGTGGAACCCGTCCCATAGACCCTGAGGACAAGTTGGAGCTCCGTATTTTCTATAAAAAAAACTCAAAACATCTAACCTCATCCTAAAAAATTAAAATTTCCGTGCCCAAAATCCCCTCAAAAGAAGTAAAGTCGCGTACGAATTTACCTGCCCGCACGAAGACTGTAAGTTTCGTCCTTCTTCCTATGTAGGAATGACGACAACTTCTCTTTCTCGACACCTCACTTGCCATTTACAGAACGGAGCCCCAAAGAAACGTTTTTCAGATACACACACTACCCTTTTGTCCAGGGAAATTTTAGTCGCCAACATTCGGATCCTCGACTATGTCAATAACATCCACCGGTTGGAGATTCTAGAAGGCCTTTATATTAAGGAGAAAACCCCTACCATGAATATATAAAATGGAATTACTTCACTGGCTCTAGCTACTCTACATGGACACTCAGTCACCACCACATACAACTCTTAAAGAAGAACGGATAGAATATCACCAAGTCAGCCCCCGGACATTAGGCCCACACTACAAGCAACATAAGAACAAGGGACAGATTCCCACTGAGTCCACCCACGGACAAAATCTCCCCCACATTTATAGTAACCTCCCCCAATTACTACTTTAGTTTGTATTTAACTTGTAACAGCTTTGTACTAAATATACCTTGTACTTGAAAATCCTCTAAGATGAACGAAATGTCGTACGGTAGCATTTTATTCCGCTTCACCGATGAGCCGAGAACTTTGATTAGAAAACTTAAGTCTATCAAAAAGAAGTTGTTTCTAGCTAAAGTTGCAGTCAAATTTAATTCAACATGTATAAAAGAAGAATTACTGCCCACTTTAACGAATATATACTTATATATATATATATATATATATATATATATATATATATATATTATATATATATATATATATATATAATATAATATAATATATATTTGGAAATAAACTAATCTGCTGGGATTCGAACCCTCATCTGAGCGGTTTGCGTCTTACAAGATGAAGACAGTACCCTCACGCCATCATCTTGTAAGACGCAAGCCGCTCAGATGAGGGTTCGAATCCCAGCAGATGAGTTTATTTCCAAATGTCAATTGACACAAACAAATATATACATACATACATATATACATACATACATATATACATACATGTATACATACATATATAAATATATATTGTGACGATTTGAGAGGAAGAGCCAGGTTCATAAAACTCTGTTAATAAAAAGATCAATTATTTCCATCTCAAAAAATGATTAATAATAATAATAATAATAATAATAATAATAATAATAATAATAATAATAATAATAAAATAAACAAGATCGAAAGATAGAGGTCGCCAAGCGAGCACAATGGAAATTCCATACATTGAAATGAGCACAATATAAAATGTTTACCCAAAATAAACAAAATTAGAACAAGTCAATGAGTCCTGTGGGATATAAACGGCTAAAGCCGCCAGGACATAAGAAAATATTCAAAGTCGAGAAAATTTTCGACTAGCAAAGAATACAAAGTCCTACAGGACATATGTTAAATAATCAAAGTCGAGAAAGTATCGACTTGCAAAAGAACACCAAGTCCTACAAAGAGAAAATTTGAGTTCAAGGCCAGAAAGTGAAATAGAAGGGAATAGCAGGGACGCCGTGAAAAAAAAATCAGAGTCCAGCTTAGACGAATCACAAGACAAATATATATATACCTTCCGCGAGCCAACGAAAGAACTGACGAATGTCGCCAGAGGGAATGAACATCAAAGATCTAGAATATATCCATGGACATATTCTTTACAAAATTGGGCATACAAAAACATATAATAATGTTACCTTGTTAATCTTAGTTACAAGAAGAAACTTAAAGTTTTTATATTAGTGTCTATACATTGATACATACGTAAAAGGAAGCTGAAACGCTGTTGCCAAAATCTACAATCCCACGCAATTTTACTCAACACGCGCATCGCACAGGTGACCAACTTGATTTCCCACAATATTGGCGAGGATACGAAACCCAAGAAAAATTACAATTTCCCAAATATCACGTTAATCAGGTCATAAGATTGACAAGATAGGTCCATAAGATAATACACATACATAAATCCTTATACAAATGATATAGGTAAGTTAGGGAGGAACTGTTTGCGCGGTTCCGGGATGCGCTAGACAAGATTAGAAATAGGGGAAGTGTTCCTGTTGTATGTGGAATCCTTCCGAGGCGTAGAGTTGGAGGCATGTGGCATTCCAGTGTTATTGCAATGAATTGCAGGCTGGCAAAACATTGTAAGGCCAATGGATGGGCTGGTGTTAGTCCCAGAACAGCTGTCAGGTATCTCCACAAGCTGGGTTACTATGGCAGAGCTGCAAGAAGGAAACCACTCCTTCGTCCAGCCAATATGAAGCTCAGAAAGGATTGGGCTGTTGAGATGGTGGAGAGACGATTAGCAATATTTTCTGACAGTGGAAGAGTATGGGTCTGGAGACTGTAGTCAAGAGTTTGACCTCAAAAGAATGCAGCCAACAGTGACAAATGGGGGCATTTCAATAATGGGGTGGGGTGCAATTTGGGGTGATGGTCGATCAGAGATTCTGGGGTGCAATTTGGAGTGATGGTCGATCAGAGATTCTGGGGTGCAATTTGGAGTGATGGTCGATCAGAGATTCTGGAGTATCAAGGAAACATCAGTTCAGGCAATAATGTGTCTATATTAGAGGAAGGGCTCGTTCTAATATTATCCAGTGGTAGAATGAGTAAAAATGTCTTCCTATCTATGGAAGATGGAGCTCCTTGTCACACTGCTCAAGCAACACAAAATTGGTTGAGCCAAAATGGGATCAGGAAACTTCCATGGCCAAGTCAGTCCCCGTATATGAACCCTATTGAACAACTCTGGAGCATATTAGACCGACAACTTCGCAAAAATAATAGGAAGCCATCTTCAAAGCCCGAACTCTTATGATTACTACGGGAAACATGGCAAGAAATCTCTCAAGATAATATTCGGGAACTAATAATCACTAGCATGCCTAGGATATATCAACCAAGTATTAGTTATTCACCTTGTGACCATTTATAAGCACTTTGAGCAGTAGTCGTCCAGTTGAGCAGTAGTCGTCACTCAGGTCAGGTCAACCGGGTAGCTGCTTCAATTAGTGATATGGCGAGTGATTGTGTTACCGTGTTCAGCGCCGATGAGGTACAATCTCTACTCAGTAGAATTGAAGCCTTGGAGGGTGCTGTAAAGTGCCTTAAAGAGGAGAATTGAGTTCTCCGGTCGAAGGCCCAAAATACGGAAGAAAAAAATAGCTATGAGCTTGGATGGAAAACGGCGAAAAATAAGGTGCGGGATAGTGGAAAAAATTCATCACCAGCCCCACTCGATTGCAAGAACTCGTTTCAAGTACTAGCGAATCTGCAGGAAGAAGAAACAAATAAAATTCAAGAGAAGAAGGGAATGGCAGACGCTGGATCCCTGCCCACAGGTAAGATTTTGGTTGTAGGAGACAGTCAAGTGAGGTACTTAGGTCTTTCTGCGATAAAAATAGGAAACATAGGACGCAGGTGTGTTTCCCCGGCGCGGGGATAGATGTTAGAGATAGGATTGAAGAGTGTTTAGTAGGGGAAGGTAAGGACCCTGTAGTTTGCTTAAGTACCGGGAGCAATGATATAGGTATGTTAGGGAGTGAGGAATCGTTTGCGCGGTTCCGGGATGCGCTAGACAATATTGGAAATAGGGGAGGTGTTCCTGTTGTATGTGGAATCCTTCCGAACCGTAGAGTTAGAGGCATGTGGTATTCCAGGGTTATTGCAATGAATTGCAGGTTGGCAAAACATTGTAAGGCCAATGGGTGGACATTTGTCGACAACTGGGACCGCTTTTACGGTAGGAATCATCTCTATACAAGGGACGGGGTGCACTTGTCGCCCAGAGGATTTCGGCTCCTTGCTGAATCCCTTGAGCGAGAAGTAGGCATCCTATAGGGTTTTTTTGAGTAGATTACGTGGGAGTAGGGGGGGAAGTATCACCAAAGCACGTGGAGGGAAGATAAACTTAAAGTTTACCATACAAATAGCAGAAGCATAGTTAACAAAATTGATTTGCTGCGAGGTAAAGCATGCGTAGAGAACTTCGATATTATAGCTATTATTGAGTCCTGGATCAACATGGCTGATAAACATTTCCTTCCGATATCGAAATAGAAGGATATTAGTTTTTTCACAATGATAGGGTTGGCAGGAGTGGGGGAGGTGTAGCACTTTTCGTTGAAAATACAATAAGCTATATTATCAACAATTCGATTAAGGAAGAGGACTGTACGGAATCCATTTGGGTAGAGATTATAGGCAAGAATAAAAAAGTTATTATTAGCGTCCTGTACAGACCTCCTAACCTCAGCATTGAGCAGACTGATCCCCTGATTCATGAAATTCACAGAGCGTCCAAGTGCAAAAACGTTGTGATTATGGGAGATTTTAATTATAAAAACATTGATTGGGAAACTTTAATAGGAGATCAGGAAACAAAGAAATTCCTAGATGTGGTACAGGATAATTTCCTAAAACAAGTGATTACCGATCCTACGAGAGGAGTAAATACTCTGGACTTAGTTTTAACTAATAATGAGCACCTAATGAGTAACGTAAAAGTGGGAGATAGTCTAGGTTCTAGTGATCATCAAGAAATAAGATTTAATATTATTTGGGAAGAATTAAAAAGTACCAGACTTCAGGAGAGCAAACTTTGACAATATAAAAACCTATTTGAAATTGAATATGAAATGTCATGCGAACGTTTCGGACATTGTCGAGTCTCGGTGCGTGACCGGGGGTCAGGTCATGACTAGAGGTCGGGTCACGGAGGGTAATATACATACCTTGGGTCAGGTCATTTGGGGGTGAGGGCTCAACAGGCAGGTCGGCGATTTGGATGAAATGTATAGCAATCTAATTGATTTAATTATTAATGTACAAAATATATTTATCCCTCTGAAGTCAATACGGAAAAATAGTAATACTCCTAAATGGATAGCGGACAGATTGAAACATGAGATCGGAATGAAAAGAGGACTTTACGTAAAAATAAAAAACGGGGAAACACACCTTAGATCAAGATATAACGAAATGGTAAAGCTGGTTAAAAAGAATACACGTACAGCGAAACATAATTATGAAATTAAAGTTGCTAGTCAAGCAAGATCTAACCCAAAAGGTTTCTTTCATCTCTGTAGAACAAAAAATAAAGAAAGAATAGGACCAATTAAAAACGATGAAAATGTCATGGACAGACGTCCACCAAATCAGGCTCGCCCAAAGTGGCTCGACAAAGAAACTGAAAAAAAGTATTGCTAAAAAGAGACAGGCTTATAAGAAATATAAGTGCTCGGGTGCATCTAATGACTATGAAACTTATGTATCAATACAGAGAAATTTAAAAAAGACAATAAGAAAAAGAAAACGACAATACGAAATGAACATCGCTGATAAATCCAAAGAAAATCCCAAAGAATTCTATAGTTACATTAGAGATAAAAAGGTTGTTAGGAATCACATTGGTCCATTATTATCTGCTGACGGTCAACTTGAATATTCAAATGAAGGAATGTGTAATATCTTAAACAATTATTTTAGCTCGGTATTCGTAAACGAAACACCTCAAAGTGAATTCCAAACTGAAACCTGTGAAAAGTCTGGGTTAAACTTACTCACTACGGTAGATATAACAAAAGAAAAAATTAAAAGGTGTATAGACAAACTCAAAGTTAATAAAACACCAGGGCCTGACGGTTGGCATCCAAGAATCTTAAAGGAAATGAAAAATGAGATTGTTGTTCCATTAGAAATTATTTTCAAGAAATCCATCATATCCGGAGATGTCCCAAGAGAATGGAAGCTAGCTAACGTTACTCCCATATTCAAAAAAGGTGACAAAAAGAAACCAAATAACTATAGGTCTATAAGTTTGACTTCAATCGTAGGAAAAATAATGGAAACTATCATCAGAGATGCTATCGAACATCATTTAGAAAGTAATCGTTTGATAAATGATAGCCAGCATGGTTTCAGACGGAAACGTTCTTGCGTGACTAACTTACTCGAATTCTACAACACAATTATCTCGAATTATGACAAAAGAAACAATATAGATTTAATATATCTAGACTTTGCAAAAGCTTTTGATACCGTCCCACACGAAAGACTACTTACTAAACTAGCTTTGCATGGAATAAGTGGTAGCCTATTAGGTTGGACTAGTAATTGGTTGAATGGTCGAAAACAGAGAGTTGTTTTAAATGGAAAAACTTCTGGATGGAAAAGTGTTGCAAGTGGAGTTCCTCAGGGTTCCGTTCTTGGGCCACTTCTATTCATAGTATATATAAATGATATAGACCATGGACTAAAATCTACTGTTTCCAAATTTGCTGATGATACAAAACTGTGCGGAGTGGCAAATGATCACTCAAACCAATTAGATATTCAAGAAGATTTAGATAAATTACAGCAATGGTCTGAAAAGTGGCTAATGAAATATAACACAAGTAAATGCAAGGTAATGCACATAGGTAAAAATAACAGTAAGTACGATTACAAGTTATTTGGAAATTCGTTAACAAAAGTGGATAGTGAAAAAGATCTCGGCGTAATTATCAGTAACGACCTCAAATCATCCAAACAATGTATTTCAGCCTCTGAGAAAGCAAATAAGATTCTGGGACTGATTGCGCGATCTTTTGATTTCAAAAGTCCATCACTCATTAACAAGCTATATAAATCGTTAGTTCGTCCACATTTGGAATATGCTGTTTCCGTATGGTCACCGAATCTCATTAAAGACATTGACAGACTGGAAAAAGTACAACGGCGAGCCACAAAACTGATTCCAAATATCAAAAATAAATCATACGAAAATCGACTAAAACACATGAATCTGTTTTCCCTAAAAAAGCGTAGACTCAGAGGTGACTTGATACAAGTCTTTAAGATTTTAAAGGGAATTGACAACATCAAAAGTGACCAAATTTTCACATTGAATGAGAATCAGACAAGAAACAATGGTCTCAAACTGTCCGGAAATAGATTCAATTTGGAAGTAGGTAGAAACAACTTTGCCAACCGTGTAGTTAATGAATGGAATAAACTTCCTGCACAGGTAGTGCAATGTAGTTCAGTTCAAAGCTTTAAGAATCATTTAGATAAATACTTAAGTAAGATGCTGTAATGATTATAATTTATCTTATATTATTTGTTTTTGTTTTGTTATCATTTGTCTGTCTGATTTTAATTTATTATTAGTTATATGTTAATTTATTATTTACTATTTACCTGTTTGTTTATCATTTTAACTATACCTATGCATTTATTTATGTATTTTATTTGTTATTTACATTATTATAGTTTTTATTTATTATTGTATTACTAATATGATATATATATATATATATACATATATATATATATATATATTTTTTTGGCATCCGACCTAGATATGGATCAAAAGGTCTCCTGTCGGCATGCTCCGCCTTTGTAATCCTTTGTAATCCTTTGAATCAGAGGGAAAAATGAGTAAGGAATTCAACAAATATTTTCTATCGGTGTTTACTAATGAGAGGTTAGATAAAGTACCTGACTGCGGTCCGATTTTCAGAGCAGATGAAGAAAGTAGTCTATCTAATATCAGCATTAGTAAAATAGAACTAGTCAAGCAGATTGAACGACTTATAGCTACAAAATCCCCGGGTCCAGACGAAATTATTCCTAGAATGCTAAAGGAGTGTAAATTTGAAATCTGCGAACAGTTAACTGAAATATTTAATAAATCAGTAGACACTGGTTTTGTGCCTACTGCTTGGAGGCAAGCAAACGTTGTTCCTGTTTTTAAGAAGGGATATAAATCGTCTATATGTAATTACAGGCCAATCAGTTTGACATCGGCTATAGGAAAAATGCTTGAATCAGTAATAGTAAATAGACTCAGAGAACACATCGAACGACATAATTTGATTCGTGATTCACAGCAAGGTTTCTCCAAAGGTAAGTCATGTGTGACTAATCTTCTATCCTTTTACACTAAAGTATATAAGGCGTCAGATAACAATGATAATTACGATATTATTTACCTTGACTTTAGCAAAGCGTTCGATAAAGTGCCACACCAGAGACTACTAAATAAAATCAAAGCCCATGGCATAGGAGGAAAAGTGTTAGAATGGATTAGAGCTTGGATTAGTAACAGAAAACAGCGGGTCACCATAAATGGAATAAAATCTAGGTGGGGCAATGTTACTAGTGGGGTCCCCCAGGGCTCGGTTTTGGGTCCCTTGTTGTTCATTATGTAAATAAACGACTTAGACGATGAAATAAATATTATGTTAGTAAGTTTGCGGACGACACTAAAATAGGACACCTAATTAGGTCAGGAGACGACGCAGAGATTCTGCAGGATGATCTTAACAAATTGTTCACATGGTCAGTGAAATGGCAAATGAACTTCAATATCTCTAAGTGTAGCGTGTTAAACGTAGGGCTACACAACCCCAAAAATAGATACAGCTTAGATAACACGCTTTTAGAGAAAACTGAGTGCGAGAGGGAATTGGGAGTTCTAGTGAGTCCAGACCTTAAAACCAGGAAACAGAGCATTAGCGCCAGGAATAAAGCTAACAGAGCATTAGGTTTCATTGCTAGGACGGTAACGAATAGAAGTGCAGAGGTAACTATTAAACTCTATCTAGCGATTGTTAGACCCATCCTTGTCTATGCGGTACAGTTTTGGTCTCCGTCCTACAGAATGGACATCAATTCACTAGAATCAGTACAGAGAAGAATGACCAAAATGATACATGGACTCAGAAATTTGCCTTACGAAGAGAGGCTTAGGCACCTTAACTTACACTCTCTGGAAAGACGCAGAGTGCGGGGTGATCTAATAGAAGTGTTCAAGTGGATCAAAGGCTTTAACAAGGGTGATACAACCAAGGTCATCATAATAAAACAACAAGGCAGGATTCGCAGTAATGGTTACAAGCTGGACAAATTTAGACTTAAAAACGAAATAGGCAAGAATTGGTTTACTAATAGGGTGGTCGACGAATGGAATAAACTTAGTAACCATGTAGTAAGCGTTGAAGCTATCAGTTGTTTTAAGAAACGATTAGACAACTTCATGGATGGGGATGACAGGTGGTGATGGATACTGATCTGCCTAGTGTAGGCCTTATGGTCTCTTGCAGTCTCCTTCATTCTTATGTTATGTTCTTATGTTCTTACATGGAATGAACCACGTTGACAAAGCAAAAGAAGAAATATTTACGCATATAAAGGTAGCAGTACTAAAATTTGACACTTTTCGTACGCCGGCCTGACAGTTGCAGGGAGAGGCGCTACGTGACAAGATCGTGGGAAAGCCGGCATATCGGGCACCTTGACAAATGTCTACATAAGTACACACATGCACATAACACTATACAGATATACGTAAATATTAATTATTGACGTTCGACGGGTCCAATAGTTGTAACTATATATATATATATATATATATATATATATATATATGTGTGTGTGTGTGTGTGTGTGTGTGTGTGTGTGTGTGTGTGTGTGTGTGTGTGTGTGTGTGTGTGTGTGTGTGTGTGCGTGTGTGTGTATTCACTTGGTCTTTGGATCACGTGTTGGACTCGTGATCGACAGATATTTCCCTCCTGGAAGAGAGCTCAGAGCTCGTAGGTCCGATCTATGGGTAATGCTATGACCTTGCACACACACACACACACCCAACTCCCCGCCCACGAGAGTCAGAGTAACGACCCGAGGCACAGCGATACCGAAATAATTTCGGCCCTGGGCAGGATTCGAACTGGGTACTGGGAGCACTTCTACTTTCCAGTTCAGCGCTCTACCAACTGTGTGTGTGTGTGTGTGTGTGTGTGTGTGTGTGTGTGTGTGTGTGTGTGTGTGTGTGTGTGTGTGTGTGTAATAATATCTGATTCACTCGGGGAATATGTATATTCTCTAAATTTTTCAGGGTATATACATATTCCCTGAAATTTGGACCTTATTATTATACGGATTCCCTGAATAATATTTAGAATGACAGAACAGAAAAAATAAACACATGGATACAATTATCTAATTTATTTATCACATAAATAAAACTAGTCACAAAACAGTCAGTATTTAAAACATCCAAAATCAAGCTAACAAAATTAATTATGAATGGTAATAGTTATTAACTCAATAAAAAATCAAACTTGTCAGTCACAAAATAGTTAATATTTAGAACATCGCCTTGTTTTCACAATACAGGCTTGAATGGCATGGTGACCCGACCGAACCAAAAAATATGCTAGTATCACGCATGACGCCATATCAATTTACAAATCACTGTGCATCGAATGTCAACGTAAACGTGAACAGCCAACAACTAAAGGGGCTGTTGTTTGACCAATTCTAACAAAGGACTTTGGTTCCAGGTCACAGGTTGACCTTGTTGATATGCAGTCAATGAAGCAAGGCAACTATAAGTGGATAATGGTTTACCAAGACCACCTTATAAAGTTCTGTGTCTTGAGAGATCTCACATCAAAACGAGCTGCGGAGGTTGCTTATCAGCTTTTGGATATATTTTTTTTACTTGGCGCACCGGAAATTTTACAGTGACAATGGATCGGAGTTTACTGCTAGTGTTATAACCGAACTTAAACTGCTTTGGCCTGATCTTGTTCATAGAAAACTCAGACATCTCCAGAGCCAGGGGTCAGTTGAACGTGCCAATTGTGATATCAAAAGATATGTTGCTTGCCTGGTTGTGTGATAACCAAACCACAGACTGGACAGTTGGATTACAATTTGTACAATTAAAAAAAAAAAATGTAGCTACCACTCTGGCATTAAAAGGTCACCATTTGTTGCGTTGTTTGGATCATATGCTAAAGTAGGTCTCATAACTTCTGCTCTTCCACATGATGTAATTCACCGTCTGCAAAGTGAGGACGATCTGCTGTCAGTAATTACGGATGAAACAACTTCAGTCAAACCACCTGCTGTAGAACCACCTTCTGTCGAACCACCTGATGTAGGACCTGTCGATCCAACATATGTTGAACCACCTTCTGTCAAATCACCTTCTGCCGAACCACCTGCTGTAGAACCACCTGTCGAACCAACATCTGTTGAACCACCTGTCAAACCAACTTCTGTCGAACCACCTGCTGTAGAATCACCTTCTGTTGAACCAACATCTGTAGAGCCACCTTCTGTCGAACCACCTGCTTTAGAACAACCTTCTGTCAAACCAACATCACTACTCTCCGTTCGTCAAAATTATATTATTTCTCATCGAAAACGTGCATGCGAAGCTCAACTTTCACAAGCTGAACGTATGGTTAAACGAAGTCGTAGTATTATGGACCGTGGAAACGTCGGGAACAATGTTACGATTCCGATACCAATGGTGGATAAGGGTCGCGGTGATCCAAGGAATATCATGGGAATGATTGTGGACATTGTCGAAAATTACAATTACACGATTGCAGTGAAAAGTGGCATACTGAGTGGGAAGAATACCAGGAATCAATTTGATTTATGTACATATGAACTGTACTCCGAAGACGATGTGACAACCGATAGGATTGTTTCCCTTCGATCTGGTGTACAGCAAGAGTCTGTCAGGTGGCCAAGGTTTCGCCAAATGTAACTGTGCTGGTTCAAAACGTTACCAAACAAATCGATGTAAATGTTTCAAGCTCAAGGTTAGATACAACTCACGATGCCATTCAAGCCTGCATTGTGAAAACAAGGCGATGTTCTAAATATTAACTATTTTGTGACTGACAATTTTTACATTTTATGTATTACCATTCATAATTAATTTTGTTAGCTTGATTTTGGATGTTTTAAATATTGACTATTTTGTGACTAGTTTTATTTATGCGATAAATTAGATAATTGCAGCCATGTCTCTATTCGGTTTTTTTCCCTTTGTTTTGTCATTCTAAATATGATTCAGGGAATCTGTATTATAATAAGGTTCAAATTTCAGGGAATATGTATATACCCTGAAAAATTTAGGGAAATACATATTCCCCGAGTGAATCAGACATTATACACATTCCCTGAAAATATCAGGGAATACATATATTCACTGATTTTACAGATTCACTGTAACACACACACACACACACACACACACACACACACACACACACACACACACACACACACACACATATATATATATATATATATATATATATATATATATATATGTATATATATATATATATATATTTGTATATATATACATATATATATAGTTATGACTATTGGACCCGTCGAACTTCAATATTTAATATTTGCGTATATCTATATAGTGTTATGTGCACGTGTGTACTTATGTAGACATTTGTCAAGATGCCCGATATGCCGGCTTTCCCACGATCTTGTCACGTAGCGCCTCTCCCTGCAACTGTCAGGCAGGCGTACGAAAGTGTCAAATTTTAGTACTGCACTCAGAAAAAAGAGGCGATCCAGTGACGAACGGAGACGGCTATAGTATAAAGTTCAGAGCCGACACAGTGACAAAGACCATTAGAAAAAAAAATAACTTCGCGCGTCCAAAGAAAATTGTTCGTGCGCCAAACACGCAACATTTTGTTTCAAGTCACTGGTATTATTTGGTCCAGTGGCACTAAATAAAATCACCTGGGTGACCTGGCTGAAAGAGAGAGAGAGAGAGAGAGAGAGAGAGAGAGAGAGAGAGAGAGAGAGAGAGAGAGAGAGAAAGGGGAGAGAGAACAAACACACGAAACTGGCTAGCCAGAAATTTCGAATGTTCAAGTTCAAAATAGCGTGCGAAATACGAAATGAACAAAATAAATATTTACATATTTACGAGGGTGGCTAATGAAATAGTACTAACAATGTAAAATATTGCATTAATCACTTCAATAAGCACTACAACCAAAAGCATGCGTATGCTTGAAAGCGTTATCAAAAACTGCCAGCTTGGGGACGCCAACCTAGACGGAAAAACTCTCGAGTGAGCAGAACGTTTGGTTCTTACAACATATTTGTATATACAAAATACAAACAAAATAAACAATGACGATAATACACAACAATTCTTTGACATTTATATAATGGGAAAACACGTATCTCTCGAACCAACTGTATACATGTACAATATACAATAATAAATATACAACGCTACAATTACACCATTACAGTATGAGTAGGTGTTCACTAACAGATTTGGATGCGATGATAATGTCATCGAGATACATGAAAACTGAGTGTCCTAGAAAGCCTGTAAGTACTATGTCCATGAGACGTGTGAAAACAGAGGGGGCTGAAACAAGACCCATAGCAAGGCGCTTGAATTGAAAGTGTCCGTTGTTCGTGCTGAATGTTGTGAGAGGTCTAGACTCTATATCGAGGGGAATCTGGAAATATCCTGACATGAGGTCCAAGGTTGTGAAAATTACGCTGTTTTCACCGACAGAGTATAAAATGTCGTATAATACCAGAATGGGGTGTCTTTCTGATATAGTTTGTTTAATTCTCTGAAATCCACAACTGGGCAGATGGAACTATCGTGTTTGGGAAAAACAAATAGAGGGAAATTCCATTCAGAGATTGAAGATTTAATTATGTCTTGCTTGATCATGTCTGTCATGAGGTTATCTACAATTGCGCGTTTACTGTGTGATAATCTATATGCGGGAATGTAACGTGGTTTTGCGTTTTCTCGAAGGGATATAAGGTGTCTAATAAGGTTTGCTACTCGAAGGGAATGCGATGGTATGTCTAAATTTGTTGCAAAGAGTAATCAAGCGTGTGCATCAGGGAAGTATACGAGATTGACACACGATGCATGAATGGGTTCCTGTGCTTTTTAGCACGTCGGAAGTTGTGGCACATACTTGTGAAGTGGGAAATGTGTCCTCTATGAGTTGTATACGTAAGGGAAATCACAAATATTAGTGCCAACTGTTAGGTGGAAGGGTGGCATTAGTATAATTTGTAATCAATATGCACGTGTGACCTTTCTTTGATGTTGAGCTGATGGCGGAAAGTAGGGCGATACCATTCACGCGGCTTGAATCTGGCATACAGATTACATTGGTGTTTGGGGCTTGGAAGACTCGTATGTGTAATTTTGTATATTCATGAGGGAACATTGTTGTTGAGTTGATGATTACTGCATGAGTGCGTTTGAAAGTAGATAACACTTGTGAGACTGGGGCGGATTGAAGGTTGAAATCTTCAATGAGGGGTAAGACATTTTTCTCAGTCGATGAATTATCGACGGTATTGAATGAGAGTTTTGTTTGACGTTTTGTTGATTTGGATATGCGGGGGGAGTTTGTATATCTGTTACGTTTGGAATGCATGTTGACAGCTATGAGCAAGGGAGGAGAGGTGAAATCCTAAAGAGGTTTTGGAGTGGTTGAGCAAGTGTTGAAGCTGTTTGTGCTTGGCTATTGGAGCTCGGCCACGTGTATTTTGCTAATGGTCTGGGGGGTTTCTGAATGCAACACAGGAAGGAAATGGTTTGCATAAATTATACCATTCTGAGTATACCATTCAAGTTCAAGCCTATGAGGATGTCATCGGAAAAATGCACGTCACACACACACACACACACACACACACACACACACACACACACACACACACACACACACACACACACACACACACACACACACACACACACACACACACACACACACACACATATATATATATATATATATATACATATTATATATATATAAATTATATATATATATATATATTGTATATTAATATATATATATTATATATTATATATACATACATATATATATATATATATATGTGTGTGTGTGTGTGTGTGTGTGTGTGTGTGTGTGTGTGTGTGTGTGTGTGTGTGTGTGTGTGTATTCACCTCGGATCTGCTGCAGCCTCTTTTCGAGACAGCCAGACACCACCCTACGGCAGTGAGCTCAGAGCTCATTATTAGCAGATCTCTGGGTAGGTCTGAGACCACTCACACTCCACACACCGGGAATGCAAGGTCACAACTCCCTGACTAACGTCCCGTACCTACTCGCTGCTAGGTGAACAGGGGCTACACGTGAAAGGACACAAACATTTATATATATATATATATATATATATATATATATATATACATGTATATATATATACATATATATGTATATATGTATATATATATACATGTATATATATACATATATATGTATATATATATATATATACGCACACACACACACACACACACACACACACACATATATATATATATATATATATATATATATATATATATATATATATATATATATATATATATATATATATATCAGGACCCGTAGTGTAGAGAGATACTTCCTTTGAGAAGTTGGGGGCACGTGGAGGGGTTGGAAAATGAGTCTAGATGTAAGGTCGTGTGTGGCGATGGCGGGTGGGCGGTCAACTCACCCCCACGTAGTAGTGGTCCTAGGACGGAGCTTTTGTCCGTGACGGCGGGGTGTAGTCTTGTCCGTGTTGCTGGACGATGGCGGGTGAATCGGTGGAGAAGGTCTGTGGCTCGTAGTAATGTTGCTGGCTACGTTGGAGTTGATTATCTTATAGTAATGTTGCTGGCTACGTTGGATAGAGTCCCTGGGTAGACTTCAGTCTAGGAATGGAGCTGCATTGTAGACGATCTCCGTTACCGACCGCTGCTATGAGAATATTGGGTTGTGACGATCTTCGTATCCTACGGGCTGCCACCAGAGAATGTGGAAGGTTGTGATTCACACTTTGGAGGCGATGCAGTAGCGGAGCAAGTAAAGGCTGTTTGGTTCTTTGGATTTACTCAAGTCAATCGCAGCCAGTTGTCTTGTGCAGAACAAGTCGTGATCTGCGCTGAGAAGCAAGGCAACTGACCACAAAGGTTGTGACGGTTGCCACTACATCAATTTTTGTCGTACAATATATATATTTACAATGTGACAGAAGTAGGTATTTACATGACTGAGTGATACAACCAATAGTTAACAAAAAATATACATACAATTATGATACATAGAAGGACATGGAATATTTTATTAATATATGGTGAACAATAAGATATAAGGATAATTTCTTCTGTGGACGTACGCTTCTTAACGGTCGTGTCATTGTGCGGATCAGGTGTTCTAAGAGGTCAGGGTCAGGTCGGCCTAATTCTATTGTTAACCACTCCGATACGATGACGCTTACGTAGCCGTCATGAGGCGCGAGTGGGTACACGAGGATGTCGGCGTCGGCGTTTTGATTATATATATATATATATATATATATATATATATATATATATATATATATATATAAATGTATATATTTATGTAGTTGTACATGGGTAATACACTAGTAACTTTTTTTATTTTATAATACGAGTAGTGTGTTGCGCGCGAGAATTTGACTCGTACTGAAATGGTTAAGTGGGACTCCGGTCGGGTTCTGATTAGACCTGACGCCCAACAGCCATTTGGTGCTGCTGCTGCGATGTAGGTGAAGTCGTACGGCTTGATATCTATATTCTCGTAGTGTGACGTCCTGTGACGTGTAGTTGTGACGTCCTGTGGTGTGTAATATATCTTCCTCCAACAAAAAGAAAATCTTCATAGACTCACTAAATGATTCATTTCTGAAATTGGGCACATTCGTGAATGTTGAATCTTTGAGAGGCAGGATAGGTTTATGGATGAGATAAAAGTAATGTAATTAATGAGAAAAGGAAAAGACAACCAATACGGTGTGATTCTTTGTCTATATGTCAACCTCTTCGATACGGTAACGTGTACTGTACATAGGCGTCATGAGGCGCGAGTGGGCATATGAGGATACCGGCGTCGGAGTTTTAATTATATTCATTTTGTAGTTGTAGCTGAGTGACACCTATATTCTGTGAACTGGTTTGATCACGTTTTCTGTGTTTATTATTACTCAGAGCAAAAGAGAATGAGTAATACAGCAGTGATTTTATATTTCATAACGCGAGTAGCGTGATACATCGTACATATGGCAGCTGATGCTGCGCTCGAGAATTGGACTCGTATTGAAGAGTTTTTTTCATTGTTTATTTGGAATTTCCTTTTTTATTTTAATGACTTCTAAGATTATATATATATATATATATATATATATATATATATATATATATATATATATACACTTAGGTGAATATTGGGCGCAGGCTGTTTATCCTAAACAATATGTCCAGATCTTGTTTTTTTAATGTACTTGTTGGCTGGCGTACGGCGAGAGTGAAAACGCAGTTTCATAATCAAATTTCACGTCTTGATCTCTCCAATATTTATCCAGCCTTCTTTCGAATACAAATACATTCGGGGTTCCTGCAATAGTTGATGGGAGATTTTATATATATATATATATATATATATATATATATATATATATATATGTATACATGTATATGTAACTCGAGCATACAAATATATAAGAAAAGTTGCGCTCAACTTATATCTCTCTTGATAGCCTAGTTGGTAAGTTACTACGGCACTTGTCATGTGGTTGCTGGGTTCGAGTCCTTGGCAATACCGGAATTCAATTTCTGCATGTCGGCCTTTGATGGCTTAGAATTAAAGTGATTTGTGGTTGTTAAAATGTGTCTCTAATCACTGGGACCCATTCACTGTTGTACAAATACTTTCCCGCGTTTGTATACTTCCAATTGTACTATCATAGTGGAGATGAGTTGAACGCAAAACCTCATGTACGCATGTAGAGCGATTACATAATGTAATGACTGCGCAGACTACATAACAATTACTACATCGAGATTAAGTACTACATATACAATAAGGAGAAAAATGACATATACTAACTGTAACTATGAGTAAAGAAAAGGATTACTACATACATATATGTGTATATATATATATATATATATATATGTGTGTGTGTGTGTGTGTGTGTGTGTGTGTGTGTGTGTGTGTGTGTGTGTGTGTGTGTGTGTGTGTGTGTGTAAATATTGAAGTTTTAAACAGACCATAATTGACCAGCGTTGGAGCACCCATCATCCGCCATCGCCTCCGTTGGGCAGGCAACACCCAGAGGATGGGGCCATCCCGGCTTCCAAAAATAATGCTCTACGGTGAGCTCACTGCGGGAACAAGACCACGAGGAGCCCCAAAACTACGCTACAAAGACCAACTCAAGCGCACCCTGGCTGTAACCAACATCGACCCGCCCCTCATGGGAGCAAACCGCCAGGGACCGCAAAGTTTGGATGAGAGCTGCCCACTAAGGCACCGCGGCCTTTGAGGGGAATAGGAGAGAAAACGAAGAGGCAAAAAGAAGAAGAGAGAACAACCCCACCCACCTCCTACCCTCCCCTGTGAACACTGCCCGCGTATCTTCCAATATTAGGCCTCATAAGTCACTTCATTCACAATGAAGAGAGTGAAAGATCGTTGACAGAAACCAATACTCGAACACGAGCTGGTGACGACCAAGGTAAAACGAATACTATAAGGTACGTTAGCGGAGGGGTGGGGGTGAGGGAGAGCCAGAAAACCTCTCCACTGCGCAGGTAGATGATGACGTCAACGGAAATATCGAGACCAGGGTTCCGCGGGCCGAGAGCTGTCAGTCACTAACACACCAGTGTGTGGAGCGAAGCTCCATCTTCTGATTAAAGGGGTAGCTAGGCAGACAAATAACATATAAAAATACCAACAGTTTGTATAGTGCAGAAGTGCAATGCCGTTAGACTGAAAGGTGATAAAAATATACATTTCTTTTCACTACTCAAAGCTAAAGAATTTAGAAATAAATGGATTGGATTATGTGGCACACACAATACTCGGTCATCTGGATATGTATGCAGCCGTCATTTTGAAAGTAACTATTTATTAGCAACATTTCCTGAAATTTTCATTCGATTGCAAATAAACAGACTAAAGAATCCGGTTAAAACATAACTGAGCTTGGTGGAGATAAAGGTTTACATATAAAATCCACATTTGAGGAGATATGGAAATCCACGTGTATCCAAAATGTAATATAATAAAAACCATATGATGCTTTTATGTGTCATTACTACTGGGTTTATATTCAGCTAGTTGGTGTGTATCAACAGTATAATATCTTCCTCAACTACCTGATAAACATATAAATTGACATGCCATCCCATCTAATAACTCGTCATACCAATATAATCCACCTAATGTGAAAGCATGGAAAACATTTTTATAACTTTTCTGGCGGTCATATCTCAGATACTGATAATTTGAGGATAAGAAAGTGATACTGAGTAATTTCAGTATTATGTGAACACCATAGTGTAATTCTAAAGTTTACCATACATACAGGTGGTTTTCTTTAAAGTTTACATTTTCTTTCACCTCTCACTCTCCCCCTCTGGATTTCCTATGACGTCACGGTGGAGGTGCGCGGAGGGGGGTTGCTCAACGTACCTAAGAGGGGGGTTTACACGGTCTAACGGTTCGTCGAACGCGGTTCGACAGACACGTGTTTAAAGTGATGTCTGAACATGTGAAAGGGGTATTTGGTTGTCGAACAACGTGTTCGACGACCAAATACCCCGTTCACACGTCATCACTATAAACACGTGTCTGTCGAACCGCGTTCGACGAACCGTTAGACCGTGTAAACCCCCTTTTATAGTATTCGTTTTACCTTAGTGACGACGACGACAATGCATGTGTGTATATATATATATATATATATATATATATATATATATATATATATATATATATATATATATATATATATATATATATATATATATATATACTGGTGTTTAATCATCACTGTTATACAGATTTTGGGTCAAATAAAAGAGTCTACCTATATAGCAGAGGGGACTACAGTGCTATGAGAGAAGCACTCCTAGAATCTGAGTGGACACAAAACTTTGAGAATGACACACATAACCTGAACACGGAGGACAACTGGAAGATATATAATCAAAGACAAACTACTGGACTTACGGGCTAAATATGTACCAATACTATCAGGTGAAGATAAACCTAAGTGGAAATATGAATTACCCATTTCAGATGAACTCAAAGCCCTGATTAGAAGTAAAGATCAAGCAAATCGCAAGTGGATTGCCAACAAGTACAGAGGGGATGCTGAGGAATTTAGATTAGAATATGCAAGACTAAGGAATAAATGCAAACAAATGAGCCGCAAAGAAAAGCGTAGGCATGAGAGCAAAGTCGCAGGACAATCAAAGATACAGCCCAAGAAATTTTGGAAGTTTGCTAATAGCAAATTAAGAACTAAGTCTGGAGTAGCACCCTTGCTGCCAGACTCAGAAGACCCCTCAACCATCTGTCACAATGATAAGGATAAGGCAGAGATACTGCAGCAGCAATTTGTATCGGTATTCACTAGCGAACCCATTGGGCCTATCCCACAACCTCCTGGGCATGCCGATATCGTTGCTGTTACACCCTATCTAGATAGAGCTAACGTTTTCAAAAAATTGAGCTCCATAAATACTAGCAAGAGTTGTGGCCCAGATGAAATACACCCTAGACTTGTCAAGGAGTTAGCGGACCTGATCGCACAGCCTATCACTGTCCTCTATCAGAAAAGCTTAGATTATGGGGAACTGCCTCTGGACTGGAAGGAGGCCCTGGTTGCACCTATTTACAGAAGGGGTCAAAGAAGATTGCATCTAATTACCGCCCAATAAGCCTAACTTCAATCTTGTGCAAGATCTGGAGTTCTTTATCCGGGAGGCAATCATGAACCACCTTACAGATATCAATGCCATCTCTCCAAAGCAATATGGATTTATACATGGACGCTCAACTGTATTACAATTGTTGCATTATTTTGACTATTGTTCTGAGATTATGACCGGGGGAGGAGTGTTGGATGCTATCTCTTTGGATTATGCTAAGGCATTTGACTCCATTCCACATCGTCGACTCCTGGCTAAACTGGAGAGCTATGGAATAAGGGACAAGCTATATTCGTGGTTGGAGAGTTTCCTTATTGGAAGGTACCAGACTGTTGTGGTCAATGGGGAGAGGTCCTCAAGAGCTCCGGTCCTCAGCGGAATCCCCCAGGGGAGTGTCCTCGGGCCCACACTTTTTATCATATACATCAATGACCTGCCTGAGACCATTGACTCCAACATATACATGTTCGCTGATGACACAAAGATTACCAGACAAATCACTAGTCGGGAGGACTCCTACTTACTGCAACAAGATCTGAACAAAATACAGGATTGGTCAAGTGATTGGTTGCTAAGCTTTAATCCCAACAAATGCAAGGTTATCACTCTGGGAGCATTTGAAAATATTATGTATGCACATCGGTACACTATTTATGGACAAGAACTTGAACATGTGGAAAGCGAAAGGGACCTTGGCATTACAGTAGATCCTACATTAAAATTTGAAGAGCATATTCATGGAAAGATAAAATTAGCTAACTCGATGATAGGCCTTATACGAAGAGTATTTTCCTATCTCAGCCCAAGTATATTTAAGCCCCTGTGTACAACATTTGTAAGAACCCACCTGGAATATGCACAATCTGCATGGTCACCTAGGTATAGGAGCCTTGAAACAAAAATCGAACAAGCCCAACAAAGAGCAACTAGTTTGGTAGATGGTTTTGGAGAGATTAAATATTCTGATCGACTGAAGCATCTCGACCTGCCAACACTCAAATACAGGCGATTACGTGGGGACATGATCGAGATGTGGAAGCACTTTAACATATACCAGAGAGAAATCCTCCCAGCTTCCTTCAGGCCCACTGACAGACCAAGTCGACTACATAGTAAACAACTATTCCGACATCGTCCTAATGATGGGATGTATGGTGCTCATCATAATAGCTTTTACCATCGAGTAGCCAGGATATGGAACGGTCTACCGTCTGAGGTTGTCGAGGCAGGGACTGTTAGCTCTTTTAAAAACCGCTTGGATTGCCACTGGAGAGACTTCAAACTTAGATTTGACCCGTCAGCCACTCCGCCAGAGCCACAAGCTATAGTTTAAGTTTACCCTGTGAGCGCAGCGAAGAGTCGTCTCCTCGACTGGTCTGCGTAATATGCTGTATGCTTAAGTAAATATATATATGGTAATAAGAACACGGGTACGTGTGTTCACTTATGCAAAGTAGACCACTTGGAAAAAGAAACTAACGAAGCAGAGCGCTCTCGTATATTACATCTTCAGTGCAAAAAGTACATAGTAATAGAAATTCATGAATATATTATCTATGCATTTCTATTACTATGTACTTTTTGCACTTAAGATGTGATATACAAAAGCGCTCTGCTTCGTTAGTTTTTTCCAAGTGGTCTACTTTGCATATATATATATATATATATATATATATATATATATATATATATATATATATATATATATATATATATATATATATATATATATATTCTGATATGTAGGATTTATTTTTATTATAGCGGCAGCTGTCGGTTCGTTTAGCGTCAGATTGTAAACAGGAAAGTTTGACATAATTCATATGTCTATCATGATCGTCGTCTGACGTAACACAGTCGTACGCTAACTACGCGACAATGGCTTCAAAAAAGTAAGTTTTACTTATTATACTGATGTAATTTTGATGCTGAAATGTTTTAGGGAGTATGACAGTAATTAAGTTTATCGAAGTGAACATTGGTGGCACGGAAAATAACACTGAATTATGAATATTACGATTTCCATTTAAAAACCTGAAAGATCCAGAAATGAATTTGAAACAGACAATATATATATATATAAAGTATGACCTAAAAACCTAAGTTTCCTATCAGATAACGTGTTAAAGAAGACATGAAAAACTGTAGACTAATAATGAAATTGTAATTATTAAGTCAGAAATGACAATACAGAAAGAATTGTTAAGATATATCATGATAATGATATGTAGGAAAATTATACTAACAACTAGGAAATCAATCAGCATTTGGAGAAAATCACTAGAAAGAACTCCGATGTTTGCTATTCTTTCAAATGCAATTCTAATCTACTCGTATATGATTATATCATCAGATAGCTGTCATCATTCTGAAGTACATTGAGCCCCATATATAACTGTATCATAAGTTAATAGTAATGCCAGTAGTGATTATATTTGATTTGTTTATCATTATTATTATCTTTATCTTGTAATTTTTGCAGGGGTTGAAGTGCAGAGTAGCACACCTGCACCTAACCCAACCCAAATCTAACCTAACTTAAACTAACCTAACCTTACTTGGTAACTATAAAGCCGATTCCCAACCTATTTAGGAAAAACCACCTTACCAGTCCCATTGCTTTTTATTCGTCCCCAGCTAAGCAGCTTCCTTGTTGCTTGAAGTGAGGTACTGCAGGTGGCTGATGTTGCTTGTCACCCTGTGGGGGATAGAGTTGTGCTGCTTGGGTGAAGAAAGTGTGGGCGAGTGTTTCCTCTTTGTCAGATATAACTAATGAATTTAAATTATAAAATATAATGTAGATAGAATATAGGTACATGATAGTGTAATGTAATAAATTATAATGTAGGTATGAATACAATATAAATGGTAATTATGAATAATAGATATAAAAGATAAACTTCTTATTTATCTCCCAAGAGTTGCCAAACACACAAAAGAGCAATTCTGCCATACTCGAGGCTGGCAGCTGGTATAAGGTTTCTTTGATGTGAAGGTGTGCTACTTTGCACGGCAGTCCCCTGCAAAAAAAAAAACACAAAATTTCTAAAAATCACTACTGACATTACTATTAATATGCAGTTTAGGGTTCAAAATACTCAGAATGATAAGAGCTAGCCTATGATATAGGGAAGAATTGCAGCTGTGAGAATAGCAAACACCCATATGATTTATTCATTTATTTATTTTATTTATTTATTTATTTTTTTTTAAGGTAGCATGCAGGGATTCTCTCTTTTTTTTAGATATCAATTATTCTGTGAAAGTTATTTTCAACATCAAATTACATAAGAATAAAGGAGACTGCTAGAGACCACAAGGCCTACACTAGGCAGCTCCAAATCCATCACCACCTGTCATCCCCATCCATAAAGTTGTCTAATTGTTTTTTAAAACAACTGATAGTTTCAGTGCTTACTACATGGTTACTGAGTTTATTCCAACTAAAATAATAGAGTGAATGTGAAAATAGACAATGAAAAGTGAAGTTTTAGCCATGAATTTGTTTTGAAAGAGGATAGAGCTTAGGGCCCAATCGCACCAAGCTTATGACCTGTTTCTGACCACCGGCAGCCAGATGGTCGCCGGCCAGTTGCAGGTAGTCTTTGGAAGTCGCTGGTAGTCAGTAATAAGATAGATAGATCAATAGACATATCACAACACACACTGAATAGTCCCCAGTACATAGATTTTCATCTTATCAACCACATCAGCTTCTTCCATTTCAGTTCCTTACATAGGTTTTGTGTTGCTGACCGATCACTTGATTTTTTGTCGAAGTGGTCGGAAACAGGTCGTAAGCTTGGTTTGACTGGGGCTTTAAGGACAGGGCATCCAGAAGAGGGAGACCAAGAGAAACCAAGAGTGAGGCAATGATTGAGACTGACAGAATATTTAATTAGTATTAAACTTCTCACTCACTATTTAACAATAATTAAAGTCTTCCACTTAATATTAAAAAGTTCCCTGGTGATGGTGTGGAATAATGGTGACAGAAGATGGTCTCTGTAAATTCTTAGTCACAACCCACACAGGTGACACAGTGTTCATTCTTTAATAGAACGAGAAGCTCCACATTTCAGCAGCAGCCCCTGCAGCTGAGTTGCCTTATCTGCCATGCTACCCTGCATAGGGAGTGGACTAGAAAAGTTGCCTCAAACCTAATTCCTTTACTTGGTTTGGGGAGCTGCCCTTAGTAAGGTTACTGAAATGCTTTATGAATAATTACAATAATAATGAACAATTAACAGTAATAAGCAAGGAACAAGCTCTTAAAATCAGTCCCTATGCTGCACTTCCACCCTCCCTGCAACTTTTCTATGTGAACTGAAGGAAGAAGCCCCATCCCATACCCAAGAACAATTTGCATTGGTAATACTAGAGCAGAGGTGGGGAACCTGCAGCCTTTGATATACATATTATTTTTTTTAAAAGACCTTGAATATTTTTTAAGTCTGAAATCATTATACACCTGAAACTTATGATATACACCACACACATAGACGTAAGCAAAGTTAACCGTGTTCAGTGATGTCACTCCCAGAAATTGGAACGATTTTTATACATATGTATATTTTTAAAATTAAAGAAATATTTTTAAACTGAATTTTTAGGGAGGGGGATGGAAAACATTACACCGTCCCCTAAAAAGGGATAAAATAATTGAAAAAAAAAATATAATAATAATAATAATTTGTTCAGTGCGGCTTCTATGTGGGACGATAAATTGTAAGGTGGCCTTCATGCACAAAAAGGTTCCCCACCCCTGTACTAGAGCAATTGCCCACCCACCCCATATAATCACTTAGTGTGTTCTAAGTTACCCACAAGTTACTGTACTTGGAAGTTATTTGGAAAAATACTGTTTTACATACATACATATACCAAGGGCTTTTCCCCCCTGACAAGGAAGGTAGCCAAAGTCAGAGGCATAAATCTACTCCCACCCATTTCATCCCCACATATTTCACTCCCATTCACCACCCCTCCCTCCCAGTTTTCTTGGCTCCTCCTGGATGACTGGTCATCTCTGGGTCAAGATCAATGCAGTAAGACACAGCACATCTACAGCAAGGCCACTTCATTTAATTGGTGACCCCCTTCTCCATCCCCTCATGCAGAAAAAGAGAAGATGAGGAGAAATCCCTTTGGGCTGCATCAAAATATCATTCACACATACTCCCCATCCCCCATCCACCCCATTTCATGCATCACAGCTGTAACAGATGTGTTGCATCTATGCTTTGAAGATACCATAAGATTAATGCCCAACTTAAAAAGTGGTTTGCATTCACTGTGTTGTTTGCCAGAGGTACCTATCTGCCAAAAGCCTGGGAGGATGTCTATGCAAGGCACTTGGGCACATTATAGCCTGTCAATTTGATCAAAAAGATTGCACTCCAAGATCAACTTTTCCACTTCTTGTTTGAAGATAATGATGAAGAATTTGAATGTCTGGTAATGCCCACTGATGGCAGATGGCTCTTGAAGGGCAACTGCCTATGTCATTTTGTTGCAAGAAATTTGCTGATTCAGACCGAGACATCCTCAATGTGTCAGATATTTTTGACAAATGCTGAATGTTCAGAACCAGGGTCGCCGATTTAATGAAGCGGCCTTGCTGTGGATGTGCTGTGTCTTGCGACACTGCTTCTGACCCAGGGCAGTGGACAGGGTGCAGGGATGACCCGTCATTCAGGAGGTGCTAAGATAAGAGAGAGGGTGGAGGGGTGTGGAGTGTATTCAGGGATGGAATGGGTGGGAATGATTTTATGCCTTTTTCTTTTTGGCTACCCCCCTTGTAAGGGGGAAAAAGCCTTGGTATATGAATGTTCAGAACAAAAGCTCAAAAGGGAAGACTGTCATCCTGCAGGAAGGCAACCACTGCATTCATGGAAAACTCCTCATTCTTCTGACTGAACCTAGGGAAACATGCATTTGCTCAGTCCTCCATTGACAGCTACATCCTACAATCTGTTAGATGATGACCTAGTCATGTAAGTCAACCATCTGAAGGAACTGCTATGTGGATATAAAGAGACATGAATGATGAGGAAAGAGAAAGAGATAAGACATTAAGAAGCGAAGCTAAAGAAAAAAATGAGAAAAGAATGGAGACTGAGAAAACAAAGTTCTATTAGAGAGTGTTAGACATGAGACTGAAAAAATGGTATATTAAAAAAAAAGTTCAGAGAATGAGATGGAGGGAGTAGAAACTTAAAACTAGTTTATACCAATATAGATGGATTACTCTCAGGATTAAATTAACTAATGATTACCTGTCAGAAGAATAACCAGGCATAATGGGAATTGTGGAGAAAAAATTAAGAGATCCACTATTACCAAACAGTGTTGGACATGGATTATATAATCACTGTCTTAGAAATATAGAGGAGAAACATGGTGGATTCATGTACCTGGTTAAGAAAAACTATGTGACGAAAGTTACATGTGGAGATGATCACAATAAGAGTTGAAGATAGTGACATGAAAAGCAGAAAGTTTGCAGTGATTTATTTGCCCCCAAAATTGTGTCTTGGAGAGAGAGATTATTCCAAAATGTTAGACAATATGAGACTTTCATTAAATGAGATGCTGAAGGATGGAAGTAATGCGGTACTTATGTGAGATTTCAACTGCTGTTGGGAAGAGATGACAGTGAAAGGTGGAGAGGATCAATGGGGAAATGTATTACTCATGACTATAGGACATACAATGACACAATGGGTAAAAGAAAAAACAAGATTTAGAAATGAGGAAGAACCGTCAAGACTAGATTTATTATTTATGCCAGAACCTGAAATACTGGACAAAATTGAATAAAAGACACCACTTGTGAAGAGTGACCACATATTATTTGAATTAGAACTAAAGGAGGAAATATAAAGAGAGAAATGAGAAACACAGAAAAGGAAGACTGATGTATAATCAAAGTTTTTCTTAAAGCAAGCTGGGAAAATTTTTACAAGGAAGAAACACAAGTGGAAAAAAATGGATGATTCTGATGAAAATCTATAAAGAAGAAGTGGATAAATATGTCCCAAAGCAGAAACAAGGAAAGGTGTGTATTAAGTGCTAATATAACAGAAAGTGCAGTGAAGCGAAAGATAGAAGAGATAAAGCTTGGAAAAGAAAGTGGCAAATATATATTAAAGGAATAAATATGTAAAAATATGCAGAAAAAAAAAAATGAAAAAGACATTGTAGAAAAATGTAAGGATTGGCCAAAACTATTGTATAGATATGTAAGTGGTAAACTATAAAACAAATGGGAAATAGTGAAACTATGCCAAGGGAATATGGAATACACAGAAAATATAGAAATGGCTGAAGTCAGAAGCAAACACTTCAAGTCAGTTTTCACTAGAGAAAATGTATAACATCGGGATGAAGGGAAAGAAATGAAATCCCTCATGAGGGAAATAATAGTAACACAGAAAGAAATAATGAACCTTGATGTCAGGAAGTTGCATGGCCCAGATGGAATAATAAAAGACTGTAAAGAACTAATAGACAAAATATATAACATAATAAGTTGCTCACTCAAAGAAGGAAAATACCAGAAGACTGGTAAAATGCTGATATTGTATTAATTTATAAAGGAGGAAATAAGGAAGACCCAACAAATTGCAAACTGGTTTTCCTTGAGCACAGTAGCCAGAATTTGTGAAAAAGCTATAACAAGTAGATGGATGAAATATCTGGAGGAAAACAATATATTAAGTCTGAGACAATTCAGATTTAGACAGGAAAGATCATGTACCACATATTTGATCTGTTTTTACTCAAGACTACTAAATGTAATACAGGAAAGGGATGGGCTGATTGCACTTTCCTAGATCTACAAAAAGCTTTTGATAAATTCCCATGCAAAAAACTATTAAGAAAACTGGAAACCATAGAAGGGATACAAGGTAAACTACTGAAATGGGTGGAAGACTTTCTGCATGGAAGAAAATTGAAGGTAGTGCTCAGAGATTAGAGTTCTTATTGGGAAGAGGTAATTAATAGAGTTCTACAAGGATCAGTATTGGCTCCAATAGTGTTTGCTATTTATGTGAATGATATGGATGAGGATGTGAAATGTTACACAAGTTTCTTTGCAGAAGGTACAAAACTGTTAAAGAAGGTGAGTACCGAAACAGACCATGACTCCCTGCAGAGAGATCTGAACAGGGTCTGGGAATGGAGTCAGAAGTGGGAAGTGGACTTCAACATCAAGAAATGTAGCATAATAGAATTTGGAAAAGTAAAAAGATATTGGGACAACATAAAATTGGTGATAAGGAAATAAAAAAGTGGGATCTGAAAAAGACCTGGGAGTAATCATCACAAAAGTTATGTCCCCTGACAAACATATAAACAAAATTGTCAGAGAAACCTATAACTTACTAAGATCAATAAAAGTGGCTTTTACTTACTTGAAGAAATGGTAAAAAAAATACTAGTCACACTGATAAGGCCAGAATTGGAGTATGCAGCAACACTATGGTCAAATTGACAGAATCCACAGAACAACTACGAAGATGGCCCCAACACTATGTAAACTGTCATATGAAGACAGATTGTCAAAACTAGAATTACCGACTCTGGAACAAAGAAGAGAAAGAGGTGACTTGTTGACCATGTACAGAATTATGAGAGGTGTAGAAGACCTTGACAGAGATGACTTATTAAATTGTGATAAGAGTAACACAAGAGGACTTGGAAAGGAGCTCAAAAAAGACAGTTATAGAAGAGACCTGAAAAAGAACAGCTTTCCCCACAGAGTGGTGGTTGTATAGAGAAAAAACAATGCAAGAATTTAAGAGCAAATTAGATATGGCGAGATACAGATATGGGACACCACAAGCGTAGCTCCCCTTCCCGTAAGATACAACTAGGTAAATACACGCACGCACGTCAGATTGACAGCAAAGATTGGAACTCTGGAAAAAACCCCACAATTTTTGTGGATTACAGTGATGAGGGAGTACCCGTGTTGTATTAGTAGGGAAGGGGAAAGCTCGTGGTGTAGTGGGCAGGTGAAGAAAAGGGAGAATGGGAGACATTATTGAGAAAAATGGAAGAAAATGAGGAAGGGGACAAACGGGCCCCAGACGTGCGGATGACACAGACAAGGTCAAACAGGTGAGCAGAGGTATTAAAAGTAGAAATATAGATAATAGCAGCTCAATGGAAAGAGAAGATAATTACTTTTATGGATTTAATGAGGGAGGAGATGACAACCTCCCATGACTAGCAAGTCTAGAGGAGAAACTAAAGAAAATGAACAAAGCATGGGAGGTTAGGTTTAACCAATTAACACAAATTAAAGTTGATAGACTGGAAGAACTTAAGAAGAAGAATCAAAATCTAACTAAAGAAATGGAAGAATTAAAAAGACAGTTAAGAGAAGTAAAGGATGAGAATGAGGAATTAAAGAGGAATAATAAAGATAGTAAAGAGTCCATAGCAAAAGAGGTAAGTGGTTAGAAAAAAAGTTCAAGAGAACAACAAAATTGAATTTAGAGATATAGTGAAATGACAGATGAAAGAACAAACTAAGGACACAGTTATTAAAGTGATGAGAGAGAAGGAGAATATAGTAAGAGACTTAGCAGATAAGAAGAAATGTATAATTATATTAGGAATGGAAGAGAAACATAATCCAAATAGGACTACAAGAGTAAAGGAGAAGAAAAAAATAAACAAGGTCTTAAAACTAGTTCAAGAAGATGAACTATAATATATATATATATATGTATATAAATAGGGAAAGAAATTGAAGAAATATATAAACTAGGGAAATACAGTATAGACAAGACCAGACCAATTAAGGTTAAATTCAGGTCACAAATGACAGCAGAGAACATATCAATAACAGGGAAACTAGCAAAATGTGATCAGTATAAACAGGTATGGATAAAATGTGATATGAATAAAGAGGAAAGAGAGGAAGAGAAAACAAAAAGAATAGAAGCTAAGGAAAAAAACGAGAACAGAACAGAGTCAAAGAGAAATTCTATTGGAGAGTAGTGGATATGAAAGTGAGGAAATGGTTCATAGCAGAGAAAAACGGAAGGGAAACAGAAAACAGGATGAAGGTAACAGAAAATTAAAAGTGTCTTTCACAAATATAGATGGCTTAATAACAGGCTTGAATGAACTGAATGATTACCTGAAGGAAAAAGAACTGGACATAATGGGAATTGTAGAGACAAAATTGAAAGGTTCATTACCACCCAACAATGTAGGACATGGTGCATATAATTATTGGATTAGAAATGGAGAAATAAAACAAGGGGTGGAGTTGTGTTCCTGACTAAGGATATAAATGTGAGGAATGTCACATATGGAAAGAATAGAGATGATTATGATGGAAATAGAGGACACAAGAAGAGCAGGAAGTTTGTGATAAATTATGTGCCTTCTAAAATGACTTTTTGGGAAAAGAGAGAACACAAAAATATGTTAGAAGACACAAGGATAACACTAAATAAGATAATGGAAGATGGAGGAAGAATAGTTATAATGGGTGACTTTAATTGTAAAGAAATCTGCTGGGAAGAGATGACAGTGAAGGGTGGAGACAACCTATGGGGAAATGCACTACTTGATATTATTATAGAACATACAATGACACAATGGATACAAGAGAATACTAGGTTTAGAAATGAAGAACCATTGAGACTGGACCTAATGATCACATCAGAACCTGAAATAGTGGACAAGATTGAATACAAGACACCAATAAGTAAAAGTGACCCCATATTGGTTGAACTGGAACTAAATGAGGAAAAATACATGGAATAAAACAAACAATATAGAAAGGGAAGATTGATGTATGGAAAAACAAATTTTGATAGAATAAGAGAATTCTTTCAAAAAGCAGACTGGGAAAGGATACACAAGGAGGAAACTACAGTAGAAGAGAAATTAGATATTTTGACAAAAAAATATAAAAGAGTGGAAAAGTATGTTCCAAGACAAAAACAAGAAAAAGGATAAGTAAAGTATTGGTACAACAAAAGATGTAGGGAGTTAAAAGACAAAAAGGATAAAGCTTGGATAAAATAGAAGAAAGACAAAAGACCTGAAAAATGGAAAATATATACTAGTTACAGAAATCAATATGTACAAGTGCACAGAGAAGAAAAGAGCAAATATGAAAAGGATGTCATAGACAAATGTAAAGGTCAACCAAAACTATTTTATAGATTTGTAAACAACAAACTGAAAAACGAACAAGAATTAGTGAAACTATGACAAGGAGAAGTTGAATACACAGAGGAAATAGAAATGGCAGAAATTATGAACAAGCATTTTAAATCAGTGTTTACCAGGGAGAACATGCAACTTAGAGATGTCGAGTGGGAGGAGAAAGTCCCCCTATGAAAGAGATAGAAGTAACAAGGAAAGAAATAATGAATCACTTGAGTAATCTCAATGTCAGAAAATTGCATGGACCAGATGAAATGGCAAACTGGATTTTGAGAGAATGCAGGAACGAACTAACAGACAAAATACATAGTTTAATAAGGAGTTCATTGAAAGAAGGAAAAGTTCCAAAAGATTGGAAAAGAGCAAATATAGTACCAATATAGAAAGGGGAAACAAGGAAGACCCTACTAACTATAAACTGGTATCTCTTACAAGTATGGTAGCTAAAATTTGTGAAAGAATGATCAAAATTAGATGGGTAAGGCATTTGGAAAAAACAATGTACTAAATTCAAGGCAGTTTGGATTTAGACAAGGACGATCATGTGGCACAAACTTGATGTGCTTCTATTCAAGGCTAATAGATGTAATAAAAGAAAGAGATGGATGGGCTGATTGTACATTTCTAGACCTGAAAAAAGCTTTTGATAAGGTGCCACATCCCTCTCATCTTAGCTCCTCATGCATGATGGGTCACCCTGTATCCTGTCTGCTGCCTTGGGTCAAAGGCAGTGCAACAAGACACAGCATATCCACAGCAAAGCTGCTTCACTCAATTGGTGACCCCCCTTTTCCTCCCCTCATGCAGAGAAAAGAGAAGATTGAGAGAAATCCTTTCAAGCTGCATCAAAATATTATACATAATTGCTCCCTTCCTTGCATCACAATATCATCTATACCCATGCACTCTCCACTCACACCTAGCTCCTGCCTTCTCCCTTCCCCTTCCTTGATCAACATGCATTTCATCCCATTCATCCATCTCATCCTAGGTTGTGCACTCAAGTTCACTCCCTCCACCTATGCCTTCCACACACCTTTTACTAATCTTTCATCATATGTTCTTTCCATGTGTCCAAACCGTCCCAGTACTCTTTCATCAGCCTTATCTGTCATCTCCTTTTCTGCTTTTCATACCAATAAGAACAATAATAGTGGTAGAAAATATTAACAAGGCTTTTGATAAAATTTCCAGATACTGTCCAAGAAGATCATATGGACAGACATCCACACCAAGGACAAAATTCAGTAATCAAACTTCTTAGCTGGCAGATATTGCAAAGTAATCAATGGAGTGGCTTGAAATAATGAAGGCATCCCCTTAGAAATGATCAGTAACATTACTTACTTGAGACAGCCATGAATCAGAGAATCATCAATTAGTGAGATAGAATGGCCAAGCCCTATAATTAGAAAGAAACCCCAAAATCCTGGGCCTCACATTTGATACTCGCAAGGCTTTCAGCCCACACATTAACTTCTTCAATACGAGTCAAATATTCGTGTGCACATGAGCTGCCTGACACACGATGATGCATCACAATATGAGCATTACAAAATATAGAGTTACAGCTGTTATACTCGTTCTCTTTTACCCAGAATGCTTGTAACCACTGAAAAAGTGATCAAGCCTGTTTACAGAATAAGAGGGTCACTCAGCTACAAAATAAATATAATCATGAAACCAACACTGGCATCCTCATATACTCACACACACCTCATGATGCCCAGAGTGATCTGAACAAAGTCTCAGAATAGAGCAAGAAATGGGAAGTAGAATTCAACATCAAGAAATGCAGTATAATTGAATTTGAGAAAAGCAAGAATAGAATATCAGGACAATATAAAACTGACGAAAAAGAAGTAAAGAAAGTAAACTCTGAAGAGGACCTAGGAGTAATCATCACCAAAGACATGTATCCAGATAAACATATAAATAAAATAGTTGGAGAAACATACAATTTGTTGAGGTCAATAAAGGTGGGTTTTAAATACCTGGATAAGGAAATGATAAAAAAAAATATTACTAACACTAACAAGGCCAAAACTGGAATATGTAACAATGATATGATCACCCAGTACAAAAAAACAATGTAAGAAAATTAGAAAAAATACTAAGAGCGACGACAAAGATGGCCCCAACACTTTCAAACTTAACATATGAAACATATGAAAAAATAGTGTAGGCAAGCACCATACAATAATTTAAGAACAAACTTGATCTTTCGAGATACAAAAATGGGTCACCATGAGCATAGCTCCCCTTCCTGTAAAATACAACTAGGTAAATACAATTAGCAAAGAGAACTCCCAGAAACCCATAGCAAATCCATCTGTCTATTGATAAAGTATTCCATGTGGGCAGCAGAAAGGGGCCATTTTTGTGCATGTCTAGTAGAAAGCAGAGGTGTTTTTCTGGTATGTGTAGTCTGGGGGCCGGTCCACTTCTGTATACTTTATCAAAATAAACTTAATAGTTATGTTAATGGGAATATTAGTAAAGAGCAAAATGGCATCCAATGATGCTATTGTTCCTTGACAGGGTGCATGTTTTACTAGGTCTAGGAACTTGTGAGATGATGCCAGGCTGAATCTGTTCAGTCTATAAGTGGGGTTAGGAGTTCACATACAAATTACCCAAAAAAGTAAATGACAATGTCAGGCTGAATCTGTTCAGAATAAATGAAGTTAGGAGATCATTTAGTTTTTTGGCTATCAGAAAGCTTGGATCCAGATAATTGAAGTACTGGTGTATGGCTGACCTGGGCAGCGGGCAGGGGACAGAGGTGACCTTTCATCCACAAGGAGCAAAGATAAAAGGGAAATGATTAATGGGTTGGAGTGGGTGCATACCTTTACTGGCTACCTCCCTTGTAAGAGAGAAGAAGCCTGTTGGCATATATATAGATAGGTATGTGGTTCCACTGTTTGCCCTTAACTTGTATGCAGCTACTAAAATCATTAGTATTGTCAGTGTACAGTGGTAAAAGAAAGGTGGCTGCTGACATTGTACCAATAAAAACTTTGTCATCACATGGTACTTTTCATGTGTGTACAGTGGTGTCATATTTATTAGTTTGAAGTAATTGAAAGCTTATGAAATAACTTGGATATTTGAGAATTAATTTTCTGATTATATAAACAAAAATTATAGAAAAAAAAATATTTCAGGAAAGTCAGCGATCGGAACAAAGACCTCATTTTAGCAGAGTATCTCCTTGAGGAAGCAATTAAGGCTGAACAAGAAGCACAATTAACAAAAAGGTGAGGATGTGTTTATTTTGATTTTCCCCAGTTTTCTTTTGAATGACCCACTTGAATTGAATAGTTAATAATCATGATAGTTTTTGCCCCAAAGTTCCACTAAACGGAAACCTGCAGCTATACAGTGGCAGTGGTAGGTTTCTTATAGACTAGGGACTGAATTGGTTGAAGGTCTTTGTATTTTTTTTTTTTTTTTTTTTTTTTTTTTTTTTTTTTTTTATCTCTTTATGTTTACCTAGTTTCAGTATAGAGGATAAGTCCTCCATATAGTGACTGCATCTGAGATGATTTGTTTCTGTGGCCAAGCCTAACCAGTGTTGGTATTGTTAGCTTGACAGTGGTTTGAACAGTCATGGTAAGGTACAGTATTATCACACTGGACTATTTTTCATCTGACTATTGAGATATGCAACCCACAGCTTTCAGGAAGGAATCTGATATCCTGGAGGAAAATAATTTTCCTCCAACATATCAAATAACATTTTATGCATTTTTGTTGAGAAAACAAAATAGTTTGTCAAAGTGATTTTACAGTGGAAAAAGGTCTAGAGGTGGGCAGTACCACCAATTAATCAGAAGTTGAAGGTAGAATAGCTCAGTGTGATAACCCCGACAATGTAGTCCTTGCTTGGTGGAGGGATTTTATTTATAGGACTGATGTTTGGAGTTTGGTGGTCAGTCTTTAAATGTTTTTTTTTTTTTTTGTAATCTGAGTGTATGTGTTTCTGTATGGATGTGCTTTGAGGTGCAAGTGATAGGTTGTAGATGTATGAGTTGTATACTGCTAGTGGTTGTTGTTGTTGTTATTATTATTCTTCCTTTTCATCCTCTTCTTCCTCTTTGTCTTCATCTTCTTTGCCTTCTTCTTCCTCATCTTCTTATTCTATCATGGTTATTGTGTATAGATTTTTTTTTATCCATTCTGTTATTATTCTTTATGCTTTGTCTTGTGTAATTTATAGGTTTGTCTTAGTTTTCTTAAATGTTGGGAACCATGTTGTGGAGGCATAGTTAAGTATGGTTGAGGTGTTTTCATACCATGATTAGAGTTTCTGCTGATTAAAACCTGAGCCTGTCATTGTATGTTAATTTTCTTGTTGATCTTCGGTGGAGATAGGGCATAGCTATTCAGTGAGGCAGCAGGGTGTTTCTTGGAATCGTCATTGTTAAGGAGTAATGATACTGAAGTATTTTGGGGGAATACTAACAGTGTTTCGTGTCAATCAATTTTTCAGTTCATTGAGGTATGTTTGTGTGTTCTTAACAGCAATCTCTTACTTGTGCTGCTATTGTTGTTGTCATTCCCTAGACTGTCTGTCCGAGCAATCCCGTCTCCCCAAGGAATGCCACAGCCGAAACTGGGTTTTCCCACAAGTCCTTTATAGAGTGTATGTTGTGTTGTTTGCGTGCATGATTGTGTATAATGCAGTCTTCCATTATGTGTTGTATGGTATGGGGTGAAGTGTTACATCCTGGACAGCTGTTCACAATGCAGTCATCCAGCCTCTTCTGGTAGCTTAGAAGTGCTGGGTGGTGGGAAGTAGAAGTAAAAAAAATACCAGTTCTTTGAGTGCAGAAGAATGCTGCATGACTCATCCATACTCTGTATACCAAAAGGCTTCTTCTTCCTTATAAGGGAGGTAGCCAGCCAAGGGATATATCCAATCCTCCTCCATCCCAACTGCCATATGGCACCCATTTGTGTTCCTTGGCCCTGGCCACCGGCTCTACGCAGGTGCTGCTATTGTTAGAATGTCTGCATGTCCAAGTGTGATGAAACTGAATGAGGGTAATAGTATTGTTTGAAATATCTCCTATAGGGTATTGACTGCATAAATTTTATGCAGTCAGTACAAGAAGCTTAGATAAAAGGAACACAAATGGGTGCCATATGGGAGTTGGGATGGAGGAGGATTGGATATATCCCTTGGCTGGCTACCTCCCTTATAAGGAAGAAGAAGCCTTTTGGTATATAGAGTATGGATGAGTCATGCAGCATTCTTCTGCACTCAAAGAACTGGTATTTTTTTAACTTCTACTTTCCCTCCTTTCTGCTATCCTTTTACTATCACTATGATTCTTCTGTTTCAGTTTCAGTCCCTAAGTATAGTAGCAGTAGCTATTGGAGATGAAATAAAATTTGTAGTGAACCAAATAGATTGTTATATTATTTGAATTGCATGAATAAAATAAGAATAGACCCTCAGGATATAAATTTTGTTTTATTTTGGCAAGGTTGTACACGTGGGCAGAAAATGAAGAAATAAGGAAACTGAAGTTATTGGACTTTGTAGATAAGAACCCAACTTTTATTCAGAATATTCAGCACATTCTTGACACCTGCACTAATGCCAGAACTGGTTGGACAAAGTTCGCTGAAGACTGTGGAGTTCCTGCTAAGGATATTGAGGTATTACATTTGAGTTTCCTCTGAATTAATTTGAGTGATTCATTATTGATTGGAATTCAAATCAAGTTAACAGTTACCCTAGTCTTTAAAGATTTCTTTTTGTGTATATTTGTTATTGTAGCTATTAATTATAGAGATGGATGAATGGGGTGAAAGGGATGTTGAGTAAGAGGGGAATGTCTGTTGAGCTAGAAAGGGAGAAGGCAGGAGATATGGGTGAATGGAGAATGGCTGTGTATAGATGATACTATGATGCAAGGAAAGGAGTGGCCGAAGGATAAGGGTGTTATGGAGTGGTTATGTGTGAATAATATTTTGATGCATCCTAAAGGGATTTCTCCCCATCTTTGACTTTTCTGCATGAGGGGACAGAGAGGGGGGGTGTTGCCAATTAAATAAAGCAGCCTTGCTGTAGATGTACCCAGGGAAGTGGGTGGGATACAGGGATGACCCATCATCAATGAGGAGCTAATATGAGAGGGAGGAAAGGGTGGTGGATGGGAGTGAAATTGGTGGGAGTGGGTACATTCCTTTTTACTTGGATCCCTTGTAAGGGGGGAAAAGCCCTTGGTATATACATAGTTATTATATATGTATATTTAATAATCAGCCATATGTGTAAATAAGGTGGAAGTGAAATGCAAGGTAAAGGAGGATGAAGAAGAGTAGATGTGAGGCTGGTGGAAATTTGGCTGAGGATTTTGAAAATTATAAAAGTATGTTTTGGAAGGAAGTGAAATGAGGCAAATTGGGTAGAGAGGAGTGGGTAAGTGGAGTAGATGTACAGGTGTTAATTGAAGTGAGGTTAGTGTGTGGAAGATGGGTAATAGATTATTTCAGCAAGTTGTTGAATGTAAGGGATAATGGGGAGACTTTGATTGTGGCAGTGGGAGGTGGGGGATGAGATACAAGTAGAATTTAAAGATATCTAAACTGGGAAGGCTCCTGAATTGGATGGCTGTTATATGAAATGTGATAAAGGGTGCAGTAGTTATAGTTGAATGGCTGGTGAGATTGTTTAATTTGTTTTATAGGAAAACAACCATACTTATGGATTGGGGAGTACATATATAGTTCCACTATACAAGGAAATGGGGATAAATACAATTTATAGTAGTTGTAGGATAAGTGTGTTAAGTGCAGTCAATAAGATGTCTGGATATTGATTGAGGGGATTAAGAGGAAATGATTGAGAAGGAATTATGTGGGTTAGGAGAGGAAAATAGAGTAGACAGATAGTAGAAGGATAGAGTATAATTAGGAGTGAAGGAGGAATGGGGATGTTTCAAGGAGGGAGTCACAAGATGTTCAAAGACAGTGTGTGTAACAAGGAGTTCAGGAGGAAATAGAAGGAAAGTGACTGGTGGGATGATGAAGCAAAGAAGGTTGTAGAAGAAAAGAAGCAAACATTCACAGACTGGTTACAAAATAGGATGAGAGAATCATATGAAAAGTACAAAGAAAAAAGAAGAGAAGTAAAGCATAAGATAAAGGAGGCAAAGAAGAAAGCAGATGTGAAATGGGAGATAGGGTTGATGAAAGAGTATTGGGATTGTTTGGACACATGGAAAGAATAAGTGAAGAAAGATTAGTTAAAGAAATGTGGAAGGCAGAGATGGAAAGAGTGAACATGAGGGGGTAACCAAGGATGAGATAGATGGATGGGTAAAAGGGGCATTGGGAAAGAGGGGAATGTCTGTTGAGGAAGGAAGGGAGAAGAGAGAAGATAGGGGTGAATGGAGAATGGTTGTGTATGGATGATTATGTGATGCATGGAAGGAGTGGGTGGTGGATGGTGGGTGAGGGAGTATGTGTGAATGATATTTTAATGCAGCCCAAAGGAATTTCTCCCCATCTTCTCTTTTTCTACATGGGACAGAGAGGGGGGTTGCCAATTAATTGAGGCACCCTTGCTGTGGATGTGCTGTCTTGCTACATTGCTTCTGACCCATGTGCCCAAACAATTCTAAATGCTCTTTCATCATCCCTATCTCCCAACTCCCTTTCCACCTTCACTCTCATCCTCACCTCCTCACCGCCTCATTTCTCACTCTATCCAGCCTAGTAACCCCTACCATACATCTCAGGCATTTCATCTCAGACACATTCAAACTCCTTCTCTCTTCCTCTCTTTATGATCCATGTTTCTGCCCCATACAGTGCTGTCAGCACACTCACTCCTTCATACAATCTCCTCTTAGCATCCATTCCCAAATGTCTGTTTCTCATTGCACTTTTTAATCCCCCAAGGCATTTACTTGCTTTTCTCATTCTACAGTCTACCTCCACCTCCACTTCTCCCTTTCCCACCACATTCACATCCAAGTATCTAAAGCTATCCACTTCTTCCAATCTCTCTTAGTACTCACTTCTAATTTGCTGCCACATTCTCCCCTTGTACATCTCATCACCTTACTTTTACTCATATTTATCTTCAATTTCCTTCTTTCGTACACCTTCCCAAACTCCATCACTAACATCTTTAATCCCACCTCTTATCTTGCCACAAGCGCAGTGTCATCACTAAACAGCAACAGGTTTATCCCCCATTTTCTCCATTTTCTTTAACCATGTCCAATCCCTGGCCCATTGCCCTTGCTTTTACTTCTCACACCACCTCATCCATGTATATATTGAACAGCCAAGGTGACATGACTCATCCTTGGCAAAGTCCTGCCATACCTCAAACCACTCACCCTCTCTATTTCTAATTCTAACACAGGCTCTACTGCTCTCGTAAAAACTCTTGACTGCTCTTAAAGTTTTCTTCCTATCCCATATATCTGCAATACCCCCCACATTGCCTTCCTGTCTACTCTGTCATAAGCTTTTTCCAAATCCATAAAGGCCCAAAAAACATCCTTACTTTTTCATAAATCTTTCTCCCATATCTGCCTTACCACAAAAATCTGGTCCACACAACCTACCTTTCCTAAACCCACACTGTTTCTCATCAATTACTCCCTCTATTCCTCTCCTAATCCTCTCAATCAAAACCCTCCCATAAGCCTTTCCAACTACACTCAACAAACTGATCCCTCTGAAACTACTACACCCACACTTGTCCCCATTTCCCTATTAAAGCTGAACTATACAGGCACTCCTCCAGTCCTCCGGCACCTATCCAATCCAGGTGCCCTACCTGCTCTCATCATTTTATTAACTGCTTTCACCTCATTTTTCCTTATTTCTTTTCTATTTTCCTCATTTATCACTGTCATTTTTTTAGTGGTTCCCACTGGAACTACCTTTCCCTTCCTATCTTTCTTCATATTTAGCAACTCCCTAAAATACTCTGCCCATCCTTCTCTTAACCACTTCACTCCGGGCCAAAATTTCGCGGGTAGCATTAGCTGCCAGACGTATGATGTTGCGTCATAATACTTGCACCATAAAAAATAGTCACCGCTTATATCGATCGTTCTCTCTTTCACCCGTGAATTTTGATAACCATAGAAAATGTGATGAAGCCAGTTTAGAGAGTATGTCAGTTACACAGGGACAACTACAATAAATATAATCAAGACGCCGATATGGCAGCCTTGCTTATCCACTTGCTCCTCATGCCGCCTACGTAGGCGGCACCATATGGAAGAGGTTAACACCATTACTTCCATTATCATCACTCCAACTGCACCTTTTACCTTTTCTTCTCTACTTGATTTGTCTCCTCTTCCTCTCATAATTTCCTTCCAAAAATCTTTTTATTACTTTCAAAAATTTCTGTCATACTCTTACCCCACTTCACACACTCCTCTTTGCCTCCTTTATCTTATGCTTTACTTCTCTTTTCTTTGTACTTCTCATATGATTCTCTTGTTCTATTTTGTAACCAATCTGTGAATGCTTGTTTCTTCTCTTCTACAACCTTCTTTGCTTCATCATCCCACAACTCACTACCCTTCCTTCTATTTCCTTCCTCCTTGTTCCACACACCATCTTTGCACAGCACGTGACTCCCTCCTTGAACCATTTCTATTCCTGCTCCACTCCTAGTTCTACTCTATCCTTCACTCCCTCCCTCTCCTCTCTCAGCTTCTTGTACTTCTTTTCTTTCTCATTTAAGCAGTTTACTCTAAGCACCTCCTTACCTTCTGGCCTTTTCCTCTTTCTTCATCTATCCTCCACTCTCAAATTTACCTTCCACCAAAAAATTATCTGATATTCCCCCACTCTCTCCCCTTAGAACATGAACATCCAAAACTCTTCCTACTCTTCTCTTGGTTACCACTATGTAGTCCATTAAAGCCCAATCTACCACCCTTCTATCCACCACCCTCTCCCATTTGTACTTATGCTTGAATTTCTTCCTAAACACCGTATTTGCTATCATCAACTCTCTAGACACATCTCTACCATCAACTCTCCACTTTGATTTTTTTCCTTGAGATCCACACTTCCCAAACACTGTCTATTGGTTCATTTCCTACCTTAGCATTAAGAGCTCCCAATACCACTACATTGATATTTCTCCCTAAACCCTCTATGTACTCATTTAAATCTATCCAAAAAGCCTCCCTTTCCTCAACACTCTTCTCACTACCAGGCCCGTATGCACTTACAAAAACCCACATCTCCCTTCACAATTTCATCTTCATCCACATTAACCTTGGGCAAAAGTAAGGTGATGAAATGTATAAAGATTGATAAAGGTGATGGGTTATGTATGAGTGTGAAGGGTAAGAGCATAGAGTAGGTGGAAATTTTGTATTTGGGATTGCATGTTCCAGTGAATGAAGGAGTAATGTTGGAGGAGAACTAAAGGGTAACTGAGGCAAGTATCTGTCAAGAGGTATAAGAAACATTATAGGAGAAATAGTTATTTGGGGATGAATGCAAAGAGAAGGGTATGTGAAGGAGTGATAGTACCCACATTACTGTGTAGAGCAGAAATTTGAAATTCAAGGGAGGCAGAAAGGAAGAACCTGAATGTGTTTAAGAAATATGGTAGGTGTTATGAGATCGGTATGATTGAGAAATGGTGAGGAAGAAAGCAGAGAATATATTGAAGAAGAGCCATCAGAGAGGGTAGGTGGTTTGGAGTGAGGTAAGACTATGAAAAAAAAGTGAACTTGAAAGGAAGATCAGGAATGAGGTGGATGCAAGAAGAATGTTAGTGAGGATTTTTTATTTTTTATTTTCTCTGTGATTCATTGAAGAATATCTTAAATTCTAATACATGAATAAGATTACTTTATATATATATATATATATATAATATTTCACAAACAGTGGAGTCGCTTATACCACCGAAGTGATTTACTTGAAGGCCCAACTGCACAAATCTTCCGTTTTATCAAAAGGGACAACCCTAGCTTAACTCTAGGGGAAGTCTTTGATATCCTTAAGGACCTGGGGAGACATGACCTTCTTCAAAAAGAAGAATGGCAGCAAGGTTCAGGTAGGTTTGTATTATGTAATATCTAGAGTTGATTAAAAGATGGATTTATTTATTTAACCCCTTCCATACGGTGCCGCACACGTAGGCGTCATGGACTTAGATCTCAGTGGCAGCAGCCAATGCCAGCCGTACGACGTGTCGTAATAATACTCGCATCATAAAATATAGTCACCGCTTATATCGATCGTTCTCTCTTTCACCCCCGAATTTTGAATACCACAGAGAATGGGATTCAGGGCACATTTGAGAGAATGTAAAAACACAGGGGCGACTACAATAAATATAATCAAGACGCCGATATGGCAGCCTCACGAATACACTCGCTCCCCATGACGCCTACGTGTGCGGCACCGTATGGAAGGGGTTAATGTTTTGAGATAAGCCTTATATGGAATATGATGATATTGATTGTTGCATCAAGTTTTAGTAACTGTAAACCCACAGCCTCACAGTGGCTGGCATTGATCCTCAGGCCCTTTCATAGATCTCTTTCAAAAGAAACTTTGAACTGCTCTCTGTGTTTTATTTGTGAGGAATTGTTTCTGTATCACCAGCTAAATATAGTAGGAAGAAGGGAACAGTCACTGGTTTTCAGCCATCCATATGTAAAAATTTCAAATAAAAACCATTGAAGTTGAGTAGTAGCACTTGTGTGAGGGTCAGGAATGGAGGTTGGTTTAAAGTGAAAGTGAAACTGTGTAAGTTTTTTTTTTAATGTTGCCATGGTTGTGTTAAGGGAGAAGGGAGGTAGATGTGAGGGAAGCAAGTAAATGGCTTGGGGGATTAAAAAATGTAATGAGAAATAGACATTTGGGAATGGATGCTAAGTGGAGATTGGATGAAGAAGTGATTGTACCAACAGCACTGTATGAGGCAGAAACATGCAACATAAGAGAGGAGGAATTTGAACGTATTTACCTAGTTGTATTATACAGGAAGGGGAGTTATGCTCATGGTGACCCAGTTTTGTATCTCAAGATCAGGTTTGTTCTTAAATTGTTGTATTGTGTTTGCACACACTATTTCTTCATCCACTTTGTTCCATATATCCATCACTCTGTGTAGGAAGCTGTTCTTTTTCAGGTCTCTTCTGTAGTTATCCTTTTTAAGTTTCATTGTATGTCCTCTTGTTTTTCCTCTGTCCCGTTTTGATAAGTCCTCTCTATCAAGGCATTCTTTTCCTTTCATAATTCTGTAGATAGTTATAAGGTCCCCTCATTCTCTTTGTTCCAGGGTTGGCAATTCCAGTTCGGCCAGTCTTTGTTCATATGTTAGGTTTGCAAATGAGTTTGAGATGAGGTGCCTGAGAAGTATGATAGGGGTTACTAGTCTTGATAGAGTGAGAAATGAGGAGGAGAATGGGGTTGGAAAGGGAGTTGGGAGATAGTATTGATGAAAGAGTCTTGGGATGGTTTGGACACATGGAAAGAATAAATGAAGAAAGACTAGTAAAAGAGGTGTGGAAGGAGTGAACATGGGGGGGGGGGGGCAGCCAAGAATAAGATTGATGGATGGGGTAAAAAGGGCATTGGGAAAGAGGGGAATGTCTATTGAGGAAGGAAAGGATAAGACAGAAGATAGGGGTGAATGGAGAATGGTTGTGTATGGATGATGTTGTGATGCATGGAAGGAGTGGATGGGGGATGGAGGGTTGAGGGAGTATGTGTGGGTGATATTTTAGCGCAGCCCAAAGGGATTTCTCCCCATCTTCTCTTTTTCTGTATGAGGGGATGGAGAGGAGGGGGTCACTGAATAAATGAAGCAGCCTTGCTGTGGATGTGCTGTCTTGCTACACTGATTCAGACCCAGGGCAGTGGGCGAGATGCAAGGATGACCCGTCATCCAGGAAGAGCCAAGATGAGAGGGAAGGAGGGGGTGAATGGGAGTGGAATATGCGGGGATGGAATGGGTGTGAGTGGATTTTATGCCTTTGTTTTTTGGCTACCTCCCTTGTAAGGGGGAAATAGCCATTGGTATATGTATGTACTAGGCAGGGGTTCAAAGTTGGTAAGTGAAAGTAGAGGGAAATGGGAGGCGAGCCACTTGTTGTTTAGATAACACTACAACGCTTGGAAAGAGAACGAGCATACAAAAAGGCTAGAAGATACAAGGCAATCATTAGATGAGATACTAATGGGCGGGGGTAATCTGGTAATTATGGGGGACTTCAGTTGCAAAAAATTTGTTGGGAGAACATGACAGTGAGAGAAGGAGAAGACTTGTGGGGTAATGTACTACTGGACATGACCATGGAACATACAATGACTCAGTGGGTCAATGAAAACACCAGATACAGAAATAACAAGGACCCATCGAAATTAGATATAATATTTACAACAGAACCTGAAATTATGGATAAAATCCAATACAAGACATCAATTGGAAAGAGTGACCATATACTCATTGAGACTGAACTAAAGGAAGAAATAGACATGGAGAGAAATGAAAAACATAGGAAAGGACAATTGATGTACAACAAAATGGACTTTGCAAAACTAAAGAAGTTCTTCCAGAATGCAAACTGGGAAAAAATTTACATGGAAGAGACAAAAGTGGAAGAGAAAAGGGATGTTTTGATGGATAATTACAATGAAGGGGTGAATAGGCACGTACCAAGACAGAAGCTAGAGAGAGTGTACATTAAATGCTGGTTCAACAAAAGATGCAGTGAGGCAAAAGATAGAAGGGACAGAGCTTGGAAAAGATGGAGAAAAGAAAAAAATTAAATAAAAATGGCACGTTTATATAAACTATAGAAATGAGTATGTTAAAGTGAGAAAAGATGAAAAAAGGAACCATGAAAAGGATATTATAGATAAATGCAAAGAGCAACCAAGGTATTCTATCAATACGTGAATGGTAAACTTAAAAACAAACAAGAAATGGTGAAACTATGCCAAGGGAATATAGAATACACAGAAGAATTAGAAATGGCCAGTCATGAAAAATCACATCAAATCTGTTTTCACTAGAGAGAAAGCACAATATTGGGACAAAGGAAATGAAAGGCGATCTCCCCCCATGAGCGAGATAACAATAACACAAAAAGAAATAATGGAACATCTATCAAACCTTGACATCAGGAAATCACATGGCCCGGATGGAATTACAAATTGGATTCTAAAAGAATGCAAAGAAGAACTAAAGGACAAAATACATAACATAATAAGTTGCTCACTTAAAGAAGGAAAAATACCAAAAGACTGGAAAAATGCTAACATTGTACCAATATATAAAGGAGAAAACAAGGAGGAACCAACTAACTACAGGCCAGTCCCACTAACAAGCACTATAACCAAAATTTGAGAGAAAATCATCTAGAATAGATGGGTAAAACACCTGCAAGACAACAATATAATAAACCGAAGACAATTTGGGTTCAGACAAGGAAGATCATGTACCACAAACTTAATATGTTTCCACTCAAGATTAATAGACATAGTGCAAGAAAGGAATGGATGGGCTGATTGTGCCTTCCTGGACTTACAAAAAGCTTTTAACAAAGTACCACACAAAAAAATTATTTAAAAAATTGGAACATATAGGAGAGATACAAGGGAACCTACTAAAATGGATGGAGGACTTCCTGATTGGTAGAAAGATGAGAGTAGTGCTCAGAGGAAAATATTCAGGTTGGAAAGAGGTGATCAGTGGAGTACCGCAAGGATCTGTATTGGCTCCAATAATGTTTGCTATGTATGTGAATGACATGGATGATGTGAAATGTTACATGAGCTTCTTTGTAGATGATGCCAAACTGTTAATGAAAGTACATACATATATATACCAAGGCTTTTTCCCCCTTACAAGGGAGGTAGCCAAAAAGGAAAATGCATAAAATTATTCCCACCCATTCCATTTCTGAATACACTCCACACCCCTCCACCCTCCCTCTCATCTTAGCACCTCCTGGATGACGGGTCATCCCTGCACCTTGTCCACTGCCCTGGGTCAGAAGCAATGTCGCAAGACACAGCACATCCACAGCAAGGCCACTTCATTAAATTGGCAACCCCCACCTCTCCATCTCCCCATGCATAAAGGAGACAGGGAGAAATCCCTTCAGGCTGCATAAAAAATTGCTCACACATACTACCTCCCCCTCCCCCATCCCCCTGCCCATTCCACCTCATGCATCACAACATCATCCATATACAACCATTCTCCATTCACCCCTGTCTTCTGTCCTCTCCCGTCCTTCCTCAACAGACATTCCCCTCTTCCCCAAAGCCCCCTTCACCCCATCCATCCACCTCATCCCAGGACGTCCCTTCATGTTCAAACCTCATCTCAAACACATTCAAACTCCTTCTCTTTTCCTCTCTTATGTTCCATGTTTCTGCCCCATACAGTGCTGTTGGCACAATCACTCCTTCATACAGTCTCCTCTTAGCATCCATTCCCAAATGTCTATTCCTCATTACACTTTTTAATCCACCAAGGCATTTACTCGCTTCTCTCAATCTACATTTTACCTCCACCTTCACCTTTTCCTGCCACATTTGCACCCAAGTATCTAAAACTATCCACTTCCTCCAGTCGCTCTCCCTCAATGCTCACTTCCAGACTACTGCCACTTTCACCCCTTGTACCTTATAACCTTACTTTTACCCACATTTATCTTCAGCTTTCTTCTATCACACACTCTCCCAAACTCTGTCACCAACTTCCTCAATCCCTCCTCCAATCCTGCCACAAGCGCAGTGTCGTCCGCAAACAACAGCTGGCTCACCTCCCACTTTTCTCCATTTTCTTTAACCTTCTCCAATCCCTGACCCACTGCCCTTCCATTTACCTCTCGCACCACATCATCCATGTATAAGTTGAACAGCCAGGGCGACATAACACATCCTTGACGAAGTCCCACCTTTACCTCAAACCACTCACTCTCTCCATTTCTAATCCTGACACAAGCTCTACTACTCTCATAAAAACTCTTGACAGCTCCAAGAAGCTTTCCTCCTATCCCATATATCCTCAAAACCTCCCACAGTGCCTTCCTGTCTACCCTGTCGTAAGCCTTTTCCAGGTCCATAAAGGCCCAAAAAACACCTTCCCCTTTCCTATAGTTTTCTCACATATTTCTCTTACCACAAAGATCTGATCTACACAACCTCTATCCATCCTAAATCCACACTGTTCCTCATCAATTGCTCCCTCTGTTCCTCTCCAAATCCTCTCAATCAAGATCTTCCCATAAACCTTCCCAACTACACTTAACAAGCTAATCCCTCTGAAACTACTACATTCACACTTGTCCCTTTTCCCTTGTAAAGAGGAACTATACAGGCACTCCTCCAGTCCTCCGGCACTCTACCCTCTCTCCAGCAAACATTAAATAACCTCACCAACCAGTCCACCATTACTGTACCTCCATTTTTTAGACATTCTGCATGGCATCCATCCAGACCAGGTGCCTTACCTGCTTTCATCATCTTAACAACTGCCTTCACTTCATCCTTCCTTATTTCTCCTCCATTTTCCTCACTCATCACGGTCATTTTCTTAGCATTTCCCACTGCAACTATCTTTTCCTCCCTATCCTAAACATTTAGCAACTCCCCAAAATATTCTGCCCATCTTCCCCTTACTGCCTTCTCTTCCATTATCATCTCTCCATCTGCACCTTTTACCTTTTGTTCTCTACTTGATTCGCCTCCTCTTCCTCTCTTAATTTCTTTCCAAAACATCTTTGTATTACTTTCAAAATTTTCTGTCATACTCTTACCCCAATTCACGTCTGCTCTCCTCTTTGGCTCCTTTACCTTTTGCTTTACTGTTCTTTTCTTTGTACCTCTCATATGACTCCCTCGTCCTATTTTGTAACCAATCTGTGAAAGCTTGCTTCTTCTCTTCTACAACCTTCTTTGTTTCCTCATCCCACCATTCACTACCCTTCCTTCTATTTCCTCCTGTTCTTCTTGTTCCACACACCTTCTTTGCACACTTTGTGACTCCCTCCTTGAACCATCCCCATTCCTCCTCCACACCTAGCTCTACTCTATCCTTCACTCCCTCCCACTCCTCCTTCAGCTTCTTCTTGTACTCCTTCTCCTTTTCCCATTCATTTAAAGAGTTCACTCTAAGCACCTCCCTACCTTTTGTCCCTTTCCTCTTCCTCCATCTATCCTCCACTCTCAACTTACCTTCCACCAAAAAAAGATCTGATATTCCCCCACCCTCACCCCTTAGCACATGTACATCCTTAACTCTTCCCATCATAATCCTATTTACCACTAGAAAGTCCATTAACGCTCTATCTACCACCCTTCCCTCCACCACCCTCTCCCATGTGTACTTATGCTTGACTTTCTTCCGAAACACTGTATTTGCTATCATCAACTCTCTTTCTAGACACATTTCCACCATCAACTCTCCACTATGATTCTTTCCTGGAACTCCACATTTCCCAACCACTCCATCAATTGGATCATTTCCTACCCTAGCATTAAGGTCTCCCAGTACTATTACATTGATATTTCTCCCTAAATCCTCTATGCACTCATTTAAATCTATCCAAAAAGCCTCCCTTTCTTCTACACTCTTCTCACTGCCAGGCCCATATGCACTTACAAAAAACCACATCTTCTTTCCCAGTTTCACCTTCATCCACATTATCCTTGAGGAAACCTCCTTCCACTCCACTACACGTTTACCTATCTCTTCACTTACTAGTATAGCCACCCCTTCCCTCCCTCGCCCTCTCTTCACTTCTGATAACCTCCTACTTACACTCCTAAACTTACACTCGCCCTTCCCTTTCAGCTTAGTTTCACTCAAAGCCAACACATCCATCTTTTTTCTCAAACATACTACCTATCTCTTCCCTTTTACTTTCATCTGTACCACATCCACGCACATTAAAAGACCCAAACCTTAGGGTGCTGATCAGAAAACTCCCAGACCCTATTATGCCTTTGCTTTTTCTTTTAGGAATGTCCCCTGTGGGGCTACAAGGAGAAGGATGCCTAGTCCCACTCCCCGTCCCTTTCTTCTCGCCTCTTACAATCCAAGTGTAAATACTTGGTGGCAGTATTCTTTTCCCCCACCACAGGGAAACTGAAAAGGATTGTGAATCGCTGTAGGAAGACCTGAATAAGTTATGGAACTGGAGCAAGAAATGGGAAGTGGACTACAATATTAACAAGTGTAGCATAATGGAGTTTGGAAAAAGCAAAAATAGAATATCAGGACAATATGAAATTGGAACCAAGGAGGTAAAGAAGGAGATATCCGAAAAAGATTTGGGTGTAATTATCTCAAACAACTTGTCCTATGATAAACAGATAAACAAAATTGTCGGAGAATCCTACAACTTGCTAAGATTAATAAAAGTGGTATTTACATATTTGGACGAAGAAATTATTTAAAAATATTGGTCACACTGATAAGGCTTAAACTAAAATATGTAGCGACATTGTGGTCACCCAGTACCAAAAAGAATATAAAGAAAATAGAATCCAGAGAGCAGCCACAAAAATGGCACCTGCACTTGCAAACTTGTCATAGGAGAGATTGGCTAAACTGGAGTTACTGACTCTGGAGCAAAGAAGAGAGGTGACCTACTGACCATCTACAAAATCATGAAGGGCACAGAAATACTTGATAGAGAGGACTTGTTAAACTGGGACAAGAGAAGCACAAGAGGACATGGAAAAAAAAGAACATAACTATAGAAGAGATCTGAAGAAAAACAGTTTTCCACATAGAGTGGTAGACACTTGGAACAAACTGGACAATGAAATAGTGTACAGAAAAACCATTCATGAGTTTAAGAGCAAACTAGGCACTGCGAGATACAAAGGCGGGACACCACGAGCATAGCTCCCCTTCCTAGAAAATACAACTAGGTAAATACATGTGGCTTTGTTTAAGGATAAACTGAAACAGTTGGTTGCAGATTTTAAAAGTGTGTGTGAGAGAAGAAATTTGAGAGAACATGTAAGCAGAAGTAAGGTGATGAGATTAAAAGGAGTAATAATAGTTGTGGGTTGGATATGAGAATTCTATTTTGAAGGGTGAGAGGGCAGAGCAAGTGGAGAACTATAAGTATTAGGGGTTGCAGCTGGCAGTGAATGGAGGTGTGGAGATAAATTATATAGTAAAAGAAGCAAGGAAATGACTGGTTGGGATGAAATGTGTTGTGAGGAATAGGTATTTTACCTAGTTGTATTATACGGAAAGAGAGCTATGCTCATAGTGCCCATCTTTGTATCTTTCAGCATCTAGTTTTTCCTTAAATTCTTGTATAGGTTTGCACACATTGTTGCCTCATCCAATTTGTTCCAGATATCTACCACTCTGTGTGGGAAACTATTCTTTTTCAGATCTCTTCTATAACTATCCTTTCTGAGTTCATTTTCATGTCCTCTTGTTTTACTTTTATCCCACTTTAATAAGTCTTCTCTGTTGAGGACTTCCATCCCTTTCATAATTCTGTAAATAGCCAGTAGATCTCCTCATTCTCTTCTTTGTTCCAGGGTTAGTAGTTCCATTTTTTGTATGTGAGTCAATTTAGAAAGTGTAGGTGCCATCTTTGTTGTTGCTCTTTGGATTCTTTCTAATTTCTTTGTATTGTTTTTTGTACTGGGTGTCCATAGTGTCACAGTGTACTCCAATCTGAGGATGAATGCAAAGAGAAGGTTGTATAAAGGAGTTGTTGTGCCCATGGTACTGTATAGAGCATACTTAGACTATGAAAAATGTGGTAGTTGTTAGGAGGGTGGATAGTAGGGGTGTGCCAATTCAATTGTTTTGCTGATGCTGATGCCAATGCCGATTCCTATTCACTCTTAGTTGCCAATGCCAATACCAGTACCGAATCCTATTCACTCTTAATTGCTAATGCCAATGCCAATGCCAATTCCACTTTATATAATTACAGTATATCAGTTTTTAATATAAAATAATTAGAATTATTTCTACTTGCTTTATAATCCATGTAGATTTATACACACCAGTTGTTGAGCTGTTGGATGGTAATGATTGAATGAACTTAATGAAATGCTTATTGATTGACCACTTTATGATTGTCTGTTGAAAAAGAGGTTAAAAATTACCTATTGCATAGATTTTGATGTAACCAGTAACTTCAAGTAACTAGAATCATTTAATGCATGGTTTTAATAAAACATGTGCTGAGTGTAAAATTTATAATCAGCTTCTTAATCCTAATTTAATAGGGTTGATGAAAGAGTATTAGGATGGTTTGAACACATGGAAAGAATAAGTGAAGAAAGATTAGTAAAAGAAGTGTGGAAGGCAGAGGTGGAAGGAGTGAATATGAGGGGGCATCCTAGGATGAGATGGATGGATGGGGTGAAAGGGGCATTACAAAAGAGAGGAATGTCTGTGGAGGAAGGACAGGAGAGGACAGGAGATAGGGATGAATGGAGAGGGGCTGTGTATAGATGATGTTGGAATGCATGAGGGGGAGTGGGTGGGGGATGGGGGATGAGGAAGTATGTATGAGAAAAAAATTGACGCAGCCCGAAGGGATTTCTCCCCGTCCTCTCCTTTTCTGCAGAGGGGGGACGGAGAGGGGGAGTTGCCGAATTTATGAAGCTGCCTTGCTGTGGATGTGCTGTGTCTTGTGACACTGCTTCTAACCCAGGGCAGTGGACAGGATGCAGGGATGACCTGTCATCCAGGAGGTGCCAAGATAAGAGGGAGGGAGGAGGGTGGAGGGGAGGAATATATAGGAAATGGAATGGGTGGGAGTAGTTTCTATTCCTTTTTCTTTTTGGCTACCCCCTGTGTAGGGGGAAAAAGACTTTGGTATATGTATGTATGTAATAGTAAAACCTAAACCTAACTCAGTCTCGACTATCTAATAGTTGACCCATGGAATGGAGGAAATGGCCAAAATATATATATATATATATATATATATATATATATATATACATATATATATACATATATATATATATATATATATATATATATATATATATATATATAATGTGTATTTACCTAGTTGTATTTTACGGGAAGGGGAGCTATGCTCATGGATCCCGTCTTCATATCTCATTTTATCTAAACTATTTTTAAATTCATGTATTGTTTTTGCACACACCACTTTCTCATCTAACTTGTTCCAACTGTCTATTATTCTGTGAGGAAAGCTGTTCTTTTTCAAATCTCTTCTATAGCTGTCTTTTTTTATTTTCTTTCCGTGTCCTCTTGTATTTCTATCATCCCATTTTATCAGATTCTCTCTTATCAGTAATTTCTATGCCTTTCATGATTCTGTAAATAGCTATCAAATCTCCTCTCTCTCTTCTTTGCTCTAGTGTCTGTAGTTCAAGTTTTTGTAGTCTCTCTTCATATGATAGTTTTGAGAGTGTTGGTGCCAATTTTGTAATTGCTCTTTGTATTCTTTCAAGTTTTTTTATACATTTTTTTGTACTTGGTGACCATATCGTTGCTGCATATTCCAATCTTGGTCTTATCAGGGTGATTAGGATTTTCTTCACCATTTCTTCATCCAGGTATGTAAATGCAACTTTGATTGTTCTTATTAAATTATAAGTTTCTCCAAAAATCTTATTTATATGTTTCTCAGGTGACATATTATTCATAACAATGACTCCTAGGTCCTTCTCATTTTCTACTTTTTTTATTCCTTCTTCTCCCAATTTATATGCTCCTGTTATTCTGTTTTTGCTTTTTCCAAATTCCATTATACTACACTTTTTTGTATTGAACTCCATCTCCCACTTCCTACTCCATTCCTGTACTTTATCTAGATCTCTTTGTAGTGATTCACAATCTTCTTCAGTTTTCACTCTTTTCAGTAGTTTTGCATCATCTGCAAATAAGCTTATATAGCTTTCAATTCCTTCATCCATATCATTAATATATATAGCAAACATTATTGGGGCCAGAACTGTTCCCTGCGGAACACCGCTTATTACTTCATCCCATTTTGAGTGCTGGTTTCTTATCACTACTCTCATTTTTCTTTCTTGCAAAAAGTCTTCCATCCAATTTAGTAGTTTGCCCTGTATTCCTCCTTCAGTTTCTAATTTCTTAAGCAACTTCTTATGTGGTACTTTGTCAAAAGCTTTCTTTAGGTCTAGAAATGCACAGTCCGCCCATCCATCTCTTTCTTGTATTATATCTATTAGCCTTGAATAGAAACATATTAAATTGGTGACGCATGATCGTCCTTGTCTGAATCCAAATTGCCTTGGATTTAACACTTTGTTTTTTTCTAAATATTTTACCCATCTACTTTTGATAATTCTTTCACAAATGTTTGCTATTGTACTTGTTAGAGAGACTGGTCTATAGTTGGTAGGTTCTTCTTTATTTCCTCCTTTATATATAGGTACTATATTTGGTTTTTTCCAATCTTCTGGAACTTTTCCCTCTTTCAAGGAACTGTTTATTATGCTATGTATTTTGTCTGCCAGTTCATTCCTGCATTCTTTCAGTATCCAGTTTGCTATTTCATCTGGTCCATGCGATTTTCTGACATCAAGATTACTCAAGTGTGTTAATATTTCATTCTTTGTTACTTCTATTTCTTCCATAGGGGGGATTTTCTCTTTCCATTCGTTCTCTTCAGGTTGTATGTTCTCCCTTGTAAACACTGATTTAAAATGTTTGTTCATAATTTCCGCCATTTCCATTTCCTCAGTGTATTCAACTCCCTCTTCTCTTAATTTCTCCAAGTCTTGTTTGTTTTTCAGTTTATTGTTTACAAATCTGTAGAATAATTTTGGTTGATCTTTACCTTTTTCTATGACATCTTTTTCATATTTTCTCTCTTCCTCTCTGCACGTTTGTACATATTCATTTCTATAACAGGTATATATTTTCCATTTTTCAGGTCTTCTGTCTTTTTTCCATCTGGTCCATGCTTTGTCTCTTTTGTTGTTTAACTCCCTACAACATTTGTTGTACCAGCATTTTACATATTCTTTTCCTTGTTTTTGTCTTGGGACACTTTTCCACTCCTTTTTTGTAAATTTTTGTCAAAATATTCCATTTCTCTTCTACTGTTGTTTCTTCTTTGTATATTTCTTCCCAGTTTTCCTTTTGAAAGAATTCTCTTATTTTATCAAAGTTTGTTTTTTCATACATCATTCTTCCTTTTCTATATTGTTCATTTCTTTTCATATATTTTTCTTCATTAAGTTCCAGTTCAATCAATATGTGGTCACTTTTACTTATTGGTGTTTTATATTCAATTTTGTCCACTATTCTAGGTTCAGATGTAATTATTAGGTCTAGTCTCGATGGCTCTTCTTCATTTCTATACCTGGTGTTCTCCTGTATCCATTGTGTCATTGTATGGTCAGTAACCATCTCAAGTAGAGCGTTTTCCCATGAGCCGTCTCCACCCTTTACTGTCATTTCTTCCCAGCAGTTTTCTTTGCAATTAAAGTCGCCCATCATAACTATTCTTCCTCTTCTATTATCTTGTTTAATGCTATCTTTGTGTCCTCTAACATACTTTTATGTTCACTCTCTTCCCATGAGGCTGTTTTCGGGGGCACATAATTTATCACAAACTTTCTGCTCTTCTTATCTCTGTCTTCTACTTCCATCATTATCATCTCTACTGTATTCTTTCCATATGTGACACACTTCATGTTTATATCCTTCTTAGTCAGGAACATAACTCCACCCCCTTCCTTTTTCACTCTGTTTCTAATCCAATAATTATATGCATCATGTCCTACACTGTTGGGTGGTAGTGGACCTTTTAATTTTGTTTCTACAATTCCCATTATGTCTGGTTCTTTTTCCTTCAAATAATCATTCAGCTCATTCAATCCTGTAATTAATCCATCTATATTTGTGTAAGACACTCTTAGTTTTCTGCCACTTCCATTGTGTTCTCTGTTTCCCTTTTGTTTTTCTCTTGTATGTCGACTTTCTTTAGTTCCATATTCACTACTCTCCAATAGAATCTCTCTTTTTCTGACTCCGTTCTTTTCTCGTTTTTTTCCTTAGCTTCAAGTCTTTTCTGTTTTTCTTCCTCTCTTTCCTCTTTATTCATTTCCCTTTTTATCCATACCTTTTTATATTGTTCACTTGTTGCTAGTTTCCCTGTTTTGGATAAGATATTCTCTGCCGTCGTTTGTGACTTGAATTTAATCTTAATTGGTCTGGTCTTATCTGTGCTATACTTTCCGAGTCTAAATTTCTCTTCAATTTGCTTCATAATTTCTGGTTCATCTTCCTGAACTGATTCTAGTAATTGGCTTACTTTTTCATTTTCCTCTTTGATTCTTGTGGTTCTATTTGGGTTGTGTTTTTCTTCCATTCCTAATATTATTATACATTTCTTCTTGTCTGCTAAATCTCTTACTATATTCTCCTTTTGTCTCATCACTTTAATAACTGAGTCTTCAGTATGTTCTTTCAATTGCTGTTTGACTATGTCAGTGAATGAAACTTTATTGTCTTCTTGGGTTGCTTTCCAATTCTTAGCTTCTTTAGTTATGGCCTCTCTGTTTTTTTTACTATTCCTCTTCAATTCCTCATTCTCCACCTTTACTTCTCTTAACTGTCTTTTTAGGTCTTCTATTTCATCAGTTAAGTTTTTGTTCGCCTTCACCTAGTTTTTCCAATTTTTCAAACCTCTCGGCGATTTTTGTCATCTTGCCAAACCTAACTTCCCAGTTGTCAGACATTTGTTGAATTTTTTCCTCCAGTTTTGTCAGTCGGGGGAGGTTGGTATCTGCCGCCCTTTCATTAAATCCTTTGAAATTATCATCCTCACCTTCCATTGTACTGCTCTTATCTATGTTTCTGATCTTTACATTTTTATTAGACATTTCGTCGTCACTCAGCTGGTCAGGGGGCCGTTTTTTGATGTTTACATTTCGTCTGTCTGCTTGGGCCAAGTCTTCTCCTTCCTCATTTCCTTCCATTTCCCTCAGCAATCCCTCCCCTTCTCCTCTTTCCCTACTTTCCCACTACCCCACGAGCAATTTCCCCCCACCCTGCAAATACAATAGGTACTTCCTTTGCTTTGGAATCCTCTTTTTTTCACTTTTTCTTCAGAACGTCCTCTACACCGTCCGTTCACTGAAGTGTGTGTGTGTGTATATATATATATATATAATATATATATATATATATATTATATATATATATATATGTATATATGGTTTGGACACATGGAAAGAATGAGCGAAGAAAGATTAGTAAAAGAAGTGTGGAAGGCAGAGGTGGAAGGAGTGAATATGAGGGGGCATCCTAGGATGAGATGGATGGGGTGAAAGGGGCAATACAAAAGAGAGGAATGTCTGTGGAGGAAGGATGGGAGAGGACAGAAGATAGGGGTGAATGGAGAAGGGTTGTATATGTATGATGCTGTGATGCATGAGGGGGAGTGGGTGGGAGATGGGGAGTGAGGAAGTATGTATGAGAAAAAATCTGATGCAGCCCAAAGGGATTTCTCCCCATCTTCTCTTTTTCTTCATGAGGGGACGGAGAGGGGGTGTCGCCGAATTTATGAAGTGGCCTTGCTCTGGATGTACTCTGTCTTGCGACACTGCTTCTGACCCAGGGCAGTGGACAGGATGCAGGGATGACCTGTCATCCAGTAGGTGCCAAGATAAGAGGGAGGGTGGAGGGGAGTAGAATATATAGGAAATGGAATGGGTGGAAGTGGTTTCTATGCCCTTTTCTTTTTGGCTACCCCCCATGTAGGGGGAAAAAGCCTTTGGCATATGTATGTGTATATATATATATATATATATATATATATATATATATATATATATATATATATAGGCATAACCCTCGATTTAATGGAAAAATGCAAGCAGACCCTTGTCTGGTATTTGAAAATCAGGTCCGTCCGTTACCAATACTGGATACCAGACATAAGTCCGTTATGTAGAAAATTGTCCGTTAGGTTTCAGCGCACACATACGTATTAGATATGTAATAAAAAGCTACAGTACATATGTATAATGATGTACATTACATATAAAGAAGAAATTGAACCACACCGTTAGGTTTTGGCGTGCACATACATTACTACCGGACACCTATCGGACATGAGTCTGTTATGTAGAAAATTGTCCATTAGGTTTCGGCGTGCACATACGTATTAGATATGTAATAAAAAGCTACAGTAAATATGTATAATGATGTACATTACATATAAAGAAGAATTTGAACCACGCTGTTAGGTTTCGGCATGCACATACGTTACTACCGAACACCTATCGGACGTAAGTCCGTTACATAGAAAATTGTCCATTAGGTTTTGGCATGCACATACTTATTAGATATGTAATAAAAAGCTACATATGTATAATGATGTACATTATGAGTACATATAAAGAAGAAATTGAACCACATTACTACCAGACACCTGTCGGACAAATTTTCATTTTACGAACTTTGTCCGGTACTATTTGTCTGTTACTACCGGACACCTATTGGACAATTTTTCATTTTATGGACTTTGTCAGGTATTTGACTGTTACTACCGGACACCTATCAGACAAATGTTCATTTTATGGATTTCGTCCAGAATTTCACTGTTACTACCGGACAAACTTTATTTGTCCGCTAAATCGAAAGTCTTCAAATTCAAGGTCCGCTAAATCAAGGGTTGTGTATACATATACAGTCACTATCCGAGTTACGACATACGCGAGTTACGACCACCCGTACTTACGAACACATCTAGCAGATGCCTATTATGAGTTTACTGTACATGTCTGGCAACACAGCACGTAAGATAGTTGTGGCAACTGGCATTGTGTACGGCAGTTATGGCAGAGATGGAAAAGTTGCTATACACGTGGTTGGAAGATAATAGGCAAAGAAATGTGAGAGTGACGTTGCAAGCAGTGCAAAGTAAGGTTACAAGTTAGTTTCACATGTTGAAAGAACGTGCAGGTGAAGAATATGCTTCACATGAGTTCATAGTAAGTGCTGGGTTGTTTCGTTGCTTTTGAGAGCGTTACCAGGTTCACCACGTGTTGTCGAAAGGTGAGGCTGCTAGCAGTGATGCGCCTGCAGCTAAGGCATTTGTGGAAGAGTTTGATAAGTTATGGGTGAAGGATATTTACGTACTTACGACCACGTCTAGCTGATGCCTATTATGAGTTTACTAATATGAATACACTATAATAAGTATTTTCTTTCTTTAACCACTTCACTACGGGCCAAAATCTCACGGGCAGCATTAGCTGCCAGACGTATGATGTTTTGAAATGATACTCGCATCATAAAAAATAGTCGCCGCTTATATCGATCATTCTCTCTTTCACCCGTGAATTTTGATAACCATAGAAAATATGATGAAGACAGTTTAGAGAGTATGTCATTATGCAGGGGCAACTACAATAAATATAATCAAGACGCCGATATGGCAGCCTCGCCTATCTACTTGCTCCTCATGCCGCCTACGTAAGCAGCACCATATGGAAGGGGTTAACTTACCATATCATATTAACAACTAAGCAACTGAAAACAATACTGTATACAACTAGGAGAGAAGCCAAATGCAGAGTATGGGATCCAATGTATTTAATGTTTTGCCCACCAGGGCTTCTTCAGAAATAACATAGTGGACAAACATCTGACTCCTTATATAACCCGAGCTTGCGGGGAGAAACAAACATGAAACTGGTGTTAAAAAGCCCTGCTGGGCGCAGCATTTAATACATTGGATCCCATACTCTGCGTTTGGCTTCTCTCTTACAGTGCTGTTGCAGTCGTTGCTGCTTTTACTCAATGCTGTATACAAAGATAAATGTACTGTACCTATATCTCACACTTAGAATGGATTGAAATGGATGAGAAAAATAAATCTTAAAATTCACATATATTTAGAGTACATACAACAATTGAAGAATTAAGAAAAAATTATTAAAAGGAAACTACAATTTAAAAAACTTAAAAATGGTAAGCAAGGTTATATTTAATACGTGTGTATTTACCTAGTTGTATTTACCTAGTTGTATTTTACGGGAAGGGGAGCTATGCTCGTGAGGTCCCGTCTTCATATCTCATTTTATCTAAACTATTTTTAAATTCATGTATTGTTTTTGCACACACCACTTTCTCATCTAACTTGTTCCAACTGTCTATTGCTCTGTGAGGAAAGCTGTTCTTTTTCAAATCTCTTCTATAGTTGTCTTTTTTTATTTTCTTTCCGTGTCCTCTTGTATTTCTGTCATCCCATTTTATCAGATTCTCTCTATCAGTAATTTCTATGCCTTTCATGATTCTGTAAATAGCTATCAAATCTCCTCTCTCTCTTCTTTGCTCTAGTGTCTGTAGTTTAAGTTTTTGTAGTCTCTCTTCATATGATAGTTTTGAGAGTGTTGGTGCCAGTTTAGTAATTGCTCTTTGTATTCTTTCAAGTTTTTTTATACATTTTTTTGTACTTGGTGACCATATCGTTGCTGCATATTCCAATCTTGGTCTTATCAGGGTGACTAGGATTTTCCTCACCATTTCTTCATCCAGGTATGTAAATGCCACTTTGATTGTTCTTATTAAATTATAAGTTTCTCCGAAAATCTTATTTATATGTTTCTCAGGTGACATATTATTCATAACAATGACTCCCAGGTCCCTCTCATTTTCTACTCTTTTTATTCCTTCTTCTCCCAAATTATATGATCCTGTTATTCTGTTTTTGCTTTTTCCAAATTCCATTATACTACACTTTTTTGTATTGAACTCCATCTCCCACTTCCTACTCCATTCTTGTACTTTATTTAGATCTCTCTGTAGTGATTCACAATCTTCTTCAGTTTTCACTCTTTTCAGTAATTTTGCATCATCTGCAAAGAAGCTCATATAGCTTTCAATTCCTTCATCCATATCATTAATATATATAGCAAACATTATTGGGGCCAGAACTGTTCCCTGCGGGACACCGCTTATTACTTCATTCCATTTTGAGTGCTGATCTCTTATCACTACTCGCATTTTTCTTTCTTGCAAAAAGTCTTCCATCCAATTTAGCAATTTACCTTGTATTCCTCCTTCATATTCTAATTTCTTAAGCAACTTCTTATGTGGTACTTTGTCAAAAGCTTTTTTTAGGTCTAGAAATGCACAATCAGCCCATCCATCTCTTTCTTGTATTATATCTATTAGCCTTGAATAGAAACATATTAAATTGGTGACGCATGATCGTCCTTGTCTGAATCCAAATTGCCTTGGATTTAGTACGTTGTTTTTTTCCAAGTATTTTACCCATCTACTTTTGATAATTCTTTCACATATTTTTGCTATTGTACTTGTTAGAGAGACTGGTCTATAGTTGGTAGGTTCTTCTTTATTTCCTCCTTTATATATAGGTACTATATTTGCTTTTTTCCAATCTTCTGGAACTTTTCCTTCTTTTAAGGAACTGCTTATTATGCTATGTATTTTGTCTGCCAGTTCATTCCTGCATTCTTTCAGAATCCAGTTTGCTATTTCATCTGGCCCATGCGATTTTCTGACATCAAAATTACCCAAGTGTGTCAATATTTCATTCTTTGTTACTTCTATTTCTTCCATAGGGGGGACTTTTTCCTTCCACTCAATCTCTTCAGGTTGTATATTTTCCCTTGTAAACACTGATTTAAAATGTTTGTTCATAATTTCTGCCATTTCCATTTCCTCAGTGTATTCAACTCCCCCTTGTCTTAATTTCTCCAAGTCTTGTTTGTTTTTCAGTTTATTGTTTACAAATCTGTAGAATAGTTTTGGTTGATCTTTACACTTTTCTATAACATCTTTTTCATATTTTCTTTTTTCCTCTCTGCACTTTTGTACATATTCATTTCTATAACCAGTATATATTTTCCATTTTTCAGGTCTTCTGTCTTTTTTCCATCCGGTCCAGGCTTTGTCTCTTTTGTCTTTTAACTCCCTACAACTTTTGTTGTACCAGCATTTTACATATTCTTTTTCTTGTTTTTGTCTTGGGACATACTTTTCCACTCCTTCTTTGTAAATTTTTGTCAAAATATTCCATTTCTCTTCCACTGATGTTTCTTCTTTGTATATTTCTTCCCAGTTTTCTTGTTGGAAGAATTCTCTTATTTTATCAAAGTTTGTTTTTTCATACATCATTCTTCCTTTTCTATATTGTTCATTTCTTTTCATATATTTTTCTTCATTAAGTTCCAGTTCAATCAATATGTGGTCACTTTTACCTATTGGTGTTTTATATTCAATCTTGTCCACTATTCTAGGTTCAGATGTAATTATTAAGTCTAGCCTCGATGGTTCTTCTTCATTTCTATACCTAGTGTTCTCTTGTATCCATTGTGTCATTGAATGGTCAGTAATCATCTCAAGTAGAGCATTTCCCCATGAGTCATCACCACTCTTTACTGTCATTTCTTCCCAGCAGATTTCTTTGCAATTAAAGTCGCCCATCATAACTATTCTTCCTCCGTCTTCCATTATTTTAGTTAATGCTATCTTTGTGTCCTCTAACATACTTTTATGTTCATTCTCCTCCCATGAGGCTGTTTTCGGAGGCACATAGTTGATCACAAATTTTCTGCTCTTCTTATCTCGGTCTTCCACTTCTATCATAATCATCTCTACTGTATTCTTTCCATATATGACACCTTTCACGTTTATATCCTTCTTTGTCAGGAACATAACTCCACCCCCTTGTTTTTTCTCTCTGTTTCTAATCCAATAATTGTATGTATCATGTCCTACACTGTTGGGTGGTAGTGGGCCTTTTAATTTTGTTTCTACAATTCCCATTATGTCCGGTTCTTTTTCTTTCAAATAATCATTCAGTTCATTCAATCCTGTTATCAATCCATCTATATTTGTGTAAGACACTCTTAGTTTTCTGCCACTTCCATTGTGTTCTCTGTTTCCCTTATGTTTTTCTTTAGTATGTCGAACTGCTTTATTTTCATGTTCACTACTCTCCAATAGAATCTCTCTTTCTCTGACTCCGTTCTTTCCTCGTTTTTTGCCTTAGCTTCAATTCTTTTCTGCTTTTCTGCCTCTCTTTCCTCCTTATTCATTTCTCTTTTTATCCATACCTTTTTATATTGATCATTTGTTGCTAGTTTCCCTGTCTTGGATAGAATTTTCTCTGCCGTTGTTTGTGACCTGAATTTAATCTTAATTGGTCTGGTCTTATCTGTACTATATTTTCCGAGTCTGAATTTTTCCTCAATTTCCTTTATAATTTCTGGTTCATCTTCCTGGACTAATTTTAATAAACTGCTTACCCTTTCATTTTCCTCCTTGATTCTTGCGGTTCTATCTGGGTTATGTTTCTCTTCCATTCCTAATATAATTATACATTTCTTTTTGTCAGCTAATTCTCTTACTATATTCTCCTTCTGTCTCATCACTTTAATAACTGAGTCTTCATTATGTTCTTTCAATTGCTGTTTGACTATGTCAGTGAATGAAACCTTATTCCCTTCTTGAGTTATTCTCCAATTTTTAGCTTCTGTAGCTATTTTCTCACTGTTTTCATTACTATTCTTCTTCAATTTCTCATTCTCCTCCTTTACATTTCCTAACTGTCTTTTTAGGTCCTCTACTTCTTCAGTTAAGTTTCTGTTAGCCTTCTCTAGTTGTTCCAATCTTTCAATTCTTTGGAGAATGGAGCCTACATTACCTAACTTACGTTCCAAGTCCTCGATCACCTTATCAACTCTCTCCTCTAGTCTTATCAGTCTGGGGGGGGTTGTGTCCCCCCCACCCTCTTTAAATCCCTGGAACATATTCTCGTCACTTTCTACTGTATTTCTCCACTCTATACTTCTAATCTTTACATTTTTATTTGCCATTTCGTCATCCGGTGGTCGTTTCATGTTGACCTTCCGCCCGTCTGCCTGGGCCAAGTCCTCCACATCCTCATTACCTTCCATTTCCCCAGTAATCCCTCCCCCTCTCCTCTTTCCTTACTTTCCCACTACCTCACGAGCAATTCCCCCCCCCCTGCAAATACAAAAAGGCACTTCTCTTTGCGTTGGTATCCTCAATCTGCACTTTTCTTCAGAGCGTTCGTCAAGCCGTCCGTTCGTTGAAAGTGTGTGTGTGTGTGTGTGTGTGTGTATATACAGGTATAGTATATACATACAGTACCTGCATACGTATATATACTGAAATACAGTACAATATTAAAACATTAAAAGAAATAGAAAAAATTATAAAAAGGAAACTAAAAAGCATTGATAAATAAACAGTAAACAGCTTGTATTTAATAGTATTCAATAGAAAAAGTTACTTAAAAATGCAACAGATTGATATAATGTATCCTAGAGTAGAACCCTTGTGTTGGCCATTTTGAATAGAATCCGACTTATGACTGGTTGGTTGGAACCTATCCAGGTCGTAACTCGGATAGTGTCTGTATATATTCCAAAAGCTGTGTCTGGGCATAAAATTCAAAAAGGAACAAAAAACCAAATGATGATTTTTTTTTTGACATACTGAATCAACTGAGTACTGCATTCCATGGGTTAATAGTCAAAGTTAAACATTCGCAAATTGGAGTGCAACAGCATCAATTTCTCCCCTGTCTCTGGAGTCAACTGGTGATGGTGTGGGGTGTAGACATTACCACCAATGCTGAAGAGGTGTTCACTCTTCACTGAAGATGGTGTAGAGCACAGCATTTTGTTGGCAACTTTTCCAAGTTCAGGATAGGAGTTGTGGTTGTCTCTCCACCAATTCAAGGAATCTAAGTCACATGGTTGCAGTGGGAGGGAGCAAAATTTATCAACTTTGCTTTGTAGTGTCAGAACAGATGAAGATCTCCATAATTTTTTTTTCTTTGAAATTTCACTTTGTCCAAATTTGACTCGTGTGGTTGTGAATTTAACAGCAAGTCATCCAAACATGAGTCAAAGTCATAGCTGTCATTGTCAAAAAGCATAAAGATGTATTATGCATTTACTTGTCAAAATACATAGAAAAATTCTTTGTAAATGATTCGTTTGGCTATAAATTGCTGCAGAGTAAGTGGGAGTAAATCTGTCCACCAATTTTTCACACTTATAAGTGGGTAAAATTCACTGAATCCATGGATGCCAAGATGATTTATTCCCATATTACGCTCGCTTAATTTCTGCTGTAGAAACTTTGCTGTTAAAGAATAAATTATGTAAGAAATACAAAATTAACTTAAAAATTAATATAATTTGCTCTAACATTTACTCCAACTTGTGGTGCTATTTTAAAAGTTTCTCCGTTCGTATGTCTTTGTGTCTGCAGATTTTATCACCTCTGCATAATATTTTCGAAACGTGTGTTATGGCAATAGACGGCATTGTAGGTTTACCACTACCATAGCATATTCCTAGCTACCTCATTCCCTATGGTTGTGATGCTATGTGAAAATAAAATAAAGCAATGATTATTAGGTAGTGGTATCTCGTATAACACATATTATGCTACATGGCTCTATACAACTACCAGAACAATGAATAATAACTGAATTACTGAATTGGCATCAGCATCAGCAAAATATTGCCAATGCCGATGCTGAAACCCTTTCTAAAAAAAATGCTGATGCCGATTCACCAAAAAAGTGCTGATTAATCGACACACCCCTACTGGATAGAATGAAAAATATGGATGTGAGATAGAGACCAGGGTTGGAAAGAGTGGTTAGGATAAATGTGCTAGGTGGCTTGGGCATATGGAAAGAATGAGGGAGTAAAGATGAACAAAATGTGTGGGACACAGCAGTGGATGAATTGAACTTGAGGGGATAACAAAGGGAATAGATAGATGGAGTAAAGGGGGCATTGGATGTAAGAGGAATGTTTGTTAAGCAAGGAAAAGAGAATGGAAAAGATATGAATGAATGAAGAGGGTTTGTAAATGGCTGAAGAAATGACATGGCTTGAAGAGATATTCTTGTCTGCTCCATAGATTTTTTGAGTGGAAGGGGGAAGACATCCTGTTAATCATTAGGACAGTTAATAGAGGAACTAGTGGATAAGTGTTAAGGTGCTGATTGTTAGTGCTATGTTCTCTATTTTTTCATGGGTGGTTGTTAAGATGTTGGTGTCATCCCTAAGCTGTTAATGAAAAATATTAATATCAATGATTTTGCAGGAAACCCACAGTTCCCAGATAATAGGTGACAGTCACCTGGTAGGCCCATACTTCACTCAGGGAATCAATCAATCAGTCAGTTGCCCCTGGTATTTCCTGCAGAAGACCCATAGCCTTCAGATAACCCATGACAGCTTTTGTGGGCAGGTATACAAGTCACTCGGGGAAGATATTTTCTGTTGTTGTCCAAGGGAATGCTAGTATGGGGCATTGTAGTATGTCTTCTGTGCCCTCTGTGTGGTGGTTACATCTCAGAGAAGAAATATTGTTACTGTCTAGGGATTGTTAACATGGGGCAGCATAGGATGAGATGTTCACTGTCTCTTGTGTGGTGGTTGTATCTGAGGCAAAGATAACATGTTGATATATTGTTTACAAAGTATTACTAAGGCGGAGCATGACAACAGGAGACCTTTTGGTCCATATCTATGTCAGATGCAAAAAAAAATCCTAATAATGATAATAATAAATAAATAAATAAAAACTATAATATAAGTATCAAATGAAATACATAAATAAGTGCATAGGCACAGCCAAACAACAAACAGGTAAATAGTAAATAATAATAAATTGACATATAACTAATAATAAATGAGAATCAAACAGACAAATGATAACAAAAAACATACATATATACATATACCAAGGCTTTTTCCCCCTTACCAGGGAGGTAGCCAAAAAGAAATCCCTTCGGGCTGCATCAAATTTTGCTCACACATACTACCTCACCCCCCATCCCCCCACCCATTCCACCTCATGCAATCACAACATCATCCATATACAACCATTCTCCATTCACCCATCTTCTGTCCTCTCCCGTCCTTCCTCAACAGACATTCCCCTCTTCCCCAAAGCCCCCTTCACCCCATCCATCCACCTCATCCCAGGACGTCCCTTCATGTTCACTCCCTCCACATCTGCCTTCCATACCTCTTTTACTAGTCTTTCTTCACTCATTCTTTCCATGTGTCCAAACCATCGTAATATTCTTTTATCAACCTTATCTCCCAACTCCTTTTCCACCCCTGTTCTCCTCCTCACCTCCTCATTTCTCATTCTATCTAGCCTAGTAACCCCCATCATACTTCTCAGACACCTCATCTCAAACACATTCAAACTCCTTCTCTCTTCCTCTCTTATGTTACATGTTTCTGCCCCATACAGTGCTGTTGGCACAATCACTCCTTCATACAGTCTCCTCTTAGCATCCATTCCCAAATGTCTGTTCCTCATTACACTCTTCAATCCACCAAGGCATTTACTTGCTTCTCTCAATCTACATTCTACCTCCACTTTTACTCCACCTTTCCCTGCCACATTTGCACCCAAGTATCTAAAACTATCCACTTCCTCCAGTCGCTCTCCCTTAATGCTCACTTCCAGTCTACTGCCACTTTCACCCCTTGTACATCTCATCACCTTACTTTTACCCACATTTATCTTTAGCTTTCTTCTATCACATACTCTCCCAAACTCTGCCGCCAACTTCCTCAATTCCTCCTCCGATCCTGCCACAAGCGCAGTGTCGTCCGCAAACAATAGCTGGCTCACCTCCCACTTTTCTCCATTTTCTTTAACCATCTCCAATCCCTAGCCCACTACCCTTGCATTTACCTCTCGCACTACCCTATCCATGTGTAAATTGAACAGCCAGGGTGACATAATGCATCCTTGACGAAGTCCCACCTTTACCTCGAACCACTCACTCTCTCCATTTCCAATCCTGACACAGCTCTACTACTCTCATAAAAACTCTTGACAGCTCCCAGAAGCTTTTCTCCTATCCCGTATATCTGCAAAACCTCCCACAGTGCCTTTCTGTCTTACCCTATCATAAGCCTTTTCCAGATCCATAAAAGCCCAAAAAACATCCTTCCCCTTTCCTATAGCTTTCTCACATATCTGTCTTACCACAAAGATCTGATCTACACAACCTCTACCTGTCCTAAATCCACACTGTTCCTCACCAATTACTCCTGTTTCTCTCCTAATCCTCTCAATCAAGATCCTCCCATAAGCCTTCCCAACTACACTTAACAAACTAATCCCCCTGAAACTACTACATTCACACTTGTCCCCTTTTCCCTTGTAAAGAGGAACTATACAGGCACTCCTCCAGTCCTCTGGCACCCTACCCTCTCTCCAGCAAACATTAAATAACCTCACCAGCCAGTCTACCATCACTGTACCTCCCTTTTTCAGACATTCTGCATGGCATCCATCCAGACCAGGTGCCTTACCTGCTTTCATCATCTTAACAACTGCCTTCACCTCATCCTTCCTTATTTCTCCTCCATTCTCCTCACTCATCACTCTCATTTTCTTCGCACTTCCCACTGCAGCAATCTTTCCTTCCCTATCCTCCTTCACATTTAGCAACTCCCTAAAATATTCTGCCCATCTTCCCCTTACTGCCTTCTCTTCCATTATCATCTCTCCATCTGCACCTTTTACCTTTTGTTCTCTACTTGATTTGCCTCCTCTTCCTCTCTTAATTTCTTTCCAAAACATCTTTTTATTACTTTCAAAACTTTCTGTCAAACTCTTACCCCATTTCACATCTGCTCTCCTCTTTGCCTCCTTTACCTTTTGCTTTACTTCTCTTTTCTTTTCTTTGTACCTCTCATATGACTCCCTCGTCCTATTTTGTAACCAATCTGTGAAAGCTCGCTTCTTCTCTTCTACAACCTTCTTTGTTTCCTCATCCCACCATTCACTACCCAAAAACAAATAATATAAAATTAATAATCATTACAGCATCTTGCTAAGGTGTTTATTAAATGATTTTTAAAGCTTTGAACTGAACTACATTGCACTGCCTCTGCAGGAAGTTTATTACATTTATTAACTACACGGTTGGCAAAGTTGTTTCTACCCACTTCACAATTGAATCTATTTCCGGACAGTTTGAGACCATTTTTTCTTGTCTGATTCTCATTCAGTGTGAAAATTTTGTCACTTTTGATGTCAATTCCCTTTGGAATTTTAAAGACCTGTATCAAGTCACCTCTGAGTCTACGTTTTTTTAGGGAAAACAGATTCATATGTTTTAGTCGATTTTTGTATGATTTATTTGTGATATTTGGAATCAGTTTTGTGGCTCGTCATTGTACTTTTTCCAATCTGTCAATGTCTTTAATGAAATTCGGTGACCATACAGAAACAGCATATTCCAAATTTACCTAGTTGTATTTTGCGGGAAGGGGAGCTATGCTCGTGATGTCCCGCCTTTGTATCTTGCAGTGTCTAGTTTGTTTTTAAACTCATGAATGGTTTTTGCGCATATTATTTCATTGTCCAGTTTGTTCCAAGTGTCCAAAACTCTATGAGGAAAACTGTTTTTCTTCAGTTCTCTTCTATAGCTATGTTTTTTTATTTTCTTTCCATGTCCTCTTGTGTTTCTTTTGTCTTTTTGTGGACGAACTAATGATTTATATAGCTTGTTAATGAGTGATGGACTTTTGAAGTCAAAAGATCGCACAATCAGTCCTAGAATCTTATTGTTTTCACTTAACAAAGCCATAAATAATTTTTGTTGTTGCTTTAACTTTTATGAAGCTAGGAATGTAATGTTCCTCTTCATTATTAGAGCACTTGCTGTTCTTATTAGAAATTAAGGATAATTAGATAGGTTATTGGTAAGTAAAGTATTTTGAGACCAATCTTTAGAGAATTACATTGCAGATTATAATCATCCATTTATTAACAGAAAAAATCATCGAAGATGAAACAAAAGCACCAAAAGTTGTGAGTGTGAACATCAGAACCAATACCATCAGCCCAGTACCTGGGCTAATCATTGATAAACTGAAGGACATGGGAGTGGGTGAGAGCAGGACTCAGGAACTTCATATTGTGCAGTCATCAGATGGAGTTGCCAATCTAGCTTCAAATGAGGGGCAGCTGGATTTTGTGGAAGAAGAGAAACAAAAAGAGGAACAGATTAAGGAAAAAAAAATTGAGAAGGAAAAAGAAAAAGAGGAAATTGTTTCTGGAGCTATAGTTCTCATCCTGTGCGCAGATGATGCAAAAGAAGAAGCAAGAAAGGTTAGTATACGATGAATCCTTCTTCAAAAACAGTTGATTCTTACCATTACAATTTATTCTTTGATTTAAATTTAGTGAAACTTAAACTGAGAATTATATCTTTATTCTTAGAATGGCTATCTTCAAAGTTGTCTGTTGTATGATTAACCTCTTCAATATGGATCAAATGTGCACATTGGCTGCCGCACATATGATGATGCTTCACAATACACACATTATGAAATATAAAATTATAGCTGTTATACTCATTCTCTTTCACTCAGAATGTTTGTAACTATTGAAAAAGTGATCAAACCTGTTCACAGAATAAGAGGGTCACTCAGCTACAAATACAAAATAGATATAATCATGAAGCCAATGCCAGCATCCTCATATACTCACTTGTGCTTCATGACGCCTATGTAGGCATCATCGTATTCAAGGGGTTAAGTAACACATAACAGAGGTGTAGATTTGTAGATTTTTCATTTCTGTCATGAATAAAGAACATGATGATATTAGGAATATATATAGATATTAATTAGGGAAGTGGGGCCACCGTAGTGCAATAGTAGCATGCATGTCTGGTAGCTACTGAGGGAGGTCAGATGTGTGGATTTGAATCCAGGTCATGGTGCAGAGGTTAGTAAGGGCATTCACTTTGAGCATAGGTCCCCAATTGACAAAGCCAAAGGAGCTCATGACAACTGAATCATCATGTACATATCTGTCTATGTACCAAGGGTTTCTTCCCCCTTATTAGGGAGGTAGCTAGGCAAGGCATGCACCTACTCCCACCCATTGTTTTTCTCTCATCTTAGCTCATTGTGGATGAGGGTTCATCCCTTTCCCCTGCCCACTGCCTGGGTCAGTAGCAATGCAGGAAGAGAGCACATCCACAGCAGGGTCTACCACTTCATTTACATGATGACCCTCCCTCCTCATCCTTTTGGGCCAAGTCAGTTTATTGTCATTGTCCATTCACAACCATTCTCCACTCACACTCTTGCCTTTTCCCTTCCCTGTTCAACAGACATTACCTTTTTTACTCGATGCCCCCTTCATCCCATCCATCCATTTCATTTTTGCTCTACCTGTCAGGTTCACTCCATCCACATCTGCTTTCCACATTCTTTACTAGTCTTTCTTCACTCATTCTTTGCATGTGCCCAAATCATCCCATTATTCTTTCATCTGCTCAATATGCTAGTTCCCTTTCCACCCCTGCTCTCCTGATCTATATATGTACCAAGGCCTTCTTCTCCCACATAAGGGAGATAGTCAAATCAGAGGCCCACTCCCACTCATTCCCCTCCCATTCACCACCCTTGTTTCCCTCTTATTTTAGCTTCTCATGGATGAAGAGTCATCCTAGTCTCCTGTCCATTGCCCAGGTCAGAAGAAATGCAACAAGGCACAGCATATCCACAGCAGGGCTGCTTCACTAACATTGTGACCACCCCTCCCTGTCCCCTTGTGCGGAAAATAGAGAAGATAGAAAGAAGTCCCTTCTGGCTGTGTCAAATTGTCATCCATACACAACCATCTTCTACTCACCCCTGTCCAGTGCCTTCTCCTTTCCTTGCTCAACACATTCCCCTCTTGCTCAAAGCCCCTTTCACCCCATCCATCCATCCTCAGTCATCCCCTCAAGTTCATGATGTCCAACTCTGCTTTCCATACCTCTTTTGTTAATCTTTCTTCACTCATTCTTTCCATGTGTCCAAACCATCCCAATAATCTTTCATCAGCCTTATCTTCCAGCTCCCTTTCTACCCTTGCTCTCCTCCTCACCACCTCATTTCTCACTTTATCCCCTTTTGTAACCCCTACCATACTTCTCAGACATTTCATCTCCACATTAAACATCTCCTTTCTGCCTCTGTCATATTCAAAGTCTCCATGCCATACAGTGCAATAGGCCACCAAGTAATTCCACTTGGATCGTAAGAGGCGAGAAGAAAGGGACGGGGATTGGGACTAGGCATCCTTCTCCTTGTAGCCCCACAGGGGACATTCCTAAAAGAAAAAAAGCAAAGGCATAAGAGGGTCTAGGAGTTTTCCGACCAGCACCTTAAGGTTTGGGTCTTTTAATGTGCGTGATGTGGTACAGATGAGAGTAAAAGGGAAGAGATAGTAAGTTTGTGAGAAGAAAGATGGATGTGTTGGCTTTGAGTGAAACTAAGCTGAAAGGGAAGGGCGAGTGTAAGTTTGGGAGTGTAAGTGGGAGGTTATCAGGAGTGAAGAGAGGGCGAGGGAGGGAAGGGGTGGCTATACTAGTAAGTGAAGAGATAGGTAAACATGTAGTGGAGTGGAAGGAGGTTTCCTCAAGGATAATGTGGATGAAGGTGAAACTGGGAAAGGAGATGTGGGTTTTTGTAAGTGCATATGGGCCTGGCAGCGAGAAGAGCGTAGAAGAAGAGGAGGCTTTTTGGATAGATTTAAATGAGTGCATAGAGGATTTAGGGAGAAATATCAATGTAATAGTACTGGGAGACCTTAATGCTAGGGTAGGAAATTATCTAATTGATGGAGTGGTTGGGAAATGTGGAGTTCCAGGAAAGAATCGTAGTAGAGAGTTGATGGTGGAAATGTGTCTAGAAAGAGAGTTGATGATAGCAAATACAGTGTTTAGGAAGAAAGTCAAGCATAAGTACACATGGGAGAGGGTGGTGGAGGGAAGGGTGGTAGATAGAGCATTAATGGACTGTGTAGTGGTAAAAAGGATTATGATAGGAAGAGTTAAGGATGTACATGTGCTAAGGGGAGAGGGTGGGGGAATATCAGTTCATTATTTGGTGGAAGGTAAGTTGAGAGTGGAGGATAGATGGAGGAAGAGGAAAGGGACAAAAGGTAGGGAGGTGCTTAGAGTGAACTCTTTAAATGAAAAGGAGAAGGAGTACAAGAAGTGGGAGGGAGTGAAGGATAGAGTAGAGCTAGGTGTGGAGGAGGAATGGGGATGGTTCAAGGAGGGAGTCACAAAGTGTGCAAAGAAGGTGTGTGGAACAAGAAGAACAGGAGGAAATAGAAGGAAGGGTAGTGAATGGTGGGATGAGGAAACAAAGGAGGTTGTAGAAGAGAAGATTGAGCTTTCACAGATTGGTTACAAAATAGGACGAGGGAATCATATGAAAGGTACAAAGAAAAGAAAAGAGAAGTAAAGCAAAAGGTAAAGGAGGCAAAAGAGGAGAGCAGATGTGAAATGGGGTAAGAGTATGACAGAAAGTTTTGAAAGTAATAAAAAGATGTTTTGAAAAGAAATTAAGAGAGGAAGAGGAGGCGAATCAAGTAGAGAAGAAAAGGTAAAAGGTGCAGATGGAGAGATGATAATGGAAGAGAAGGCAGTAAGGGGAAGATGGGCAGAATATTTTAGGGAGTTGCTAAATGTGATCGAATCTTCATTTCTATACATAGTGTTCTCTTGTATCCATTGTGTCATTGTATGGTCAATAATCATCTGGAATAGAACATTTCCCCATGAGTCGTTTCCACCCTTTACTGTCATCTCTTCCCAGCAGACTTCTTTGCAATTAAAGTCACCCATCATAACTATTCTTCCTCCATCTTCCATTATCTTATTTAATGTTATCCTTGTGTCTTCTAACATACTTTTATGTTCACTCTCTTCCCATGAGGCTGTTTTTGGAGGCACATAATTTATCACAAACTTTCTGCTCTACTTATCTCTGTCTTCCACTTCAATCATAATCATCTCTACTGTATTCTTTTCATATGTGACACTCCTCACGTTTATATCTTTCTTAGTCAGGAACATAACTCCACCCCCTTGTTTTGTCTCTCTGTTTCTAATCCAATAATTATATGCATCATGTCATACACTGTTGGGTGGTAGTGGATCTTTTAATTTTGTCTCAACAATTCCCATTATGTCGGGTTCTTTTTCCTTCAGATAATCATTCAGTTCATTCAATCCTGTTATTAATCCATCTATATTTGTGTAAGACACATAATTTTCTGCTACTTCCATTGTATTTTCTGTTTCCCTTTTGTTTTTCTTTGGTATGGTTCATCTCCTCACTTTCATATTCACTACTCTCCAATAGAATTTCTCTTTTTCTGTCTCTGTTCTGTTCTCGTTTTTTTCCTTAGCTTGTCTTTTCATTTTTTCTTCCTCTCCTCTCTATTCATTTCTCTTTTTATCCATACCTTTTTATATTGTTCACTGTTTGCTAGTTTCCCTGTTGTTGCTAAGATATTCTCTGCTGTCGTTTGTGACCTGAATTTAATTTTAATTGGTCTGGTCTGATCTGTACTATATTTTCCGAGCCTATACATCTCTTCAATTTGTTTCATGATTTCAGTTTCATCTTCCTGAACTATTTCTAGTAAACTGCTTTTTCTTTTTCCTCTTTGATTCTTGTGGTTCTATAAAGATTATACTTCTCTTCCATTCCTAAAATAATTATACATTTCTTTTTATCTGCTAAGTCTCTTACTATATTCTCCTTCTGTCTCATCACTTTAATAACTGATTCTTCAGTTTGTCCTTTCATTTGCTGTTTTATTATGTCAGTAAATGCAACTTTATTGTTCTCTTGGATTTTTTTCCAACCCTGTGCTTCTTTTGCTATGGACTATTCTCCTTGTTCTTCTTTAATTCTTCATTCTCCTCTTTTACTTCTTTTAACTGTCTTTTTAATTCTTCTATTTCTTTAGTTAGGTTTTTGTTCACCTTCTCTAATTCTTCCAATTTGTCAACTCTCTGCGCAATCTCTGCCATTTTACCGAACTTACTCTCCCAATGTTCGGTCATTTTCTCAAGTTTTTCCTCTAGTCTTGCTAATCGGGGGAGGTTGGTATCCCCCCCCCCTCATTAAATCCCTGGAAATTATTATCCTCACCTTACATTGTGCTGCTCTTATCTATATTTCTAATCTTTACATTTTTGTTAATCCCATCATCACCAAAATCATCATCGGTCCTTCGCTTGTTTACAAGACGCCTGGCCTCCTGGACCAAGTCCTCCCCTTCCTCATTTCCTTCCATTTCCCTCAGTAATCCCTACCCTTCTTATTTATCACCTTCCCACTACACCACGAGCTTTCCCCTTCCCTGTAAATACAATAAGGTACTTCCTTGATGTTGAGATCCATGAAAATTTCACTTTTTCTTCGGAACTCCAATCTTCGCCGTCCATCCGACGAATGTGTGTGTGTATTTACCTAGTTGTATTTACCTAGTTGTATTTTACGGGAAGGGGAGCTATGCTCGTGGGGTCCCGTCTTCATATCTCATTTTATCTAAACTATTTTTAAATTCATGTATTGATTTTGCACACACCACTTTCTCATCTAACTTGTTCCAACTGTCTATTACTCTGTGAGGAAAGCTGTTCTTTTTCAAATCTCTTCTATAGCTGTCTTTTTTTATTTTAATTCCGTGTCCTCTTGTATTTCTGTCATCCCATTTTATCAGATTCTCTCTATCAGTAATTTCTATGCCTTTCATGATTCTGTAAATAGCTATCAAATCTCCTCTCTTCTTTGCTCTAGTGTCTGTAGTTTAAGTTTTTGTAGTCTCTCTTCATATGATAGTTTTGAGAGTGTTGGTGCCAGTTTTGTGATTGCTCTTTGTATTCTTTCAAGTTTTTTTATACATTTTTTTGTACTTGGTGACCATATCGTTGCTGCATATTCCAATCTTGGTCTTATCAGGGTGATTAGGATTTTCCTCACCATTTCTTCATCCAGGTATGTAAATGCCACTTTGATTGTTATTAAATTATAAGTTTCTCCAAAAATCTTATTTATATGTTTCTCAGGTGACATATTATTCATAACAATGACTCCCAGGTCCTTCTCATTTTCTACTTTTTTTATTCCTTCTTCTCCCAAATTATATGATCCTGTTATTCTGTTTTTGCTTTTTCCAAATTCCATTATACTACACTTTTTTGTATTGAATTCCATCTCCCACTTCCTACTCCATTCTTGTACTTTATTTAGATCTCTCTGTAGTGATTCACAATCTTCTTCAGTTTTCACTCTTTTCAGTAGTTTTGCATCATCTGCAAAGAAGCTCATATAGCTTTCAATTCCTTCATCCATATCATTAATATATATAGCAAACATTATTGGGGCCAGAACTGTTCCCTGCGGGACACCGCTTATTACTTCATTCCATTTTGAGTGCTGATCTCTTATCACTACTCTCATTTTTCTTTCTTGCAAAAAGTCTTCCATCCAATTTAGCAATTTACCTTGTATTCCTCCTTCATATTCTAATTTCTTAAGCAACTTCTTATGTGGTACTTTGTCAAAAGCTTTTTTTAGGTCTAGAAATGCACAATCAGCCCATCCATCTCTTTCTTGTATTATATCTATTAGCCTTGAATAGAAACATATTAAATTGGTGACGCATGATCGTCCTTGTCTGAATCCAAATTGCCTTGGATTTAGTACGTTGTTTTTTTCCAAGTATTTTACCCATCTACTTTTGATAATTCTTTCACAAATTTTTGCTATTGTACTTGTTAGAGAGACTGGTCTATAGTTGGTAGGTTCTTCTTTATTTCCTCCTTTATATATAGGTACTATATTTGCTTTTTTCCAATCTTCTGGAACTTTTCCTTCTTTTAAGGAACTGCTTATTATGCTATGTATTTTGTCTGCCAGTTCATTCCTGCATTCTTTCAGAATCCAGTTTGCTATTTCATCTGGTCCATGCGATTTTCTGACATCAAAATTACCCAAGTGTGTCAATATTTCATTCTTTGTTACTTCTATTTCTTCCATAGGGGGGACTTTTTCTTTCCACTCAATCTCTTCAGGTTGTATATTTTCCCTTGTAAACACTGATTTAAAATGTTTGTTCATAATTTCTGCCATTTCCATTTCCTCAGTGTATTCAACTCCTCCTTGTCTTAATTTCTCCAAGTCTTGTTTGTTTTTCAGTTTATTGTTTACAAATCTGTAGAATAGTTTTGGTTGATCTTTACACTTTTCTATAACATCTTTTTCATATTTTCTTTTTTCCTCTCTGCACTTTTGTACATATTCATTTCTATAACCAGTATATATTTTCCATTTTTCAGGTCTGTCTTTTTTCCATCTGGTCCAGGCTTTGTCTCTTTTGTCTTTTAACTCCCTACAACTTTTGTTGTACCAGCATTTTACATATTCTTTTTCTTGTTTTTGTCTTGGGACATACTTTTCCACTCCTTTTTTGTAAATTTTTGTCAAAATATTCCATTTCTCTTCCACTGATGTTTCTTCTTTGTATATTTCTTCCCAGTTTTCTTGTTGGAAGAATTCTCTTATTTTATCAAAGTTTGTTTTTTCATACATCATTCTTCCTCTTCTATATTGTTCATTTCTTTTCATATATTTTTCTTCATTAAGTTCCAGTTCAATCAATATGTGGTCACTTTTACCTATTGGTGTTTTATATTCAATCTTGTCCACTATTCTAGGTTCAGATGTAATTATTAAGTCTAGCCTCGATGGTTCTTCTTCATTTCTATACCTAGTGTTCTCTTGTATCCATTGTGTCATTGAATGGTCAGTAATCATCTCAAGTAGAGCATTTCCCCATGAGTCATCACCACTCTTTACTGTCATTTCTTCCCAGCAGATTTCTTTGCAATTAAAGTCGCCCATCATAACTATTCTTCCTCCGTCTTCCATTATTTTAGTTAATGCTATCTTTGTGTCCTCTAACATACTTTTATATTCACTCTCCTCCCATGAGGCTGTTTTCGGAGGCACATAATTGATCACAAATTTTCTGCTCTTCTTATCTCTGTCTTCCACTTCTATCATAATCATCTCTACTGTATTCTTTCCATATATGACACCTTTCACGTTTATATCCTTCTTAGTCAGGAACATAACTCCACCCCCTTGCTTTTTCTCTCTGTTTCTAATCCAATAATTGTATGCATCATGTCCTACACTGTTGGGTGGTAGTGGGCCTTTTAATTTTGTTTCTACAATTCCCATTATGTCCGGTTGTTTTTCTTTCAAATAATCATTCAGCTCATTCAATCCTGTTATTAATCCATCTATATTTGTGTAAGACACTCTTAGTTTTCTGCCACTTCCATTGTGTTCTCTGTTTCCCTTATGTTTTTCTTTTGTATGTCGAACTTCCTTAGTTTCATGTTCACTACTCTCCAATAGAATCTCTCTTTCTCTGACTCCGTTCTGTTCTCGTTTTTTGTCTTAGCTTCCAGTCTTTTCTGCTTTTCTTCCTCTCTTTCCTCTTTATTCATTTCTCTTTTTATCCATATCTTTTTGTATTGTTCACTTGTTGCTAGTTTCCCTGTTTTGGATAAGATATTCTCTGCCGTTGTTTGTGACTTGAATTTAATCTTAATTGGTCTGGTCTTGTCTGTGCTATACTTTCCGAGTCTAAATTTCTCTTCGATTTGTTTCATAATTCCTGGTTCATCTTCCTGAACTGATTCTAGTAATTGGCTTACTTTTTCATTTTCCTCTTTGATTCTTGTGGTTCTATCTGTGTTGTGTTTCTCTTCCATTCCTAATATAATTATACATTTCTTGTCTGCTAAATCCCTTACTATATTCTCCTTTTGTCTCATCACTTTAATAACTGAGTCTTCAGTATGTTCTTTCAATTGCTGTTTGACTATGTCAGTGAATGAAACCTTATTTCCTTCTTGGGTTTTCTTCCAATTTTTACTTTCTTTAGCTATCGTTTCTCTGTTTTCTTTACTATTCTTCTTCAATTCCTCATTCTCCACCTTTACCTCTCTTAACTGTCTTTTTAGGTCTTCTATTTCATCAGTTAAGTTTTTATTCGCCTTTTCCAGTTCTTCCAATCTTTCAACCCTTTGTAAAATGGTGTTCATATGACCTAACCTACTCTCCAAGTCCTCAATCACCTTATCGACCTTCTCTTCTAGTCTTGTCAGTCGGGGGGGGGTTGTGTCCCCCCCACCTTCTTTAAATCCCTTGAAAATATTCTCATCACTTTCTGCTATATTGCTCCTATCTATACCTCTAATCTTCACATTCCTATTAGACATGTCATCATCCAACTCGTCTTGGGGTCGTTTGTCTACCTCACGGCGGCCCGTCAGGGCCATTTCCTCCACCTCCTCATTACCTTCCATTTCCCCAGCAATCCCTCCCCCTCTCCTCTTTCCTTACTTTCCCACTACCCCACGAGCAATTTCCCCCCACCCTGCAAATACAAAAAGGCACTTCTCTTTGCGTTGGGATCCACAATCTTCACTTTTCTTCAGAACGTTCTTCAAGCCGTCCGTTCGTTGAAAGTGTGTGTGTGTGTGTGTGTTTTACCTAGTTGTATCTTATGGGATGGGGAGCTATGCTTGTGGTGTCCTGTCTTTGTATCTTGCAGTTTCTAGTATGTTCTTAAATTCGTGTATGGTTTTTGCACACACTATTGTTTGTTCCAGATGTCTACCACTCTTTGTGGATTTTTTTTTTTTTTTTTTTTTTTTTTTTTTTTTTAAGGAAGGTCCCCAGTGGGGCTACAGGTAGCAGGGTTCCTAGTCCTAACTCCCATACTATTTGTCACCTTATATATAGAGAGAAATGAGAGAGAAAATGAAGACTGATGTATAGTAAAATGGACTTTGAGAAACTTAGAAGAAAAAAAAAAGTGAGTTGGAAAAACTACAATGAAGAAATGTAAGTGGAAGAAAAATGGATGATTCTGATGGAAATCTATAATGAAGGAGTGGCAAAATATGTACCAAAACAAAAAACAAGAAAAGGTGTATAATTAGTGCTGGTTTAACAGAAGGTGCAGCAAAGCAAAAGATAGAAGAGATCAAACTTAGAAAAGATGAAAAAAATACAAAAAACAGAAAGTGGCAAATATATATCAATCAAAGGAATGAATATGTAAAAATACACAGGGAGGAGAAAAGAAACTGAAAAAGACATAATAGAAAAATGTGAGGATCAGCCAAAACTATTCTATAGATATGTGAATGGTAAACTAAAAAACAAACAGGAAATAGTGAAACTATGCCAAGGGAATATGGAATACACAGAAGATACAGAAATGGCTGAAGTCATGAGCAAACACTTCAAGTCTGTTTTCACTAGAGAAAATGTACAACATTGGGATGAAGGGCAAAAAGTGAGATCCCCCATGAGGGAAATAACACGAAAAGAAATAATGGACTAAATAACAAACCTTGATGTCAGGAAATCACACAGCCTGGATGGAATTGCAAACTGGATACTAAAAGAATGTAAAGAAGAACTAATAGACAAAATACATAAGTTGCTCACTCAAAGAAGGAAAAATACCAGACAGGAAAAATGCATCTGGAAAAAAACAATATACTAAATACAAGACAATCTAGATTTATACAGTGAAAGTCATGTGCCACAAATTTGATCTGTTTCTACTCAAGACTACTAAATATAATACAAGAAAGGGATGGATGGTCTGATTGTGCTTTCCTAGACCTACGAAAAGCTCTTGGCAAAGTACCACACAAAAAACTATTAAGAAAACTGGAAACCATAGGAGGGATACAAGGTAAACTACTGAAATTGATGGAGAACTTCTTGCATGGAAGGAAAATGAAAGTAATGCTCAGAGATAAGAGTTCCACTTGGGAAGAGGTGATTAATGGAGTTGCACAGGGATCATTATTGGCTCCAAATTTTTTTGCCATTTATGTGAATGACATGGATGTGGGTGTGGAATGTTATATTTCTTTGCAGATGATGCAAAACTGTTGAAGAAAGTACTGAAATGGATTGTGAGTCACTGCAGAGAGATCTGAACAGGGTTTGGGAATGGAGTCAGAAGTGGGAAGTGGAAAATATAACATAATGGAATTTGGAAAAAGTAAAAAACAAAACAAAAAAAAAGGATATCAGGACAATATAAAATTGGTGGAAAGGAAGTAAAGACAATGGAATCTGAAAAAAGCCTGGGATAAATCATCACAAAGTACATGTCCCCTGATAAACAGATAAACAAAATTGTTAGAGAAACCTACAACTTACTAAGATCAATAAAAGTGACATTTACTTACCTGGATGAAGAAATGGTAAAGAAAATACTATTTACACTGATAAGGCCTAAATTGGAGTATGCAGCAACACTATGGTTACCCAGTACTAATAAGAATATAAGAAAAATTGAGAGAATCCAGAGAGCAACTACGAAAATGGCCCCAACACTTTCAAAACTGTCATATGTAGAGAGATTGTCCAAACTAGAATTACCGACTCTGGAACAAAGAGAAAAAGATAACTTGTTGACTATCTACAGAATGAAGAGAAGTATGGAAAACCTTCATAGAGAAATCTTACTAAATTGGGATAAGAGAAATACAAGGGACATGGAAGGAAACTAAAAAAAAAAAAAAAAAAAAAAAGACAGTTATGGAAGAGACCTGAAAAATAATGGCTTTCCCCACAGAGTAGTGGATGTATGGAATAAACTAGATGAAAAATAATGTGTTTAAAAACCATACACGAATTTAAGAAAAACTTAGACACTGAGATACAGAGACAGGACACCATGAGTGTAACTCCACGTCCTGTGAGATATAACTAGATAAATACAACTAGGTCAATACACACACCAATGGCATCTTCTTTATAATAAGAAAGGTAGCCAACCAAAGCATTCACCCAACTCCACCCACTTCCCTTCTATCCTCTACTCATTTGACTCTCCTTCCCCATCTTAGCTCCTTGTGGATGAAAGATTATCTCTTTCTCCTGCCCACTGCCTAGATCAGTAGCAACACAGCAAGACATAGCACAACCACAGCTGGGCTTGCCATTTCATCTTCATGGCAGCCCTACTTCCTCATCCCCTCATGTGAAAAATATATAAGACAAGGCGAATCCCTTCAAGCCTTGTCAAATTATCCTTCACACATATGAAAACGGGTCACAACGAGCATAGCTCCCGTCCCGTAAAATACAACTAGGAAAATACAACTAGATAAATACATACCCACTCTCCACTCACACCCATCCCTTGCCCCCTCCCTTCCCTGTTCAACAAACATTCCCCTCCTACTCAACACCCCCCACACCCTCTCTCCATCTCTGCCTTCCACACTATTTTTGGTAATCTCTCATCATATTTTCATTTATCATGTGTTGATGTATATATATGTTAATATATTATTATGTGTTGATATGTATATTATTATATGTTAATATATGTGTTGATATGTGCTTGAGGTGAAATGTCTTGAAGTATGGTAGGGGTTACGAGGCTGGATAGAAAGAAAAGAGGAAATAAGGAGGAGAGTGGGGGTAGAAAAGGAGTTGGAAGATAGGGTAGATGAAAGAGTATTGGGATGGTTTGGACACATGGAAAGAATGAATGAAGAAAGATCAATAAAAGAAGTGTGGAAGGCAGAGGTGGATGGAGTGAACAAGAGGGGGTAACCAAGGATGAGATGGATGGATGGGGTAAAAGGGGGTGTTTAGCAAGAGGGGCATGTTTGTTGAGGAAGGAAGGGAGAAGACAGAAGATAGGGGTGAATGGAGAATGGTTGTGTATGCATGATGCTGTGATGCATGGAAGTGAGTAGGTGTGGGATGGGGGTTAGGGAGTGTTTATGTGTGAATGATATTTTGATGCAGCTTGAAGGGATTTCTTCCTGTCTTCTCTTTTTCTGCATGAAGGGACGGAGAGTGGGGGTCACCAGTTAAAACTGATGAAGCAGCCTTGCTGAGGATATGCTGTGTCTTGCTGCATTGCCTCTGACCCAGGGCAATGGGCGAGATGTGGGGATGATCTGTCATCCAGGAGTAGCCAAGAAAAAAGGGAGGGAGGAAGGGGTGCTAAATGGGAGTGGAGTGGGTGGGGATGAAATGGGTTGGAGTGGAATTAAGCCTTTTGACTTTGGTTACCTCCCTTATAAGGGGGCCCTTGGTACATGTATGTGTTGATTGAGATATATATATTAGACTTTTCCAATGTCTAAAATCTAGACAAATTCTTCTCAATAAAAGCTTTTTAATGTTTTCATGAAGTAACATAGAGACTGATAATTTTTTTTATATGTTATTTTACTGATAGGTTGCAGAGCAGCTTAGGAAACCTATCAGTGCACGTCCAGTAATTGGTGCTCTAATTCTACAAGATTCATTACATCTCCTTGCAAATGGTAGTAACAATACTCTCATGGGCTGGTTTGAAATGGTAAGAATTTTTAATATGTTGTATGAAAATAAAGGTTCTCTTTGATATGACACACTTTTTAGATTGTAAATGCCTTATTACATAATTAAACCAAAAGAGAAAGCTGAGTATTTGTAATCTTGATCAATTCATGTCTGATTCAAGCTCAGGAACCACCTCTTGAGCTGAAGGAAAAATTTCTGTCAAGTACTTTTCTCAACAGAATCTATCAAATTTGTATGTTTTGTATGTGGTAATCATTCTCATGTCATTATTTCCATCATATCATGTAGATCAAGAACATTACAGATGACCATACTAATCCTTGTAGAACTCAGTCAGCCAGTGCCCTTAACTGGAAGAGTGAATGTGTTAGCCAAGAGAGCAGTGGAATGTCTCATTATCATCTGGTAGAAGGGAGGTTGAGAGTGTATATAAGAGAAGGGAAGGATGAAGCATGTTGCTGAAACTGAATAAGTTGGGTGAGAAAGAGAAGGTGAGGAGCTTACACCAGGAGGTGCATAGCTTTGGCTGAAGCTGTTGCCTTTGCCCTGTGTGCTTGGACTGTTGGGCTCTGTAACATTCGCTGCTGGGAATCAAAGAGAAGTGCAGATTCAAACCCCCAAAGTAAGCAAATACAAGACCAGCATGCTTCTAATTACCTACCAGTATTCTGAGAAAGAGAAACCAGATGAATAGCTGATGAAACAAAGATGTATGGAATGCAGAAAAAATGAGTGTGTTTCTAGGAGGAAGAATCAAAATATGCAAAGATTGTGTGTATTTACCTAATTGTACAGGAAAGAAACAACACTCGTTAGATCCTATCTACTACTCTCCAGCTTATCATACCTAGCCTAAAATTCATGAACAGTTCCAACATAATCTATGTCCTTGATTTCAAAATATAATTTCGATTTTAATTCATATATTTAGAGTTTGGGCTATATCACCTAAGCTGGAATGAGGAGAATGGGTGGGAACAAATGAAGGGTTACTACCTTGGTGGGATGAAGTGAGTGCAGTGATGATTGAAAAGAAATGTACATATGTGGAATGGTTGCATAGAAGAAATGGAAGCATTAAGAGGTATAGAGCAAAGAAGAAGGAAATGATCTTCATAGTGGAGGAGACTAGGAGAAGAAAGAATACGAGGTGGGTTAGGCATGAGCCTGAAATTTTTAAAAAGAGTAACAACATGTTTTGGAAGTGAAAAGAGTGCAAAGAAGCAAGTTGGGTAATAAATTGATAAAGAGAGTAAATGGACACTTGTTAATGGGAGAGGAAGATGTGAGAGAGGAATAGATGGAGTAGTTTAAGGAGTTATTGAATGTAAATTAGGATGGAAAGGCTTCAATTTTTGCAGTAGATGATAGGAGAAACACTAATGGTGCTTATGTCTGGGGGTTGTTAGTGTTGAGTTTTGTGGTCTGTCTTAAAGGGATTGTTTAGTGATCTGTGTACATGCTTTTGTGTGGATGCTTCATGTGGTATTGGTGGTAGATATTTATAAATGTTTTAGTAGTATGCTGCTGTTTTTTTTTCTGTTGATAGTGCTTGTGATATGTAGTGTGATGTGTGTGATGTTAACCCAAATTGCCCGGGTGCCGCACATGTGCGGCAATCACTTTTGTTCCAAGATTTCGGGGTCAGCATATATGTGGTACTTGCAAATTTCTGAAGATATCGGGTGTCAGCATATATGCGTTACATAGCCACGTTCCAAATTCACGGGGAACGCACAAATGCGGTGTTGTCTCTTGTTCTCGGTCCTCAGCATATGTGCGTCTTTTTATCCTATAAGGCCAGAGGTTCTTTGTTTACCATTTGAAGTAAGAGGGGAGGGGGACTGGGGGGATAATTAGTTTCGCCTCATTACTCCAATACCCCCCTACTCAAGGGGGGGTGGCTGGGGTGAATGATGTCACCGAATTGGCGCATTCTGATTGGTTTATTTGAAATATATTATCTTATAAGACGATCTGAGATTGGATAATAAATTATGTTACACTATCTATGATTGACCATAGAGGTGAGGGGTGAATGATGTCACCGAATTGGCGCATTCTGATTGGTTTATTTGAAATGTATTATTTTATAAGACGATCTGAGATTGGATAATAAATTATGTTACACTTGGCTATCTATGATTGGCCATAGAGGTGAGGGGTGAATGATGTCACCGAATTGGCGCATTCTGATTGGTTTATTTGAAATATATTATCTTATAAGACGATCTGAGATTGGATAATAAATTATGTTACACTATCTATGATTGGCCATAGAGGTGAGGGGTGAATGATGTCACCGAATTGGCGCATTCTGATTGGTTTATTTGAAATGTATTATTTTATAAGACGATCTGAGATTGGATAATAAATTATGTTACACTTGGCTATCTATGATTGGCCATAGAGCTATATATAAGGCGAGACTCAGACTCAGCCGGTTGAAGTCGTTTCTCGCCAGGCCTCTGAACTGCTAACATGCCTCGCCAGCCCTCAACCTCTCTACGTTCAACTTCTCGACCTACGAGTCATAGAAGGCCTACTTCCAAGTCTCGCCCTTTGCGTATATCATCCTCTGACGAAGATGACCCTGCACCTCTTGCTCCATCACCCAAAAGGCGTGCCATTCCATCTGCAAGTGGAACACAACTTGTACCATCGGGTACACAACAACCTGTACCCTCTACTTCGGGTACACAACAACAAGTAGGCGATTCTGACTGGGATCCTGAGGACGTGGACAGCTCAAGTGAGGGCAGTGATGAAGAATGGGGAGAATTGGATTATGTAAATATACATGATTCATCAATAGACTCGGACGAGCCGCTAGCCAATGTGGTGAGGAAGGAGCACGACAGGAATGCACCAGGTACATCTGGTTTCCAGTGGAAGAAGAAAAATAACGTACCAAGGAGATTTGCTTTCTCTGGTTCTCCAGGAGTACAGAATGAAGATCTGGATGGATACTCCACTGTGTCTGATGTATTTTCCTCTTTATTCCCTCCTGAAATGTGGGAAAGATTTGCTGAGGAGACAAACACATATGCCAGCCAGAACCCACCCAAAGCCTATGCCCATTCGAAGCCTTGGACACCTGTGGACGAGACTGAGATGAAGGCCTTCATAGGTCTCCGTCTTCTCATGGGAGTGCAGAATCGTCCGCATGCACAGCACTTCTGGTCAAAAAGCAAACTTCTGCACTCCGAAATATTTGGTGAGACCATGAGTAGGGACCGATACTCCATGATTGCATCTAATATGCATTTCTCCAATAATATGGATCCTCAGAAGGACAATGACAAGTTGTGGAAGCTAAGGCACATCATTGATATGTTTGACTTCACCTTCAAGACTGTTTATACATCCCCCAAAATTGTGACAGTCGATGAGAGTCTCTTGGCATATCGTGGCAGACATCATGCTGTCCAGTATAATCCCTCAAAGCGGTCACGGTTTGGTCTGAAGGTATACAAGTTGTGCTGCAGTGATGGTCCTGCTGCTGGCTACACCATAGCTTTCAAGGTCTATATGGGGAAGGAACCAGGAAATGATCCAGTGGCTATGAGGGCAGTTGTTGATCTGATGACGAAGGCTGACATGATGGACAAAGGATACGACTTGTATGTGGACAATTGGTATTCGTCACCACAACTTTTTCACTACCTCCAGGCAAGGCGAACAAATGTGGCTGGCACAGTAAGGATGAATAGAAAGTTCATGCCAAAAGATATGGTAGTAAAGAAGAAAGGAGAGATAACATCACGGTCAACAGCTACAGGCATGATATGTATATCCTGGATGGACAAGAGGAGAGTAAACATCCTCTCAACAATGCACAGAGACAACATGGAACCCCTTCCACCCAACAGGAGGGGAGAGGTACGCCACAAGCCACAAGCCATCCTAGATTATAATCTAGGAATGAAAGGAGTGGACTTGTCTGATCAAATGGCACAATCGTACCCTGTACCGCGAAAAACCAACAAGTGGTACATAAAGTTATTTTTTCATCTGCTGGACACTGCCATTGTGAACACTCATCTCATTCACCGGGCACTTGGAAGCACCAAATCACATCTGGATGACAGGCTGGAGCTGATAGAAGACCTTATTCAACCTCATCACACCAGATGCCGCTCACCATCACCAGGACCAGGAGTTATAGGTGTACGACCAGGTCATCTTTTGACTGAAGTCCCAGACAAGAAAAGAAAACGCTGTCGCCAGTGTCGCTTAGAAAGTGGGACAAGAAAAGACTCCTTCTACTGGTGTGCCAAGTGTAAGTTAGGTTTCTGCCCAGGGAAGTGCTTCAATAACTACGCAGAACACAGACATGTCTTCTAGACTGACCACCAGTGGACCAGAGGACGGGCTGCCGCATATATGTGGTGCTTCTAATTTTATTATTTTCCTTTTTGTAAATTCAATAAAAATTATTTTGTGATCACTATTTTTATTACATAAACATATATGTAAAGGATGGAACCTGATATACATAAATAAAATAAAAAAAACAAGGTAGTTGAAGCTTCTCTTAGTAATATAAGCAACCAAACTCAAGCTTACATAAATTTAGGATGTCTTACAAATTTTATTCTCATATGAACACATCACAACACATAATAATAAATAATACATGTTCGTGAATCTGAAGGGCCCTGGCCTTATACAGAAACCCCGCTATGCGCGGAAGTTAAGTAGATAAGACGTCCGAGAGTGAGATGCGTCAACAACATCTCAGGCCCGTCAAATTTGGGTTAAGGGTTCTGGCAAAGAAATATGGTCCTGCCATTTGTATGTGGTATTCTATAGGGAGTAATTTGGTTTCTGTATGCAGGTGTCCAACTGGATTGGTTATAGTACATCCTGTCATTGCATGCTGTGAAGGTGTAGTTGAGGATGATTCTTATTATTTGCTTGAAGATGATTATTAGAGTTTCTGTTGTCCAAAGTCAGTGCTTGCAATAGTTTTAAGTAAGTTGGTTTTCTTGTTAATTCTTGCCATTATGTCCTTTATATGTGGGCTGAAAGTTATGTGAGTATCAAATATTAAACCTAGAATTTCAGGGTTCTTTTCCAATGAAAAAATTTAGTTATTAAGATTTACTTTTTTTTTCACTTGTATATAATAATGAATGGAGTTGATGTGAGAATGAATTTTTAAGGGAAGCAAGTAAATGTTTGGGTGGAATGAAAAATGTTGAGAAATAGGCATTTGGGGATGAGTGCAAAGAGAAGGTTGTGTAGAGTCGTTGTGCCTAAAACACTGTTTGGAGTAGAGGCATGAAATATAAGGTAATCAGTAAGGAAGAATTGGAATGTTTTTGGAATGAAGTGTTTCAGAAATGTGATAGGTGTTACAGGAAGAGAGAGTGAGAAATGTAGAGATGAGGCAGAGAAAGGAGGTTGAGAGTATAGCTGTCAGATGTGGTAGATCAGAGAATGATGAGGTGGTTTGGGGACATGGAAAGAATAAATGAGGGAAAAATATCAAAGTATGGAATGAAAAGGTAGATAGAGTGTGGTCAAAAGGAAGACTGACAATGAGGTGGATGGATAGTATGAAGAGAGCTTAGGTTGTATGTGGAATATCTTTAACAGAGAGAAGAGGGTACAAAAGATGGAAATGGATAGATAGAAATTGTGAATAGATGAAAGGGTAATGTGACCCAAAGGAATGTGCTTCTTATCTACTACATAAATTGAGTGGATGAAGAGGGGATTACTTTATGGTGAAAAAGTGGGGTTAGATCAGCTCCCACTCTCAAACCCTGCTGTGGAGGAGCTGTGCCTAAATCAGTCATTCTGTTGCCCCAGGTCTCTCTTTTAGGAGATCTCACAGCTCCCAGATCAGTGGTAACAGCCATCGGATGGGTGCCTAAGTCAACCAAGGAAGAAATATTGTGTTGTTGGCTGATTGTTAGTGTGAAGCATTGCAGAATAAAGTGCTGTGTCTTCTGTGTGGTGGTTGCATCTAGGGCAGTTTGATTCTGTGGCCATGCCTATTCTGTGTTGATACTATTTTAATACTGGAGGATGTCCTAAATGTAAACATTCTAGTATGGTTCTTCCTTCTCTTGAGAGTTTTTTTTTCTGAGCCTAGCTGCATTGCCATTGACTCAAGGGAACAGTGAGAACCCTTCATCCTAGTCAAAAAAGTTTTGTACCATATTGTAGTCATTATTGAAGGGATGGATATATTGAAATAGAAAAGATGATTACTAAATAGTCTAGCATTTGAGTTGAAAATAGACTTGGGTACTAGAATTTTAAATCATGCATATGTAGTAGTATTCTTTGCCTAAAAGACAAGTGAATTTGTGATTTAAAGAGTTTTCAGTGTGATATGATAATTATATGTTATATTTTTCTTCCAGGTTGACTATATTGTACCAATATTATCTCCACAATTTTTGAAACAGACTCAAAATCAAGATCCTTATGATGTTTTGAGACACAACCGTGTACTGTATGATACTATGCTTAATGAATATATAAAGAACGGTTCTCTCAACTATCGGTGTCGTCCACTCTGTCCAGAGAAGTACTACAAGAAGGTATCATTCTTTTATTTTGTTTTAGTTACCAAGATGCTTATGATGCTTTAAGACCCAACCATATACTGTATATGGCCCGTCATCTAGGAGGTGCTAAGATGGGAGGGAGGGTGGAGGGGTGTGGAGTGTTTTCGGGGATGGAATGGGTGGGAATGATTTTATGCCTTGTCCTTTTTGGCTACATCCCTGGTAAGGGGGAAAAAGCCTTGGTATATGTATGTATGTATGTATATACTGTATATTACTGTGTTTAATGAATTTGTAAAGAATGGTTCCAGTAACATAATGAATAAATGTAGGAAAAACATCATTGGTGAATTTTCAAAAACTTTCTTACCACAGTTAGATAAAAGTTTGAGACAAATGTTAGTTAATGGTAGTACCATCCATAGCATTAAGCTGTAGGTGGGGAGCTGTTTTCCCTTGCTTTGGAAATTAATTAGTTTCATATACATAAAGGCTTTTTCCCCCTTACAAGGGAGATAGCCATAGAACAAAGACATAAAACCCACTCCCACCCATTCCATCCCTACATACGTCTTTCCCCTCCACACTATCCTTCCTCTTATCTTGGCTTCTGGACGATGGGTCATCCCTGCATCTTGCCCACTGTCCTGGGTCAGAAGCAGTGTTGCAAGACAGCATATCCACAGCAAGGCTGCTTCATTAAATCAGTGACCCCCCCTCTCTGTCCCCTCATGCAGAAATGGAGAAGACGGGGAGAAATCCCTTCAGGCTTGGTCAATTTATGTCTCACACATACTCCCTCACCCCTTATCCCCTACCGACTCCTCATGCATCACAGCATCATCCATACACAACCATTCTCCATTCACCCATTCACCCCTATCTTCTGTCTTCTCCCATCCTTCCTCAACAGACATTCCCTTCTTTCCCAGTGCCCCTTTTATCCCATCCATCCATCTCATCCTTGATCACCCCCTCATGTTCACTTCTTCCACCTCTGCCTTCCACACCTCTTTTACTAATCTTTCTTCACTCATTCTTTCCATGTGTGCAAACCATCCCAATACTATTTCATTAACCCTATCTCCCACCTCCCTTTCCACCCCTGTTCTCTTCCTCACCTCCTTGTTTCTCACTCCATCTAACCTAGTAACCCCTATCATATACAAATTATTAATAGAAGTGATGTAAACATTTAATGATGTATGAGCATAGAGATAGGGATTTGAGTGGGGCTATATGTGTTTATCTAGTTGTATTATACAGTTTCACCTCCTCTGTCACCACTGTCACCACCACTATCGGTCCTCGACCGTTTACACTTCTATTAGTCTCGTAATTCCACTCACAAGGCCCTTAGCCTTTGTTACGCCAGTTCCAATAACTTTTCAAGTTCCTCTTATGCAGTAGGCCCCATGCCTTGTATTTCTCATGTAATTCAGACCAGTCCTGAGGTTAAGGAAAGTTAATTAGTTCTTTTCTTTCCACTACAATTACACTGTCTTGGTTACACTCAGGATATCTCTCCCTCGTCTGCCCCCGAGATCCCCTTCCTATACGCCAAGCCACCTTTGTCTGACGTCACTAATTTTTCTAATCCAATCTCCTCTGACTTCTCAAATAAATGTCACTCCCTCTTCCACCTTTTCTCCAATCCGGAAAGCCGTTACAATGTCACAAGCAATATCATTTACCTCGGCATTTGTCAAACGAAAATAACTTGCGCTCACAGAGTGTTTTGATTACATCAGCGATTATTACAACAGTCACCTCCCGTTGGCCGTGTTTATACAGACAGAGCGGCGCCTCAAATCTTTGTTTATAAAAACAGTTGATGTCGAGCTAACGCGAGTCTGACTCGCTGACTCAGCATTTCAATACCCTAGTGTTTCCTAACCTTATTAGCATTCGTACCTCTATCTACCGGTCTCTTACAGGGCTCGGCAGCTACCGTTGGTCGTCCCGACCAATTCTTATTTCCCTCTTACAGGGCTTGCTAATATATTTTTAGAATAAGCTAATCTACCCTTGCGTAAAATTGGTTATCAAAGATATAAAGATATAAGCAACCCTCCAAAATACTACACTATTTATCAATGGTGAATGTTAAAATAATACATATAAATGAATGTATAGTTAAGCAGATACATGGTTAATGGGTTTTGACAGAGTCAACCTCCGGAATACAACAATGGCAATCAGTGCTGCCAACAATACTGAAAGTAAAGGTATAACAATGATTGGTATAATGGGAAAATCATTTGAGGGAGCTATGCATGTAGTGACCTGTCTTTGTATCTCTCAGCATCTAGTTTGTGTGATGAAGTGTATGTGTAACATAAGGGATTGTATTTGCAATTATTAATGTTAGAATTCTTACTAGTTTTCTGAAGTAGCTGAAGTCATGTATCCCCACTGTGTGCACAGAGAAATGATACATACTGAACATCTTTCCACAGGTGCAGGACCACCCTGTCATCAGACACAATGGACTCTTCCAATATATGTGGTGTATTAAACCAAATACAATAGAAGAATTTGCAAACCTTCTCATACAGTTAAAGAATTATGAAAGAAGAATCCACACATCACATCCAGGAACAGATAAGTAACAAAAGTAGGATGGCATAAGTGTGTCATAGGTGTTATAGTTATCAAGTGATTATATGGTTGTGGATTATGAAGACTGTTGTTGGTATAGCGGTGTAACTGATGTTCTTTGGTGGACTTTCATTATCAAATGAGACCTGCAAGATCAATATGAAAAATGTACCTCAAGAAAAGCAGTACAATATTAGATAAGAAATAAAATCTTAATGAGAGCCAGTCAGAATCATTCTTTTTGCTCCAAGCTGGAATATATGAATTTTACAGTGAATTTTAATGAATGTGTAGAGAATTCATTTAGTTACATATATTCATCTCAAACATTTAAACTTTTCTTTTCTGCCTCTTAAATTCTAGGTCTCTGCCCCATACAGTGCTGTTGGCACAATCACCCCTTCATATAGTCTCCACATTTGGGAATGGATGCAATGAGGAGACTATATGCAGGGGTGATTGTGCCAACAGCATTGTATGGGGCAGAGACCTGGAATTTAAGAGAGGCAAATAGGAAAAGTTTAAATGTGTTTGAGATTAAATGTCTGAGAAATATGGTAGGGTTTACAAGGTTGGATAGAGCGAGAAATGAGGAGGTAAGGAGGAGAGCTGGAATGGAAAAAAGGAGATGGCAGATAAGACTGATGAAAGAGTATAGGGATGGTTGGGACACGGAAAGGATGAGTGAAGAAAGATTAGTAAGAGAGGTGTGGAAAGCAGAGGTGGAGGGTTTGAACTTGAGGGGACACCCAAGGATGAGATGGATGGCTAGGGTGAAAGGGGCTTTGAGCAAGAGATGAATGTCTGTTGAGCAAGGAAAGGAGAAGGAATTAGATAGGGGTGAGTGGAGAATGCCTGTGTATAGTTGATACTGTGATGCAAGGAAGAAAGGGGTTTGGGGAATAAGGGGTAGGGAGTGGTTATGTATGAATGATATTTTGATGCAGCCTGAAAGATTTTCTCCCCATCTTCTCTTTATTCTGCTGGAGGGGACGGGGAGGTGGGGTCACTGATTAACCTCTTCAGTACAAGTTAAATTCTCATGGACAGCATCAGTTGCCTGATGTATGATGATTCAATGATGCATCATAATACTTGTGTTATAAAATAAAGTTACAGCTGTATTACTTGTTCTCTTTCACTCTGAATATTAATAACCACAGAATATGGGGGTCACTCAGCTACAACTACAAAATAAATATAATCAAGATGCCAATGCTGGCATTCTCATATACCCATTCGTGCCTCATGACACCTACGTAGGTGTCATTGTGTGGAAGGAGTTCAGTGAAGCGGCCTTACTGTGTCTTGCAGCATTGCCTCTGACCTAGGGCAATGACCTGTTATGGATGAGGAACTAAGATGAGAGGGAGGAAAGGGTGGTGGATAGGAATGGAATGGGTGGGAGTGGGTACTTGCCTTTTGACTTGGCTACCACCCTTGTAAGGGGGAAAAGCCCTTGGTGTATGTATATATATTATATATATGTATGTACAGGGTGGGGCAGAACCGATTGAGCAGTTTCGAGGAGATATAAAAAAGTAATGGAGGTACATATAGAATAAAGTTTATTATTCTCGAGGTTAGCATAACATACCGTTTAGAATCCTTATGTTCTGAAAATAATGTCAGCAAGATGGCGGCCGTTAGCTGCAACACACTGTTGGAGTCGTTCTCTGAAGTTTCCTACAGCACGTTCACACATACTGCGGGGTATGGCGTTAACCTCTTCAATAATCCGCTCCCTTAGCTGTGGTAGGGTGTGAGGGCGACTTTTGAACACCTTTTCTTTCAGATGTCCCCAAAGAAAGAAGTCGCAAATGCTCAAATCAGGTGACCGCACAGGCCACCCTAAATCACCCCTCAGATTTTGGCGGTTGGCAAAGTCTGCTTGGTTCAATTCTTGAGCCATCATCATTTTGTAGGGATGGAAATTCAAATCCATATGCAGAATCCTCCTCAAACTGCGTGAGGAGATTCCCAAAGCAACGGCATGCCTTTGTGCAGAACGTCTTGGGAACTGGATGATTGCTGCTCTCACCCTCTCGACATTTTCTGGTGTTCTGATGGACCTGCGTCGGCCATGTGTATCTCTTCTTAGTGTGCTATCAGTTGCCTCCAACTGCCTAACCCAGGACCGAATTGTGTTCACCTGAGGAACAGCATTGTTGCGTGGAATATTGAACCATCGCCGAAAAGCTCTTTGCGTTGCAATCACAGATTGATTGTTCTCAAAATATGCGCGCACAGCAAAACCACGATGTGCTCCCATCCACACCATGTCGGCTACTGAAATGGGGATGTCTGAGGAGCGGAACAAAACCACCCGCACCCCCCTCCCCACCCCCCGAGCACTGACTCCTCTAAACTTCTCAATCAGTTCTGCCCCACCCTGTATATATATATACATATATATATATGTATATATATATTTATATGTATATATATATTATATATATATTCATATATATATATATATATATATATATATATATATGTATGTATGTATACAGTGAGTCCTCCTTATACGGTAATTCTTCATCCGGTAAATTCACAGTTATGGTATTTGGTAATTGCTACCCTCGATTCTATTTACGGTAAGAAAAATTCACAGATACAATATCCGCTCCTGTTTTGTTTTCACTGTACCGTAGCATCACCACGCTAGGGAGCATATTACTCAAATATGTACAACCTACCCCCAGTATCATGCAATACATTCACACTCAGATTACTTATGTTTGTGGTGTGGGTTCATTGTTTACATAGGTATGGTCTATCTATATACCAAGGGCTTCTTTCTCCTTATAGTGAAAGACACACTACTGCATACCAGACCCCCTTACATCCATCACTCTGAATCCTCTCTCCCTTGAGAGGACAGAGTCCATCTGCCCAGGCTGTGGTGTAGCCACCATCCAGCCCATCTACATTACCAGAGGTGGATGGATGAACACGTTGCAGATATCTGTCCAGGATGTATGTCTACCCCATCCTAATCAACACCTTATTGAAGACTGTATTGTACACAATTACACATGCCAACAGCACAGTATATACTCTGTCAGGACTGGCTGGAAGGCAAACTCTGATGGGGGAGAATAGTTGTTTTATTAGAGGTGAAAGTTGGGCACCAATAGTAATGGCTCACTCAAGTTGTGAGAAGGGGGAGACAGTGAGGGAGATGACAACTGTGCTTTTCAAGCCATGTCCCAGGTCGGTCTGCTAACAGAGAAGGGGGTAGTAGGAGACCGAGATGGAGGCAGCAAGCAAGGCTCACAGCATGATGCTTCAAGGCAATCTGGGTCTTTGGCAAATCCATCTGTTTAATATACCTGGGTCAGGTCATGACCATAATGGAACGTATGGGTTGGTACAGCACATATGTTCTTCAAAGAACTGTTGTCCGTCCTGATGCAGTCTGCCGAGGTGCAAGTTGGTCATTGTAGGAGCCAGCTGGGTCCATTCTTAGGCTGGTGACCTACTAAGTATTTCAGCTGCTTTGACCTATCGTTTTTCGCTCATATTTCCGAAATAACCATTCACATCAGTATGATATATTAGCACAGCCTAATTCACACCCTGCGATAATTTTTGACATTATAGTGCATTCACAAGTGTATTTAATTACGGCGTTCACTCTTGATATTAAGTGTGTCGTAGCCGACACCCGTGAAGTAAATTGAACAGGTGAAGTCGTAACGTCATCACAAACTACCTCGTGTATCCCAACTTCACTTGTTCGATTTACTTCACGGGTGTCGGCTATGACACACTTAATATCAAGAGTAAACACCGTAATTAAATACACTTGTGAATGCACTATAACGTCAAAAATTATCGCAGGGTGTGAATTAGGCTGTGCTAATATACCATGCTGATGTGAATGATTATTTCGGAAATATGAGCGAAAAACGATGGGTCAAAGCCGCAGAAATACTTAGTAGTGAATATGAAATGTAGATGGAAGGTGGAACCAGGTACTGCATGTGCATTTCCTCAAAGAACCACATGTGCTACTCATGCGAATGGGTGGTGCAAGTGATTTTCTTGAGGCCTCATGTGTCAGAAGGGTCGTGAGACAGTGGACAGCCTCACATACTCTATAACCACTTCCATACGGTGCCACATACGTAGGCGGCATGAGGAGCAAGTGGATATGCGGGGCTGCCATATCAGCGTCTTGATTATATTTATTGTAGTTGCCCCTGCATAATGACATACTCTCTAAACTGTCTTCATCACATTTTCTATGGTTATCAAAATTCATGGGTGAAAGAGAGAACGATCGATATAAGCGGTGACTATATTTTATGATGCGAGTATTATTACGACACATCGTACGTCTGGCAGATAATGCTGCCCGCGAGATTTTGGCCCGGAGTGAAGAGGATAAGGGATTTATGAAAAAAAAAACTCCAGCCGTGGTATTCCTCAGGGACTGCTCAGCCAGACAAACAAGGGAATGTCATTATCATCATCTCATATGAGAAAGATAGCCAAAGCATGCACCCACTCCATTCCACTCCCATCCACCACCCATTGTTTCCCTCTCATTCCAGCTCATCATGGATGAAGGGTCATCCCTGTCTCCTGCCCATTGCCCAGGCAGTACTTTATTTCAGAGAAGTATGCATTGTGAGATATGGTTTTATAATTTTATATCATGCAAATGAAAGCACGTTTTTATTGAGGGTGCCTGTGTACATACCCAGTCATATGTATCAGATGGATATTTTCAGATAACTTGGATATTTGTATAACTCTACAAGGGTTGTCCCCCAGTTTACCCATCTTAGGATTTACTATATTCTCATCCATTGTCATACCATTAACTACCTCAGACAGGCCTATTGTACTCTTTCTCACAACTCCATGTGTACCAATGTCCTTTCATGAGGTTTATCACTTCATACATACGTATATTAAAGGTTTTTCCCACTTACAAGGAAGGTAGCCAAAGTCAAAGGCATAAATCCATTTCCACCCATTTCATCCCCATATACTCTACTCCTATTCACCACCCTTCCCTCCCTCCCTACCTCCCTCATTTCATTATTGTTGGGTGCCTTAGATATTCCAATGCAGAGTGAATAACCACATTTTTTAATTCCCCAGCCCAGTTATGTGTTTGCCATTTGATAGAATGATATTTCTTCTCACATTCAATGTGTGAAATATAATTATTCAAGTTGCACAGCTCAGATTTTTGTGGTAAGACAGATATGTGAAAAAGCTTTAGGAAAAGGTAAGGATTTTTTGGGGGGCCTTTGTGGATTTGGAAAAGACTTATGACAGGGTAGACAGGAAGGCACTATGGGAAGTGTTGCAGATATATGGGATAGGAAAAAAGCCATTAAGAGCAGTCGAGTTTTTACAAGAGTAGTGCCTGTGGGTAAAAGTAAGGTGATGAGATGTACAAGGGGTGAAAGTGGCAGTAGGCTGGAAGTGAGCATTAAGGGAGAGCAACTGGAGGAAGTGGATAGTTTTAGATACATGGTTGCAAATGTGGCAGGAAAAGAGAAGCGAGTAAATGCCTTGGTAGATTAACGAGTGTAATGAGGAATAGACATTTGGGAATGGATGCTAAGAGGAGACTGTATGAAGGAGTGATTGTGCCAACAGCACTGTATGGGGCAGAAACATGGAACATAAGAGAAGAAGAGAGAAGGTGTTTGAGATGAGGTGTCTGAGAAGTATGATGGGGGTTACTAGGCTAGATAGAATGAGAAATGAGGAGGTGAGGAGGAGAACAGGGGTGGAAAAGGAGCTGGGAGATAGGGTTGATGAAAGAATATTAGGATGGTTTGGACACATGGAAAGAATGAGTGAAGAAAGACTAGTAAAAGAGGTATGGAAGGCAGATGTGGAGGGAGTGAACATGAGGGGACGTCCTAGGATGAGGTGGATGGATGGGGTGAAGGGGACTTTGGGGAAGAGGGGAATGTCTGTTGAGGAAGGACAGGAGAGGACAGAAGACGGGTGAATGGAGAATGGTTGTATATGGATGATGTTGTGATTGCATGAGGTGGAATGGGCGGGGGGATGGGGGTGAGGTAGTATGTGTGAGCAAAATTTGACGCTGCCCAAAGGGATTTCTCCCCGTCTTCTCCTTTTATGCAATGGGGGGACGGAGAGGGGGGGGGGGGGGTCGCCGATTTAATGAAGCGGCCTTGCTATGGATGTGCTGTGTCTTGCGACACTGGTTCTGACCCAGGGCAGTGGACAAGGTGCAGGGATGACCCGTCATCCAGGAGGTGCTAAGATAAGAGAGGTGTGGAGTGTATTCAGGGATGGAATGAATGGAAATTATTTTATGCCTTTTCCTTTTTGGCTACCCCCCTTGTAAGGGGGAAAAAGCCTTGGTATATGTATGTATGTAGTAGAGCCTGTGTTAGAATCAGAAATGGAGAGAGTGAGTGCTTTGAGGTAAAGGTGGGACATCACCAGGGATGTGCTATGTCACCTTGGCTGTTCAATTTATACATGGATGGGGTGGTGCAAGAGTTAAATGTAAGGGTGATGAGTCAGGGATTGGGGACCAATAAAGAAAATGGAGAAAAGTGGGAGATAAGCCAGTTACTGTTTGCTGATGTCACCGCACTTATGGGAGTGGAATATGTGGGGATGGAATAGGTTGGAGTGGATTTTTATGGCTTTTTTGCTACATTTTATGGGGAAATAGGCTTTGGTACAAGTGTACACAGCTCATTTATAGCTCTTGATGGAAGTTATGCATACTTGGTCTTAGAAGACTATTTTCATATTTGACAGTTAACACTGAATATATATATATATTTCTTTTTTTATGAAAGTACTGTTAGGCTGGTTTGAAGGCAAACTAATAGAGAGAATGTTTATTTAGAAATGAATGTTGGGGGACAATAATGATAAGTGCAAGAAAAGGGGGGAGGGGAAGAGACGGCAAGGGAGGTGACAATTGTGCCTTTTAAATCATGTCCCTACTTGGTGTGCTTGTGGGGGAGAGGAGAGAAGGTTGTGGCAAAGGAGGCCACAAGTCAGGCTCATATTGTGATGCTCCAAGACTATCTGAATCTTTGGTGTTCGTATAGTCTTTATATACATGTGCTAATTGGCACAAGGTCAAATTCGATGCCTGGGAAGTCAGATGCAAAATGTTCTCATGCTGCTGAGTCACCAAGTATGGGATGCGGGTTCCTCAAAGAATCCAGTGTTCATCATCACATGGTCAGGCAAGTTTCTGGTTGAGTCATCGCTGGGACTGATGGCACTGCACATGAGTTTCTCAAGGAAGCTTTGTCCTACCTGTGGACCTCATGGAAGCAAGGTCGTGGGACAGGCCAGTAGAAGAGGCGAGGAGAGAGGACTGAGGACAATCTTCCTAACACATATATAAAAGGGCTTTTTCCCCCTAAAAAGGGAGGTAGCTAAAGTCAAAAGGCATAATTCCATTCCCACCCATTTCACTCCCATTCACCACCCCTCCCTCTCTTACTCATCTTGGCTCCTCCTGAATGATGGCTGATCCCTGCATCTTGCCTATTGCCCTGGATCAGGTGCAATGCAGCAAGACAGCACATCCACAGGTATGCTGCTTCATTTAATCAGTGACCCCTCTCTCCATCCCCTCATGCAGAAAAAGAGAAGACAGGGAGTAATCTCCTTGAATTGCCTCAAAGATATCTTTCACACATAACCACCCCCTAACTCCCCTATCCACTCCTTTCCATGCATCACAGTATCATCCATACATAGCCATTCTCCACTCACCAGTCTTCTGCCTTCTCCCTTCCTGAATGGACATCCTCCTCTTGTTCAACACCTGTTTTACCCCATTCATCCATTTCATCCTTGGTCATCACCTTATGTTTACTTCATGAGCTTCTGCCTCCACTCATTCTTTCCATGTGTCCAAATTATCCCAATACTCTTTCATCAACCCTATCCCCATCTCCTTTTCCACCTTTGCTCTCCTCCTCACCTTGTTTCTCACTCTGTCCAACCTTGTAACCCCGACCATACTTCTCAGACATTTCATCTTGATACATTTAGACTCTTCCTATCTTATGTTCCATGTCTCTGCCCCATACAGTGCTATTGGCACAATCATCACTTCAAACCATCTTCTCTTAGCATCCATTCTCAAGTGTTCATTTCTCATTACATTTTTTTAATACCCCAAGGCACTTCCTACAATCTGCATTATGAAAAATGATAGGATTATCACACAAACCATTGTGGAACTGTTATAATCATACAAAGATATATTTGGAAATAATATAGCTATATATTTTCATGTCAATATATTAGAAAATTTATGAATTACTGTATATATGTGATTTCTAACTTGTACTTTGTAAATGAACCATATATGTTTCTTGGGTACAAAATCCAATTATATTAGCTATTTATGTTTTCTTATGGGTTTCATTTATATAATTTAAAATGTCACATGTTGTCATACAAGTGTTGTCACCACTGTCGACCCTCACTTATTTATATGGCAACTCACTTCTTTTAGTTGTTATTTTCTGTCTAGGAGAATTAAATTCTAGAGTCTTCTATATCTTCTTTTCAATCCAACCAAGAATACAGTGCACTCTCTAAGGGCTTTCTAGGGAATCCCATGAGAGCACACACGCAAGATCCTATGTGAGCTTTGCAGTGACATAGCAATTTCCTTAGCCCAGTGATTTTTATATTTAAGATCCTTCCCAAAGGGCATAATCTTATATTCATGAACCCATTAGAATTTTCACCACCATTTCACCAATGAAGTTCTTTATTACAAACCTTTACAGCAATATTGCTTACATAGAATAATCTTGAGTGTCTGCATAATTCTCACTTAGGTTATAAAGGAATGTCATTTCAGCAATATGCAAATATATATTTTCAAGATCCCAAAACCAGATGTTTTATTACCTACATAAAGTGGACTTAGGCAGCTTGCTTGGGCTGTTATTTACAAATAACCTACCTATAGAATGTAACAACCCATCTTCTACCCCTCTTTTCTACCAGTCTTTTACAGGGCTTGGCAGCAACCACTTAGTTGCCTTGACCAACCCTTTTCTACCTGCCTCTGACAGGGTTCCAGCATACTACAATTTCTCGTGCTGGCAAGTGTTTGATTCTTTTTAATGTCTTCATCCTTTTGATTACAGTCAGTGATGTTAAGACAGCAATAACTAAGGAGGAGAAAAGAGTAATTATGAAAAGAAATATATCAGTGATTATAAGAGTTGCTTCTGTTTGACCTCAATTGATATAGCTTTCTTATTTTAAACAATGGGGATTTTTCTGGGAAGAATGATTTACTTGAATATTAGATTTGTTTATCTTAAGGGACTGTAGGGCGCGAAAACACGAAAAATTCTGGAAAATCAACGAATTTTAGGTAAACATTTCAAAAGATTCTCTATGATGGTGGTAACACTTTAGCCAAATATTACAGCTCAATTCCCTTTCTTTTCTTATATATAAAATAAAATAGATAAATTTTTGGCAACCTCTGGCAACCCCATTGCATGAAAAAACATTCTGTATATTGAAATAAAGTCAAAATTTTGATACCCAGTTCTGTTTTGTTTACTATAATTAATATATATGGAGATATCTGGCAACTTGCCCAACACTAATCGTCAATCACCACAAGGATCTCAGTATCTCTTCAAAGCTAAAGGAGAAAGGATGTCGCCCTGTCGCGTATCTGTTAGCCTACCAGTCATGCATGCGATCGTATTATCTTTTTTTCTACCAACAGGTATTCAAAATATTCTCTATGATGGCTGTAACACTTCGACCAAATATTACAGCTCAATTCCGTTTCTGTTCTTATATATAAAATGAAATAGATAAATTATTGGCGACATCTGGCAACCCCATTGCATGAAAAAACATTCTGTATATTGAAATCAAGTCAAATTTTCGATAGCCAGTTCAGTTTTGTTTAAAGTTTTAAACGGAAACGTAAAAAAATAGACAATGTCACGAGTGAGTACGCGGCCGGAGGATTTTAAATGCCGGTGCGCTCCTTTAAACTTTAAATGCCTCTCCTGAAAAGTTTATGTTTTTTATATTTAAATAGCCATATCTCTGTTTCTTTTTGTCCGATTTCATTCATTCTTTCGAATTTGTAAAGAGAAAGAGTAATTCTTTAATTTGATCAGAAAAAAAAACAAAGGAAACTATAACTTATTTTTTTCTAATTTATCATAGCAGATTTTCACTGAAGTTTCTACTATTCAAAATAAAAAAATTATAAAAAAAAATAAAAGAGAGTAGGAAAAAATCTAACTTGATTAAGTTGTTTCCAAGACTCTAATCTTTCATTTCCTACATAGTAGGCTGATTACCTATGCCTGTGGATACTTTAATGATTACAGATACTATCATAAAAAAAATAAAGAAAAAAATTAACTACACGTAATATACACATGTTACTAAAACAATTTAGTATGCAATAATACTCTTTCCGATAGAGTAAGTATACATAAGTTCACCAAAGAAATTGAACAACTTTTATGACACGTTCACCTATAAGCACTTCCCACAGTCCCTTAAATAGCCTACACAATTCTTCCAAGATTTTTTTTTAATTCAGTACCATTGTATGAAACTAATTTTTGCTCTGGAGTTGTGTTCATCATGTCTTTTTATTCCTCTTGTGTTAAAGTTACCTGTTCTTGAATAGACTGCTCTGCCACACTACTATCCAATACATTGTTGTCTCCTCATCTATCTCAATAGGTTCTCTTACCGTCAATACTGGCTCTAAATCTGGTTGATTTAAAAATGGGATTAACTCTGATTTCACCAAGATCCCTAACTCAGCCGGACATATGATCATGCCCTCTTTTCTCATTGTTGCAAATCCTATCAATAAATCTCCTGGGAAGACAGATTCTTCTACCACTATCACCGGAATGTGCAAGTGCTCATTTTTATACAAAATAACATCTAACTCAGTCTTACCTAATGTTTTTAACTGACTTCCTGTTACTCCTTGCAATGAGTAATGGATTGGTTCCAAGATTTTCACTCCCGGTTTCAACTGGTTTAAAACTTTACTGGTTATAACATTTACTACAGATCCTGTATTGATGAATATTTTAATGGGTCTATTGGACATTATACCCACAATAATGGGTCCTATAGAAGTCCTTCCAATAGTTATAGTAAATTTAAAATTTTCTCTTGTGTTCTCTTTTTCATCACTGTCTAGTACACTATAATGTCTGTTTGTCACTAGGGTTAGCTCTCTAGTATTGTTTTATTTTGTCTGGGGGTTTTCTTGTTTCTGAGTGAATGCAAAAACTTGACATTCCCCTACAATCCTGTGTTCTATGTCCTACTCTGTTATGATACAAACAGAAAGGTGGATTTCTACAATGATACTCATCATGGTCTTCATATTTGTAGTTTCCACAAATAATCTCATAATCCTAAAATTATAGCACTCAAGTCTAGCATTCCTTGAAATTGTAATGGGGGGTTAAACTCACAACACGATGATATAGCTATTATTTGTACAAGAGCAGAGCACAAGCATTTATCTGCAACCAAAACAGGAACAACACTGCCTCACACAGTATGAGTACACCCAAACACGCAGGAAATATGATAATATTAGTGCACACCTGCTAAGAGGTTCATACTTACATATATTTACATAGTGCTACATATACAACACATAATATTGTAATCACAATACTTCTGACTACTTAGCTTGGCCGCTACCTCTCAGTGACCTCACTGAGGAAACAAAATTTGTGGCAGGTACCAGACAAAAACAGTTGCATTTAAAATACAGCAATAGACAATGAACATACATATAATGTACAATAAACACTACCACATACTGAGACATGGTATACAAAGACATATAGGAATATGATATACAATAGATAGAACCACATACTGGTGCCAGTAGAAAAAGAGTATGACATAAATTGCCGGACATCTGGGACATGATACATAATAAGACATAGGACAATGAAATACATAATAAGACATAGGACAATGGGAAAATGATAACCATACATTCGGCTGACAATTACAGAAGAGCTTTTCAACCTCAGTTTTGCCAAGCATAACTGAGGCTGCACAGTTATTTACATAATTTACACTCTTAATAGGTAGCAGTTACAAAGAGAAAAAGTTGCACAGCAACATATATGTACACAGTAGTCTTTCTTGACCATCAAGGCATTGTACCTTTTGAACATAGATGATATGAGTGATGAACTGGGGTTGACACAGTGGGAACATCGGGCCTTGGGGGAGGCTGTGTAAATGCAGGTATACCTGTGTCTTCTTAAGCCTATCAAAATGCAGAACTTCACTAAGTCCCTGAGATGGGTAAAAAACTATGAACTTGTTGGGATGAAGCCTCTGCATCACCAGAAAAGGACCAGTAAATTTGTTTAGCTTAGACTGTCATTCAGTCATATGATCACCCACTTGGATGGAAACAGGTGTAGCTTTACTATGTTGTTTCTGTATCATGTTTGATCTAGACTCCTGAAGTTTCCTTTTGGCAGAATCATAAATGGTATGTAATGTATGACACTAAAGTCTTCCCAAGTTTCCTGTAGATCACTAGCAACATGCCTAAGGATGTCAAGTATATTCCTATTCATCTGCTACACCAGACCATTAGAGGAGGGACGATAAGCAGTTACAAAAGTTTTGGTGATGTATTGTTTGCAAATGTTGGCAGTGACCTCATTCTTAAACTCGGTCCTCTTGTCACAAAGCAACACCGAAGGAGTAGTGTAAGGACAGAAATCATGGAAAACTAGAAGATGAGCAACAACTGGAGCAAGTCTAATGCAAGGGAGCCAATATCACAAAACGGCTAAAGTGATCAACATATACAAGAATGTACACTGAGTCTTGAATCCCATGGCGCAACTGCAAAAGATCAGTGGTGACAATGTGGAAGAGGCAAGAAGGAGTAGGATACTTTACAAGAGGAGCAGTGTGAGTAGAACCTTTGTTGTGAGCACAAGACTTGCACTGGGCTACATGAGTGGCAATATCTAAACACATTCTAGGCCAATAATATTTCTTTTGAGCCATAACCAGAGTTTTGTCACAACCTGGGTAACCAGCTTGAGGGGAATCATGAGCAAGAGATAAAACAGCAGGGACTAGGGACTCAGGGATCACTAACTGTGCCACATCTTGCTCAAACACTTTCATGTTATGAGTGAGAACACTGTCTTGCAAAGAGAATTGAGACATAAGTACAGGCAATTTTGGCAAGGTAGCATCATTGCCAGATTCTAAGGCATAATTGCTCAGTGTGAGTAGAACCTTTGTTGTGAGCACACGACTTGCACTGGGCAACATGAGTGGCAATATCTAAACATATTCTAGGCCAATAATATTTCTTTTGAGCCATAACCAGAATTTTGTCACAACCTGGGTAACCAGCTTGAGGAGAATCATGAGCAAGAGATAAAACAGCAGGGACTCAGGGATCACTAACTGTGCCACATCTTGCTCAAACACTTTCATGTTATGAGTGAGAACACTGTCTTGCATAGAGAATTGAGACAGGTACAGGCAATTTTGGCAAGGTAGCATCATTGCCAGATTCTAAGGCATAATTGACAGCAGACCAAACAGGGTCCTCACACTGAGCTTTGGCTAAATCTTGCAGGGAGAAGTTGTGAATTACAGTAACAATAGCTATGGGTACATTTCGTGAAAGTGCACCAGCAACATTGTTTGTACGTCCTGGGAGATGCTTAAGGACTGAATTGAACTCCTCAATAGTAAGAAACCATCTGGCTAGGTAGCCTGAAAGATTTTTGGCCTTGAAAAGTTGTGTGACGGCAATGTGGTCTGTAAACAGTGATAGGATAACCAAATATGATATCACGAAAATGCTTTAGAGCCCACACCACTGCTAAAGCTTCCAGCTGTGTAACAGAGTAGTAAGACTCGGCATGATTGAGTGTGCGGCTAGCATATGCAATGACATGTGGACGATGACCATCTACTTGATGCATTAGGACAGCTCCAATACCTAAACCAGAAGCAGTACAAATGGTAAAAGGAAGACTATAATCTGGGAATGCCAACACAGGTGCCTGACTAAATGCCTACTTCAAGATGAGCATCATGCCACTGGAAGGAAACACCCTTTTTAAGGAGATGAGTAAGAGGTGATGCAATGGAAGCAAAGTCTTTTACACTTTTAAAAAACATGATAGTATCCTCCCAATCCTAGGAAAGAATGTACTTGGTCACTTGTCTTAAATGTAGCTCAGTATTTGTAAATGAAACCCAAACTGAAACCTGTGAAAAATCTAGGGTGAATTTACTCACTACAGTAAATATAACAAAAGAAAAAATTAAAAGGTGTGTAGAGAAACTCAAAATTAATAAGACACCAGGGCCTGACAGTTGGCATCCAAGAATCTTAAAGGAAATGAAAAATGAGATTGTTGGTCCATTAGAAACTATTTTCAAGAAGTCCATCATATCTGGAGATGTCTCAAGAGAATGGAAGCTAGCTAAAGTTACTCCCATATTCAAAAAAGGTGACAAAGAGAAACAAAATAACTACAGGTATAAGTTTGACTTCAATCGTAGGAAAAATGATGAAAACTATCATCAGAGTTGCTATTGAACATCATTTAGAAAGTAAAAGTTTGATAAATGATAACCATTATGGATTCAGATGGAAACATTCTTGCATAGCTTACTCGAATTCTACAACACAGTCATCTCAAATTATGACAAAAGAAATAATATAGATTTAATTTATTTAGACTTTGCAAAAGCTTTTGGTACCATCCTCCATGAAAGGCTACTCACTAAATTAGCTTCACACAGAATAAGTGGTAGCTGATTAAGTTGGACTAGAAATTGGTTGAATGATCGAAATCAGAGTTATTCTAAATGGCAAAACTTCTAGATGAATTTTTTTTACAAGTGGAGTTCCTCAGGGTTCCATTCTTGGGCCATTTCTATTCATAGTATATATAAATGATATAGACCACGGACTAAAATCTATTGTCTCCAAATGTGCTGATGATACAAAAATGTGTGGAATGGCAAATGATCACTTAATCAATTAGAAATTCAAGAAGATTTAGATAAATTACAGCAGTGGTCTGAAAAGTGGCTAATGAAATTTAACACAAATAAATGCAAGATTATGTACATAGGTAAAAATAACAGTAAGTCTGATTACAAGTTATTTGTAAATTTGTTAACAAAAGTGGATAGTGAGTATTTGGCATAATTATCAGCAATGATCTCAAATCATCTGAACAGTGTATTTCAGCCTCTGAGAAAACAAATAAGATTCTAGGATTGATTGCATGATCTTTTGACTTTAAAGGTCCATCTCTCATTAACAAGCTATATAAATTAGTTCATCCACATTTGGAATATTCAGTTTTTGTATGGTCACCGAATCTCATTAAAGACATTGACAGATTGGAAAAAGTACAATGGCGAGCTACAAAATTGAATCCAAATATAAAAAAATAAATCATACAAAAAAATCAACCAAAACATATGAATCTGTTCTCCCTAAAAAAAGCATAGACTCAGAGGTGACTTGATACAGGTCTTTAAGATTCTAAAGGAAATTGACAACATCAGAAGTGACAAAATTTTCACACTGAATGAGAATCTGACAAGAAATAATGGTCTCAAACTGTCAGGAAATAGATTTGATTTGGAAGTGGGTAGAAACAACTTTGCCAACCATGTAGTTAATGAATGGAATAACCTTCCTGCAGAGGCAGTGCAATGTAGTTCAGTTCAAAGCTTTAAGATTCGCTTAGATAAACATGTAAGGAAGATGCTGTAATGACTGTAATTTATTTTATATTATTTGTTTGTTTATTATTTGCTTGATTTTAATTTATTATGTCGTTTTATTATTATTTACTATTTACCTGTTTGTTATTTAACTATACCTATTAATTTATTTATTTTTATTATATTATAATTCTTATTTATTTTATTTGTCATATTTTTTTCATATCCAACCTAATTATGGACCAAAAGGTCTCCTGTTGACATGCTCTGCCTTTGTAATCCTTTGTAAGTTTCTAACAGCCTTGATTGTATCATCAGTAGTATGAATGCCATTTTTGTCTACTATATGACCTAAGAATTGGATGCTGGACTTAAAAAAAATAACATTTTGGTAAATTGAGCTTCAACCCAGCTTCAGCAAAACATTGCGAGACTAAGGACAACTTATGGAAGTAACTTTCCACATCCTTGGAAACTAGAGTCAAGTCATCCAGATACACAAAAAAGTTCATTACCCACTAGTCCATGAAAAACTGAGTTAATAAGGCGCTGGCATGTTAAAGGAGCATTCCACAATCCCATGGAGCAGTGGAGCCATTCATAATGACCTGACAGAGTTGAGAAAGCCATGATCTTATGAGACTTTTCCTTCAAAGGAATCTACCTGATCCAATGGAGTGAAGATCACTCAACACAGGCAAAGGGTAATGATCTGGAACTGTGACATTGTTGACACATCTAGGTCGGATGCGAAAAAAATCATAATGATAAATAAATGGATAAATAAAAATATAATAATGTAAACAATAGATAAAATACACAAATGCATAGGTATAGTTGAATAATAAACAAAAACGTAAATACTAAATAATAATGAAATGACATACAACTAATGATAAATGAGAATCGAGCAAATGATAGTAAACAAATTAAAACAATAAAAAATAAATGATAGTCATTACAGCATCTTGCTTAGGTGTTCATCTAAACTATCCTTAAAGCTCTGAACTGAACTACATTGCACTGCCTCTGCAGGAAGTTTATTCCATTCATTAACTACACGGTTGGCCAAGTTGTTTCTACCCACTTCCAAATTAAATCTATTTCTGAACATTTTGAGACCATTATTTCTTGTCTGATTCTTATTCAGTGTGAATTTTTTGTCACTTTTAATGTCGATTCCCTTTAGAATCTTAAACACATGTACCAAGTCTCCCCTAAATCTACGCCTTTTTAGGGAAAACAGATTCATATGTTTTAGTCGATTTTCGTATGATTTATTCTTGATATTTGGAATCGATTTTGTGGCTTGCCGTTGTACTTTTTCCAATCTGTCAATGTCTTTAATGAGATTCGGTGACCATACAGAAACAGCATATTCCAAATGTGGACGAACTAACGATTTATGTAGCTTGTTAATGAGTGATGGATTTTGAAATCAAAAGATCGCGCAATCAGTCCTAGAATCTTATTTGCTTTCTCAGAGGCTGATAATTACGCCGACACCTTTTTGATAATCCACTTTTGTTAACGAATTTCCAAATAACTTGTAATCGTACTTACTGTTATGTTACCTATGTGTATTACCTTGCGTTTACTTGTGTTAAATTTCGTTTAGCCACTTTTCAGACCATTGCTGTAATCTATCTAAATCTTCTTGAATATCTAATTAATTTAATCATAATCAATTCCACATTATTTTTCCTTCTGTTATCTTTGTCACAATTAAACCTTTCTTAATCAAAAACATGATTCCTCCACCCTGTTTCTCCTTTCTATTTTTCATCCAATGGTTGTATAGACTATTGACAGATAGTCGTTTAATTTGTTTACTCCAGAAATCATACCGTCTATTTTAGTATAAGTTATTTTTATTTTTATTTTCTTCCCTTATTTTGTTTGTTTCCTTTTTTGTTGTTGTTGAATGTTACTATGATTTGTATAGCAATTCAACATTAGATGAGGCACTAAAGATATCCACGTTCACTTATCACTGCTTTATATACGTACACCACGCTCTCTCTAACAATTGACTGGAGCGCGTCCTTTCTTTGGTTACGCTCTATTCTTAAGGTTATCATTTGCTCAGTTAGTTTCATTTATTCCCTTTCACACAGAAAACAACGGACACTCAAAATAATCTAATAATTTTAGATAATTTACAAAGATATCCTATTTCACATTCATCCCACTTTCACATTACAAGAATTGAAATTATAATTAAGTAAACAGGAATGATAATCATACAGCCTCTCATGGAAACTTCGAGGACAATTACACATACATACGAACATACATACTTCCAATTAGGCATTGCTTATGTAATTCCTAAATGAATATAATTGCTATAAACTATGAAATAAATATACAATAAATGCTCGGCCAAATATCTGTCGCTGACCCCAGCGATGTATAAAATTGAACATGGATTAAGTATTATACAAAAATTTGCAAGTTAAGTATGTGTATAACACAATAAACAAGCAGTACAATGAGGTAGACATAATTTGTTAACAAAGGTATAAAATAGAATACACGCATGTATGAAATTGACTAATAAAGGTTTTGAAAGGAGGTAAGTAGAGAACACTGGCACTGATTCAAGAAGAATTTGTAAGGCTGCGAAGATTATACGGGTGGGGCACAGGTGAAGGTGAAGAGGGAAGGGAAGGAGGATTTGTGTCAGGGGGAGTCGAGGGAGTCAGGGGTTTAGTGTCGTAGTCTACACCTCGGGAGAAGAGTTTAAGGTTGTCCAGGTGCATAATGGTATCTGAATCTGAATTTAGGTGTTTCAATTTGACTTTGTTAGTAGGTTCAAAGGCGAGGACACGGAAAGGACCAAGGAATTTAGGTGAAAGCTTGGAAGAGGAAGAATGATTCAGGGCATACTTATTGCAATGTTAGATTCTCTCGCATTTTTATCATGAAAACGGGCCATCTCGTCTTTGGCGAGAGAAAGAGACTGAGTAGTTCTCTTGAAGAGAGTGCTGAGGTTAGCAAGTGTTTTACAAAATCATCAAGGTTGTAAATAGGGCCTACATCTGAAATAAGGAGGTCATATGGAAGTCGCTTGTCTGAAGCAAAAATGACAAAGTGAGGCGACTCCGATATGGACCTATTGATGGCACTGTTAAGGTAAGACTGAATCATAGGAACATGGTGATCCCAGGAAAGATGAAGGTCGGAAGCGAAGTGTCGGAAAACATTGAGAATCTTTCTGTTTTGGCGTTCGACAAGGCCATTTGAACTGGGGTGATAAGCAATTATATTACATTTTGTTATCTGAAATGATTTGCAAATATTTGAAAGAATCTCATTGTTGAATTCCGTTCCATTGTTAGAGAGAAGTATTTTGGGAATAGTGAAGGGGGCAAATAATCTTGTCAATGAAGGTCTTTGCAATTGTTAAACCGTCTTGTCCGGAACAGGTTCAAGGATGCAGAATCTGGAAAAATGGTCCATACACACAAACAGGTACTGATTTCCTCTAGAAGTGAGTGGTAACTTGAGAAGGTCAATTGCAACCATGTCAAAGGGCTTGCTAGGGATTGTATATGTCAAAATGGGAACTTACCTGTGAATATGACCTTTATGGGTAGCACAAGAATGACAGGCGTCTATGTAGGCATGGATATCCTTTCTCATGGTAAGTCAAAAGTACTGAAGTCTGGCCTGTGTTAAGCATTTGTCTTTACCTGAATGTGCAGCAAGTGGAGCATCATGTAAAAGGAACAGAACTTCATGTACTAAGTCAGAAGGAACTACAAGTTGTTGTACAAGTCTGTTTAGTTCATGCTTGTTGGAAAGTGTGGTTTCGTGGTAAAGAACGTCATCGACGAGTCTGAAGTGTTCCAAGGAGGTAGGGAAGTCTGTAAGTTCTGATGTATCTCCTGACTCGAGAGAAAATGTCACACGTTTCCACATGAGTAAGATTGTCTAAGGGAGGGAATTGATAGCAGCAAAATTTTGAGACAGTGCGTCAGCAACATTGTTTGCTTTACCTTGCACAAAAGAGAAGGTGGAGTTGAATTCTTAGATGGTCAAGAACCAGCGAGCAAGTTTCCCGGACAGGTGCTTGCCTTTAAAAAGCCGAAGAAGCGCATGGAGGTCTGTATGGACTGTGATAGGGTAACCAAGAATAATTTCTTTAAAATGTCGAAGAGCATAAATAACTGCTAAGGCTTCAATTTCGGCAACAGAATAGTTACGTTCAGCTTTGTTGAGGAGTCTGCTGGCAAAGGCAATGGGGCGAAGGTGTGTGTTTTGTTCTTGCATCTATAGTCATCCCTGCATCCTGTCCACTACCCTGGGTCAGAAGCAGTGTCGCACATCCACAGCAAGGCCGCTTCATAAATTCGGCGACCCCCATCTCCGTCCCCTCATGTAGAAAAGGAGAAGACGGGGAGAAATCCCTTCGGGCTGCATAAATTTTTTTTCTCATACATGCTTCCTCAACCCCCATCCCCCACCCACTCCCCATCATGCATCACAGCATTATCTATGCACAACCCCTCTCCATTCACCCTTATCTTCTGTCCTCTCCCGTCCTTCCTCCACAGACATTCCTCTCCTTTGTAATGCCCCTTTCACCCCATCCATCCATCTCATCCTAAGACGCCCCCTCATATTCACTCCTTCCACCTCTGCCTTCCACACTTCTTTTACTAATCTTTCTTCACTCATTCTTTCCATGTGTCCAAACCATCCTAATACTCTTTCATCAACCCTATCTCCCAGTTCCCTTTCCACCCCTGTTCTCCTCCTCACCTCCTCATTTCTCACTCTATCCAGCCTAGTAACCCCTATCATACTTCTCAGACACCTCATCTCAAACACATTCAAACTCCTTCTCTCTTCCTCTTTCGTGTTCCATGTTTCTGCCCCGTACAATGCTGTTGGCACAATCACTCCTTCATATAACCTCCTCTTAGCATCCATTCCCAGATGTCTATTTCTCATTACACTTTTCAATCCACCAAGGCATTTACTCGCTTCTCTCAATCTACATTCTACCTCCACCTCCTCTCCACCTTTTCTTGCCACATTTGCACCCAAGTATCTAAAACTATCCACTTTCTCCAGTCTTTCACCCTTAATGCTCACTTCCAGCCTACTGTCACTCTCTCCCCTTGTACATCTCATCACCTTACTTTTACCCACATTTATCTTCAGCTTCCTTCTTTCATACACCTTCTCAAACTCTGTCACTAACTTCTTCAATCTCTCCTCTGATCCTGCTACAAGCGCAGTGTCGTCAGCAAACAGCAACTGGCTTATCTCCCACTTTTCTCCATTTTCTTTAATCATCCCCAACCGCTGACCCACTACCCTTGCATTCACCTCTCGCACCACCCCATCCATGTAAAGACTGAACAGACAGGGCGACATAAAACATCCCTGACGAAGTCCCACCTTTACCTCAAACCATTCACTATCTCCATTTCTAATCCTAACACAAGCTCTACTACTCTTGTAAAAACTCTTGGACTACTCTTAACAGCTTTCCTCCTATCCCATATATCTGTAGTACTTCCCACAGTGCCTTCCTGTCTACCCTGTCATAAGCCTTTTCCAGATCCATAAAAGCCCAAAAAACATACTTAATTTTTCCTATAGCTTTCTCACATATCTGTCTTACCACAAAAATCTGATCTACATAACCCCTACCTGTCCTAAACCCACACTGTTCCTCACCAATTACTCCCTCTGTTCCTCTCCTAATCCTCTCAATCAAGACCCTCCCATAAGCCTTCCTAACTACACTCAACAAGCTGATCCCTCTCAAAATACAACACTAAATGGGTCCCAGTGATTACAGATACATTTTAACAACCACAATGCGCTTTAATTCTAAGCCATCAACATCGGCCTCCAGTGGATCTCCCGATGTTGATGGCTTAGAATTAAAGTGCATTGTGGTTTTGTATTCTGTTGACATGTGATTCTTGTAATATAACTTGATGGAGTTTTTGTTGTTAGGTGTCGGGCTATCTTCTTTTGTGTACCATTTGTCTAGGATCTTTTTTGTGATGTGTGTTACGTCTGAATTTGTGTATCCATTGTTAACCAGGACCTGAGTTAGACTTTCCAGTTCTTGGTGTGTATTTCTCCATGTGGAGCAGTGTGAAAGTGCTCTTCTGATATATGCACCGATAGTGGTGTGTAAGTACCTGGAAGGGCACTCACTTTTTCCATTCAGGCAAAGTCCAGGGTTTGTCGGTTTTGTGTAAACTGTTGTTAGGAAGCCTGTCTGCTGTGCTGTGACGAGGATGTCAAGGAAAGGGAGGTGTCCATTGTTAGCTTCTTCGTAGGTGAAATTAAGTCCTGAGGCTTTGATGAAGCGGGTTTTCAGGTCAAGTTATATTACAAGAATCACATGTCAACAGAATACAAAACAGATGAAAAGATCTTAAAAGAAATCATTAACAAGAACATACAGACAACAGACCCCGAAAAACAAATCCAACTCATCATTTATTACAATACTAAGAAAACAGCCCAATTGATTATCCGTAACCAACCCACCACCACAAAAACAACACTACAACAAGACCACGTTGTATACCAATATAAATGCAATAGTGAGGCGTGTGGATCTCACACTTGCATTGGTATGACAACACAATTAACACGACGCCTAACATGCCACCTGTCCAACGGTATTTATGTATATATATATATATATATATATATATGTATGCATACATATATATATATATATATGTATTTATATATATACATATATATACACATTTATACACACACACACGCACACACACACACACACACACACACACACACACACACATACACACACACAAACAAACAACACACCCTCTCGTCGAATGGACGGCGAGAAGTAGTGTTCCAAAGAAAAAGGAAAATCTACGTGGATCTCAACGTCCAGGAAGTGCTTTATTGTATTTATAGGGAAGGGGAGAGCTCGTGGTATTGTGGGGGGTGGTAGGGAAGGAGAAAGGGAGGGATTATTGAGGGAAATGGAAGGAAATGAGGAAGAGGGGGATATGGTTCAGGAGGCCAGGCGTCTTGTAAACAAAAGGCGGACTGATGACGTTGACTTTGGTGATGACGGGATCAACAAAAATGTAAATATTAGAAGTATAGATAAGAGCAGCACAGTGGAAGGTAATGATAATAGTTTCCAGGGATTTAATGAGGGTAGGGGAATACCAACCTCCCCCGATTGGCAAGACTAGAGGAGAAATTTGATAAGATGACCGAGCATTGGGAAAACAGGTTCGGTAACGTAACCAACATTGCACAAAGAGTTGAAAGATTGGAAGAACTAGAGAAGGTGAACAAAAACATAACTTTAGAAATAGAAGAATTAAAAAGACAGTTAAAAGAAGTTAAAAAAGAGAATGAGGAATTAAAGAGGAATAATAAAGACAATAAAGAGGCCATAGCAAAGGAAGCACAGGACTGGAAAAAAAATCAAAGAAAACAGTAAAGTTGCATTTACTGACATAATTAAACAACAATTGAAAGGACAAACTGAAGACTCAGTTATTAAAGTGATGAGACAGAAGGAGAATATAGTAAGAGACTTAGCAGATAAAAAGAAATGTATAATTATATTAGGAATGGAAGAGAAATTTAACCAAAATAGAACCACAAGAATTAAAGAGGAAAAAGAAAAAGTAAACAGTTTACTAGAATTAGTTCAGGAAGATGAAACTGAAATCATGAAACAAATTGAAGAGATGTTTAGGCTCGGAAAATATAGTACAGATAAGACCACACCAATTAAGATTAAATTCAGGTCACAAACAACAGCAGAGAATATCTTAGCAAAAACAGGGAAACTAGCAAACAGTGAACAATATAAAAAGGTATGGATAAAAAGAGAAATGAATAAAGAGGAAAGAGAGGAAGAAAAAATGAAAAGACAAGAAGCTAAAGAAAAAAAACGAGAACAGAACGGAGTCAGAAAAAGAAGAATTCTACTGGAGAGTAGTGAATATGAAAGTGAGGAAAATGACCATAACAGAGAGAAAAAAAGAAAAAGAAACAGAAAGTACAATGGAAATAACAGAAAGTTAAGAGTGTCCTACACAAATATAGATGGATTAATAACGGGACTGAATGAACTGAACGAGTATCTGAAGGAAAAAGAACCGGACATAATGGGAATTGTAGGGACAAAATTAAAAGGTCCACTACCACCCAACAGCATAGGACATAATGCATATAATTATTGGATTAGAAACAGAGAGATAAAATAAGGGCGTGGAGTTATGTTCCTGGCTAAGAAGGATATAAACGTGAAGAGTGTCACATATGGAAAGAATACAGTAGAGATGATTATGATAGAAGTAGAAGACAGAGATAAGAAGAGCAGAAAGTTTGTAATAAACTACGTGCCCCCAAAAACAGCCTCGTGGGAAGAGAGTGAACATAAAAGTATGTTAGAAGACACAAGGATAACATTAAACAAGATAATGGAAGATGGAGGAAGACTACTTATGATGGGCGACTTTAATTGCAAAGAAGTCTGCTGGGAAGAGATGACCGTAGAGGGTGGAGAAGACTCATGGGGAAATGTTCTACTTGAGATGAATATTGACCACACAATGACACAATGGATTCAAGAGAACACTAGGTATAGAAATGAAGAACCATCGAGACTAGACCTAATAATCACATCAGAACCTGAAATAGTGGAAAAGATAGAATACCAGGCACCAATAAGTAAAATTGACCACATATTGATAGAACTAAAACTAAATGAGAAAAAATACACGAAAAGAAATTAACAATATAGAAAAGGAAGATTGATGTATGATTTTTTTTTTATATATAAAATAAGAGAATTCTTTCAAAATGAAAACTGGGAAAGAATACACAAAGAAGATACAACAGTAGAAGAGAAATGGAATAGTTTGACAAAAATTTATCAAAAAAAAAAAAGGAGTGGAAAAGTATGTCCCAAGAAAAAAACAATAAAAAGAATATGTAAAGTGATGGTACAACAAAAGTTGTAGGGAGTTAAAAGACAAAAGAGACAAAGCTTGGACCAAATGGAAGAAATACAAAAGACCTGAAAAATTGAAAATATATACTTGTTATAGAAATGAATATGTACAAGCGTGCAGAGAGGAAAAGAGAAAATATGAAAAAGATGTCATAGAAAAATGTAAAGATCAACAAAATCTATTCTACAGATTTGTAAAGAACAAACTGAAAAACAAACAAGATTTGGAGAAATTAAGACAAGGAGTTGAATACACAGAGGAAATAGAAATGGCGGAAATTATGAACAAGCATTTTAAATCAGTGTTTACAAGGGAGAACATACAACCTGAAGAGATTGAATGGAAAGAGAAAGTCCCCCCTATGAAAGAAATAGAAGTAGCAAAGAATGAAATAATGAAACACTTGAGTAATCTTGATGTCAGAAAATCGCATGGACCAGATGAAATAGCAAACTGGATTTTGAAAGAATGCAGGAATGAACTGGCAGACAAAATACATAGCATAATAAACAGTTCCTTGAAAGAAGGAAAAGTTCCAGAAGATTGGAAAAAAGCAAATATAGTACCTATATATAAAGGGGGAAATAAAGAAGACCCTACCAACTATAGACCAGTCTCTCTAACAAGTACAATAGCAAAAAAATTGTGAAAGAATGATCAAAAGTAGATAGGTAAAATATTTAGAAAAACAACAACAACAGCGTGCTAAATCCAAGGCAATTTGGATTCAGACAAGGACGATCATGCGTCACCAATTTAATATGTTTCTATTCAAGGCTAATAGATATAATACAAGAAAGAGATGGATGGGCTGCTTGTGCATTTCTAGACCTAAAAAAAAGCTTTTGACAAAGTACCACATAAGAAGTTGCTTAAGAAATTAGAAACTGAAGGAGGAATACAGGGCAAACTGCTTAAATGGATGGAAGACTTTTTGCAAGAAAGGAAAAATTAGAGTAGTGATAAGAGACAAACACTCAAAATGGGATGACATAATAAGCGGTGTTCCACAAGGAACAGTTCTGGCCCCAATAATGTTTGCTATATATATTAATGATATGGATGAAGAAATTGAAAGTTATATGAGCTTTGCAGATGATGCAAAACTATTAAAAAAAGTGAACACGGAAGAAGATTGTGAGTCACTACAGAGTGATCTCAATAAAGTATGGGAATGGAGTAGGAAGTGGGAGATGGAGTTCAACACTAAAAAGTGTAGTATAATGGAATTTGGAAAAAGCAAAAAAAGAATAACAGGATCATATAAATTGGGAGAAGAATGAATAAAAAAAAAAGTAGAAAATGAGAAGGGCCTGTGAGTCATTGTCATGAATAATATGTCACCTGAGAAGCATATATATAAGATTTTTGGAGAAACTTATAATTTAATAAAAACAATCAAAGTGGCACTTACATACCTGGATGAAGAAATGGTGAAGAAAATTCTAGTTACTCTGATAAGACCAAGATTGGAATATGCAGCAACGATGTGGTCACCAAGTACAAAAATAATGTATAAAAAACTTGAAAGAATACAAAGAGCAATTACAAAATTGGCACCAACACTCTCAAAACTTTCATATGAAGAGAGACTAGCAAAATTTGAACTACAGACACTAGAGCAAAGAAGAGAGAGAGGAGATTTGATAGCTATTTACAGAATCATGAAAGGCATAGAAATTATTGATAGAGAGAATCTGATAAAATGGGATGATAGAAATACAAGAGTACACGGAAAGAAAATCAAGAAAGACAGCTATAGAAGAGATCTGAAAAAGAACAGCTTTCCTCACAGAGTAATAGACAGTTGGAACAAGTTAGATGAGAAAGTGGTGTGTGCAAAAACAATACATGAATTTAAAAATAGTTTAGATATAATGAGATATGAAGACGGGACACCACGAGCATAGCTCCCCTTCCCGTAAAATACTGTACAACTAAGTAAATACACACACACACGCACACACACGCACGCACACACATAATTTTTTAATATATATATATATATTATATATATATATATATATATATATATATAGACGCTCCTCAACTTACGTTTTAGTTACGTTCCGAACGGCCGAACCATACATCTGTACCATACATCCGTAAATTCTATTACCATATGTTATAAAACACCCCTAAATCATTAATTATACACATGACATTGTAAAATGATAACATTAATTTCAAATAAATCAAATTCAAGCAACATAAATTGAGATCGTGGAGGAGGAGGGGGAGGAGGAGGAGGATTAGGCAAGGCACGTTCAGTCCGTCGTTTGTGCCATGTAAACAATGGACGCAGCGTCATGCGTAAGTATCGTTTGAACTACGGAGAGCGCGCCAAACTAAAAAAAAAATCACTCATTTTTTTTTTTTTTTTTACATTTTTTTTTACAGTCAGTTCAAACGTAAAATCGAAAAAAAAACGTAAAACGAATGAACGTAAGTAGAGGAGCGTCTGTATATACATATGTATATATATATGTGTGTGTATATATATATATATATATATATATATATATATGTGTGTGTGTGTGTGTGTGTGTGTGTGTGTGTGTGAGTGTATATATATATATATATATATATATATATATATATATATATATATATATATATATATATATATACATATATTCCATTGCCAGGGAAGAATGATTACACTGGTCAACAAATTTTATTAAAATACCTGTCCCACAAGCAAAACAAAGTGAATTTGATAGATTTTTTCTGCTGCTGTCAAATATGTTTTCTGAATTTTTCTATCAGGCGTAGTTTTTCTGTGATATATGTTATTTTTAAAACAATTGTAACTAATAAATGGGGCTGATTTGTCAATGAAACTTACTTTTAAAATGTAGAAATGTATGATTTTCGAGCATATTTTGCTTCTGGGAGATCCCTCTTTAGTGTCCAACAGTAATCAACTAATATTGAAGCGCTCCAATTCCCTTGATACATGGTTTCCTTGATCAGAATGTCCTGGTGAAACCTCTCACCGTGCTTGTCGCTGACGGCGCCAAAATTTGCAAGGAAAAACTCCAAGTGAGAGCCTAGGAAGTGGATTTTTTATGCTCTTATTGCATCCCAAGGCCTTGTAGGATGTCAGTTGTTCTTTTACGATTTCAGAATAGTTATTTGCTTTGTGATTCCCCAAAAACTCGACGCAAACTTTTTCAAGATCATTTAGCTCTTCATCAAAATTTTGGTCTCTCATCAGCTCCCTAATCTGTGGTCCAACAAAAATACGTTTTTTTTTTTTTTTTTTTTTTTTTTTTTTTTTTTTTTTTTTTTTTTTTTTTTTTTTTTTTTTTTTTTTTTTTTTTTTTTGTGTCACTTACTCGAGGAAATTTAGTTTTCAAATATGTGAATCCCTTGCCTATTCTATCCATACTTTTAACAAAAAATTCATCAACCCTAGCTTAATATGCAAAGGAGGCAGATGAATGTTCTCTGAATCAACAAGAAGAGGACTGATAACATTCTTCTCTCCTGGGGTCAGAGATCGTTTCGGCCACACATTCTTTTCATAATTATTTTTCGTATCCCGACTCTCCCACCCACAGAGAAAGCAACAAAACGTTATGTAACTCAGCTGCATTCCAAGTAAAAGTGCCATAACCTTTAGGTCACCTCAAAATATCCCATTTATGTTCTTCATACTTTATTTTTTTTTATTTTTTATTTTTTTGCAATAGAAGCTTCATACTCTCATATGTTTCCTTCATGCTAGCTGCATGGGCCAGAGGAACAGGAGGAAACTTATTTCCATTGTTGAGCAAAACCGCTTTCAGGCTCACTTTTGAATTGAAGAGTCAATAAACAAGCACTACTCATTCCCATCATATTTATGGTTAAGTTCACCATAACAGAATATACATCATTGCAAAATACCATACCGTCCTCAAGTGAGGAAAAATGTTCAAAATCACAATGTCACTTAAGACAAAAACTAATTTTTGATTCTTTCCGGAGAAGATTCTAGCCCTTTAACTTGAAAGCAAGAAGTTCACTTTTTTTCTTCTTTTTTCTTCAAACTTAAATCACGCACAAGATCATTCAGGTCTTTCTGACTCAATAAATTTGGTTTACTTGGAGAACACACTGGCTGAAAGTGCATGTCTTTCATCACTTAGTTCCATTTGTTTTGGAGGGTCAGGTATAGGAAAATCTTGACTGTGAGGTACTGGTCTCATAGCAGATGACAAATTAGGATATTTTACAATATACTTGGATGTTGATGTTATACCTTTTGTATTTGTATTGCAGAAGCAGCAATCTGAAGTATGATTTTTTTTTCTCTCCAAACCATACGGATAGCAAAAGGCATATGGCGTGAACCTTTCGCCCATGCAGTGAGAAGCCTGACAGGTTACACAACACACATGAGGGGCCCAGCTTTTATCCTGGTCCCCACTTTGCAGCCAAAATAATGTTCATAAAAAAAATTAATTAATGGCGTGAAACACCACCTTGATAACTATTACCAACAATTCGATTAAGGAAGAGGACTGTACGGAATCTATTTGGGTAGAGATTATAGGCAAGAATAAGAAAGTTATTATTGGCGTCTTGTATAGACCTCATAACCTCAGCACTGAGCAGACTGATCCCCTGATTCATGAAATTCACAGAGCGTCCCAGTACAAAAACGTTGTGATCATGGGATATTTTAATTATAGAAACATTGACTGGGAAACTTTAATAGGAGATCATGAAACAAAGAAATTCCTAGATGTGGTGCAGGATAATTTCCTAAAACAAGTGATTACCGATCCTACGAGGGGACAAAATACCCTGGACTTAATTTTAACAAATAATGAGCACCAAATTAGCAGCGTAACAGTGGGAGATAGTCTAAGCTCTAGCGATCATCAAGAAATAAGATTTAATGTTATTTGGGAAAAATTAAAAGGTACGAATAACGTTCAAGTACCAGACTTCAGGAAATCAAACTTTGACAGTATAAAAACCTATTTGAAATTTGTTACGGGCGGGCTGGTTAGTGAAGAGACGTTACGTATAACGGATAAGTACTTAAGAACCAGCTCACTTCTAGAAGCCACTGTAGGACTGAACTATCTGGTCAGGGCCTAGATAATTCGTAAGACTAGAAGTAAAGGTAACAAAGAAGATTCCAGGAAAGGAATATTAAACTAGCGATAAAACTAGTAAACGAAATTATTAATATGGAAAATATTTACAGGCAATCAACACAAAAGAGAATGGGCAGTAGGGTAAATGGGACCGTTACATGATTATAAGAATATGGAAATTATCGTTCAAATAAGAAACACAAGATACGTATACAATATGGTACTATCTAAGTACAAAGAGATCAGGAACATGCATCAGAATAAGTAATAAGTACAAATATAAGTATAAAGTAATGCAATGTATATCAGACACGTAATGTAGGCAAAAAGGGTGATCACTTCACACCAATCGTCTCATGAGTCTAAACTTCCAGTTTTTATCAAGAGATAAGATATGCGAGAAAATGACGAGGAGTGAGCGATTTCCACAGCTTATATACCATTGGACCGGAAGCGGGATACTTCCGGGTGAGCGAAAGAGGGGGAGGAGGGTAAGTTAACACACGTCAACATGGGTAGTTTTAAGACCCTCGACTCGCTTGAACAATCTACTTATTTAGTAACTGTCAAATCTGTGCGCTCCGAACTATTCAGGATTTCGCTTGTCTGTTTGTTCTACAAGAGTGCGCACCTCTCCGCACGTAGGCAAGATTACATATAGTGGACGGGCGTTACTGCTTAACATTGTTACAATACATACATAGACAAGAAATATGAACATAGATATGTAATACAAAGGAACACAATTCTATAACATAATTACACATATGACGTAATATCTAATATTACGTTACACCTCCACCGTTTGGGAAAGCTTTTCACTTTCTGTTGAAAAGCTATGTTCTAGAAAGGACGTCGGCCAAAACATTAAAGACGCCTTTTATATGATGAATTGTTAGATTAAAGGGTTGGAGAAATAAACTCCAACGTGTAAGTCTCGGATTCTTGTTTTTCATAGTCTGTAGGAACTTTAAGGGGTTGTGATCCGAATATACTTGAATGGTAGTTGAGGAACCCAGGTAGACTTCGAAGTGGATAAGGGCCTGGACCAAAGCGAGCGTCTCCTTCTCAATTGTTGAGTAGTTCTTCTGCGCAGGGGACAGCTTCTTGCTGTAGTAGGCGATAGCGTGAAGAACTTCATTGTGTTCTTGCAAGAGGGCGGCACCGATACCGGTGTCGCTGGCGTCGACTTGCAGAAGAAAGGGTCGTTGGAAATCGGGTGCCCTTAGAACTGGTGCGTTAGTGAGAAGGGACTTCAGGTTTTTGAAGGCCGTCTCACAGGTAGGTGTCCACACGAAGTCGTGGTCTTTTCTCAACAGGTCAGTCAATGGTTCTGCTACATCTGAAAAATTTGGACAACCACGGCGATAATAGCCACTCATTCCAAGGAATCGACGTACCTCTCTACGATTAGTGGGTGTTGGTACATCATTGATGGCTTTTATCTTGGCGTCTATTGGAAACACTTGGGAATTTCCAACTTTAAATCCCAAATAGGGGACCTGTGTATGTCCGAAATCACATTTGGACAAATTGATGGTAAGGTTTGCTTGTTCTGCTCTATAAAAGAAATTATTTAGGTGTTCAATGTGTTCTGTCCAAGACTGACTAAATATTATCACATCATCTAGACAAGTTTTTACTCCTGGCAATCCTGCAACAAGATTACTTATCATTCTTTGGTAAGTGGCAGGGACATTTTTAAGCCCAAATGGCATTGCTCTGAATTGGAACAATCCCTCTTCCGTAATGAAAGCGGTAACTTCTCTTGAGCGAGGGTGTACAGGGATTTGATAGTATCCCCTTAACATATCCAACTTGGATACATACTTGGCAGTTCCTAGACTGTCTATGATATCATCTATCCTAGGGATAGGAAAAGCATCGGCCTTAGTATGGGCATTGATTTTCCTGTGGTCAATGCACAGGCGATAAGAATTGTCAGATTTAGGGACAAGAATGCAAGGAGATGCCCAAGGACTACTGGAGGGTTCAATTATTCCCTGTTGAAGCAGAGTGTTTATTTCTGCTTTTATGAACTCCTTCTTTTTTGGATTGACTCTATAAGGGGCTTGTTTGATAGCCCTTGGCGAGTCTAGAATTATTTCATGTTCTATCAAAGAAGTGAATCTTGGGGAATCTAGAAATAATTTTGGAAAACTTCTTAAGAGAGAAAGAATGTCTTTACCTTGTTTCTCAGATAAGTGTCCTACTTTTATCTGAAGATTTTGTAGTATCTGAGAGTTTTCCAAGGGAATCTCAGGAGGATTAGGCAGGTTATCAGGAGGCTCTTCCGATTCTATTGTGGTAGAGCTGTAAATTGGAATTGGATCTCTGGAATGATAAGGTTTTAAGGTATTTATGTGACAGAGACGGGAACTCTTTCTTCTGTCTGGAGTTTTTGATTATGTAGTTGAGATCACTGGCTCTGGACAAGACTTCATAGGGTCCTTTGTATTTAGCCTGCAATGGATCTCCTGGTATGGGAAGATAAAGTAACACTTGATCTCCTGGAGAGAAAGTTCTAAGTTTAGAATTTTTATCATACCGACCTTTCATTACTCGTTGAGCATTCGCCAAGTTCTCTCTTGCCAACTTCCAAGCTTCTAACAACTTCTCGGTGACCTGGGACACGTATTTCAAAGAAGGAACAGGTGGTTCTTCTTTCATCCATTGTTCATGAAGTATCTTTAGGGGACCACGGACTTCATGACCGAAGACTAATTCTGACGGGCTGAATCCAAGGCTTTCTTGAATTGTTGTTCGGGTGGCGAACAACAAAAAGGGGAGTCCGTCTTCCCAATTTCGAGTGTTCTCAGCACAGAAGATTCTTAACATTGTCTTGAGCGTTTGGTGAAAGCGCTCTAGAGCACCTTGTGATTGAGGATGATAGGCGGAGGAAGTTACATGATTTATACCTAGTGTTACAAGAGTTTCTCTAAACTTGTTGGAAAGAAAATTACTTCCTTGATCACTTTGAATGTTCTTAGGAAATCCTACCATAGTGAAATATTTCAACATTTCTCTGATTATGTTTTGAGCTTTAATATTTTTCAAAGGAATTGCTTCTGGAAAACGAGTGCTCATACACATGATTGTGAGAATGTACTGATTTCCTTTACTTGAAGGAGGTAAAGATCCTACACAGTCAATAAGAACTTTTTTTAAATGGCTCTTCCATTACAGGAATGGGATGGAGTGGAGCTTCTACAATTTTCTGGTTGGGCTTACCTACAAGTTGACATGTATGACATGTTTTACAATATTGGGCAACATCTTTGACAACCGTGGGCCAATGGAAATGTTGGGTTATGTTGAACAAGGTCTTTCTTACCCCTAAGTGACCTGCTAAGGGAGTATCATGAGCCAATCTTAGAACATTATTCCTGAAACCAAGAGGGAGGACTATTTGATTCCTTACTTGCCATGGCTGGTCAGCGGTTGCGGTGGATGCTCTCCATTTTCGCATTAGGACTCCGTTTTCTATATAGAAACCTCGTGACATTTTTTCAACTTCTTCTGGAGATGAAACAATCTCGTACAAATTTTTAAGAGAATGATCTGACTTCTGTTCTTTGATTAATTCAGCACTAGATAGAGAAACTGGTGAAGAAGAAGATGGGTCAGTTTGGGAGAATAGGGATTCTAAATTATAGGTCTCCTCTTCAGATTTCTTGTACCGAGATCTGGTTACAGCACAAGCGGGAAACAACTGTAAGTTATCTGAAGGTTCTACTGAGGTCTTAGGGTTATTTGTTATTAAGGGAGAAATGACTTTGCTTCCAGCGATGTCATTGGCCAACAATAAGGATATTCCTACTATGGGAAGAGAGTCTACTACTGCTACTTTATCCATTCCGGTTGTTAAATCAGACCGCTATAAATCATTATGTTATGTACATTTTTCAATTCCTCCAACTCCTTCTATCAATATATCATAACCTGTATATGACTCACCCAGATTCTGCAAGACAGAATTTAAAATCAGACTTTGCTTTGCTCCTGTGTCTCGGAGTATGGAAATAGGATATTGTTGTGAACTACTACTATGAGATATAGTTCCTGAAGATACAAATGGTTTGAAACAAGGATCATGATCTGATGAGGGGGGTTCTACATTACTTGACAATACCGGCTTCTTTGGTAGTTTATCCTGAATAGAGGATTTTGAATCATCTGATTTTATATTACTTACAAGAGTTGGTGTCTTATTGGAGAATGAGGGTGTCAGTCTCTTTCTGCAATTAGAAATGTGATGGCCAACCTGTTTACAATATGAACAAGTTACAGGGGGATTAGTCTTAAACCTTTCCATTCTTTGCCAAGGTTGGTTTGGAGGATATTGATTGAAATCAGACCTGTAACTGAAATGTGATGGGCTAGACTGATTTTCAAAGTGTTTCTTTGGGGACCAAGGATCAGAGTATTTGGTTGAATCTGGAATATATGACTTTGACTTTTGGGATTCCATTTGTCTTGACTTAGGTTTATGATTTAGTGTGAACTCATCAGCCAATACAGCAGCTTTAGTTAAAGTTTCGGGAACATGATCATCTATAAAAATCCTAAGATCTGTCTCTAAGGTATTCTTAAACTGCTCCAATAAAATCAACTGTTTAAGTCTATCTAAGGTGTCCGTTTCACTAGCCAAACACCACCTATTGAATAACCTCTCTTGTTGAGCCGCATATTCTACATATGTTAACTGAGGTGTTTTCCTATAATTACGGAATTTCTGTCTATAGGCCTCTGGTATTAGTTCATAAGCTTTTAAAATACAAGCTTTCATATTATCATACTCGCTTTCTGCTTCTGAAAGAGAAGTATAAATTTGCTGAGCCTTACCCTTAAATTGTGTTTGAATGATTAATGGCCAATTTTCTTTAGGGATTTGTAACTGTTGCGCCAATTTTTCCCACTGAAGAAAGAAAATTTCTGGCTCTCCTTCTGAAAATTGGGGTAGAAGTTTTACATACTTGGAAATATCTATATGACCTTCCTGAACTACGGGTTGTCTATCAACAATCCTAGCTTCTACTTCTGCCTTCTTTAATTCTAACTCTGCCAATTTGACTTTAGTTTCGTTCTCTCTTTCTATTTGTTTCACTTTAGCTTCCTCTTCTCTAGCTCTAAATTCTGCCTCAATTTGCATTTGTTTCAGTTTAGTTTCCTCCTCTTTAGCTACTTGTTTCACTTTAGCTTCCTCTTCTCTAGCTTTAAATTCTGCCTCAATTTGCATTCGTTTCAATTTAGCTTCCTCCTCAATTTCTACTCTCCTGACCTTTAATTCAATCTCCTTAATCTTAAGTTCGGTTAGTCGTGCCTCTATTTCTAACCTATTTGAAGGAATTTGTATAGCTGTAATCTCTTCTGGAGATAAGATCTCATCTTCGATCAGATTTTCAACGAGTTCCTGAAGTAATTTTTTCTTTCGCAAACTTGTATCAATGTCTACTCCAAAGTGCTTGCCTATTTCTATCAAAGTGTCTTTAGTTTGTTTCTTTAAGAAACTTACCTTGGGATTTTGAACGAATTCTTGAATTATATCATCCATCTCTATAAGAATGTGTTAAATACCTGATCCAATATCCTTGGCAAGGGTCGCCACTTTGTTACGGGACGGGCTGGTTAGTGAAGAGACGTTACGTATAACGGATAAGTGCTTAAGAACCAGCTCACTTCTAGAAGCCACTGTAGGACTGAACTATCTGGTCAGGGCCTAGATAATTCGTAAGACTAGAAGTAAAGGTAACAAAGAAGATTCCAGGAAAGGAATATTAAACTAGCGATAAAACTAGTAAACGAAATTATTAATATGGAAAATATTTACAGGCAATCAACACAAAAGAGAATGGGCAGTAGGGTCAATGGGACCGTTACATGATTATAAGAATATGGAAATTATCGTTCAAATAAGAAACACAAGATACGTATACAATATGGTACTATCTAAGTACAAAGAGATCAGGAACATGCATCAGAATAAGTAATAAGTACAAATATAAGTATAAAGTAATGCAATGTATATCAGACACGTAATGTAGGCAAAAAGGGTGATCACTTCACACCAATCGTCTCATGAGTCTAAACTTCCAGTTTTTATCAAGAGATAAGATATGCGAGAAAATGACGAGGAGTGAGCGATTTCCACAGCTTATATACCATTGGACCGGAAGCGGGATACTTCCGGGTGAGCGAAAGAGGGGGAGGAGGGTAAGTTAACACACGTCAACATGGGTAGTTTTAAGACCCTCGACTCGCTTGAACAATCTACTTATTTAGTAACTGTCAAATCTGTGCGCTCCGAACTATTCAGGATTTCGCTTGTCTGTTTGTTCTACAAGAGTGCGCACCTCTCTCCGCACGTAGGCAAGATTACATATAGTGGACGGGCGTTACTGCTTAACATTGTTACAATACATACATAGACAAGAAATATGAACATAGATATGTAATACAAAGGAACACAATTCTATAACATAATTACACATATGACGTAATATCTAATATTACGTTACAAATTGAATACGAAATGTCAGACGGACGTTTCGAACATTCTTGGTTCTCGGAGCGGGGCTGGGAGTGAGGTATGGGTCACGGAGGGTAATATACATACCTTAGGTCAGGTCATTTGCGGGCGAGGGCCCAGCAGTCAGGTCAGCGATTTAAAAGAAATGTATAGCAATCTAACTGATCTAATTATATATTAATCCACAAAACACATTTATCCCCCTAAAGCCAATACGGAAAAATAGCAATACTCCCAAATGGATGACGGACAGATTGAAACATGAGATCGGAATGAAAAGAGGACTTTACGAAAAAAAAAAAAAAAAAAAAAAAAAAAAAAAAAAAAGTAATCACACCTAAGATCAAGATATAACGAAATGGCAAAGCTGGCTAAAAGGAATACACGTTCAGCGAAACGTAATTATGAAATCAAGGTTGCAAGTCAAGCAAATTCCAACCCAAAGGGTTTTTTTCACCTCTATAGAACAAAAAATAAAGAAAGAATAGGACCAATTAAAAACGATGAAAATGTCATGATAGAATCGGAGGAAAAAATGAGTCAGGAGTTTAACAATTATTTTCTATCGGTGTTTACTAATGAGAGGTTAGATAAGGTACCTAACTGCGATCCGATTTTCAGAGGGGATGAAGAAAGTAGTCTATCTAATATCAGCATTAGTGAAGAAGAAGTAGTCAAGCAGATTGACAGACTTAAAGCTACAAAATCTCCGGGTCCAGACGAAATTTTTCCAAGAATGCTTAAGGAGTGTAAATTTGAAATATGCGACCAGTTAACTGAAATATTCAATAAATCGGTAGACACTGGTTTTGTTCCAACTGCTTGGAGGCAGGCAAACGTTGTTCCTGTTTTTAAGAAGGGAGATAAATCGTCTATATGCAACTACAGGCCAATCAGTTTGACATCGGTTATAGGAAAAATGCTTGAATCAATAATAGTAAATAGACTCAGAGAACTCCTCGAAGGGCATAATTTAATTCGTGATTCACAGCATGGTTTCTCCAAGGGTAAGTCATGTGTGACTAATCTTCTATCCTTTTACACTAAAGTATATAAGGCGTCAGATAACAATGAAAATTACGATGTTATTTACCTTGACTTTAGCAAAGCGTTCGACAAGGTGCCACACGAGAGACTACTAAATAAAATCAAAGCCCATGGCATAGGAGGAAAAGTGTTAGAATGGATTAGAGCTTGGATTAGTAACAGAAAACAGCGGGTCACCATAAATGGAATAAAATCTAGGTGGGGCAATGTTACTAGCGGGGTCCCCCGGGGCTCGGTTTTGGGTCCCTTGTTGTTCATTATGTACATAAACGACATAGACGATAGGATAAATAGTGATGTTAGTAAGTTTGCGGACGACACTAAAATAGGACGCCTAATTACGTCAGGAGACGACGCCCAGATTCTGCAGGATGATCTTAATAAATTGTTAACATGGTCGGAGAAATGGCAAATGAACTTCAATATCTCTAAGTGTAGCGTGTTAAACGTAGGGCTACACAACCCCGAAAATAGATATAACTTAGATAACACGTTTTTAGAAAAATCTGAGTGCAAGAGGGACTTGGGAGCTCTGGTGAGTTCGGACCTTAAAACCAGGAAGCAGTGCATTAGCGCCAGAAATAAAGCTAACAAAGCATTAGGCTTCATTGCTAGGACGGTAACGAATAGAAGTGCAGAGGTAACTATTAAACTCTATCTAGC